>NC_034604.1:12589123-12609585 GCF_900095145.1 Mus pahari | reverse complement strand
GAACTCACTCTGTAGACCAGGCTGGCCTCGAACTCAGAAATCCACCTGCCTCTGCCTCCCAAGTGCTGGGATTAAAGGCATGTGCCACCACACCCGGCGAGAAATTATATATTCTTAAGCTCATGGTTTTAGAGTTCTTTTCCATAGCCTTAAGTTAAGGGCTGTCCTGAAAGTCCCAACATTGAACATTTTGCTGAGATGATGCCACATCCTGGACTTGTGCTGTTTCTAATTATCATGGAGTCATTAATGTTAACAGGAAGGACATTCCTCAGAAGGAAAGAGACTTCCACTGCTAGTACTGACTCCAGAAAAGAAGGAAAAGAAGGAACTTAAATAGGCAAGAAGACTGGAGGCAGGACCTGATACAGAGGTCATGGAGAATTACTGTCTTCTTCCTTACGTATTACTCATCATTTCTTAGGAAATATGGGACCACCTACCTAGCAGTGACCCCATCTGTAATGGAATGTACCCTGCTACATTAACAAGCAATGAGGAAAATGATCCATAAACTTGCCTTACAGTTTGACAATCATGGAGGCATTTTCTCAATTGGCATTGCCTCCTTTCAGACCACTGTAGCTTGTGTCAAGTTGACATAAAACTAGCCAGCTCAGAGTGGCTGTAATTTGAGATCAGGAGACTCTTTAATTATTTATATCATTTCGTTAAAGTCACTATTATTCATTTGCTTGAGACTGTGACTAATAAACTATCTCAGCTAATAAAAGACATCAGTTCTCTTAGCAAGAGTAAGACAGGTCTAAAAACTGTCTCACTTACCTATGTCTGTGTGGACGTTATATAGAAATGAGTATATAGTAGGTATTCTCTGATACTGGTTGAGAAAACTAAGTGAATCTATGTTTCAAAAGTTATTAACCTAAGGGGTAGAAAAATGTCTCAGCTGTTAAGAGCAGTACTAGTCTTGAAGAGGATCTGAATGTAAGTCAGGTGGCTCACAACTGCCTTTAATTCCAGCTCCAGGGGAATCTAATGCCCTCCTCAGGCCCCTGCGGATACTATGCTCATAGTCACACATGGATACACGTTCATATACATGTAATTTAATACAGATATTATTAAACTAAATAAAGTAACCAAAAAAAAAAGTTCTTATGAGTGGAGGATGTGGAATAACTTTTATAGATGAGATGCAATTTTCTGGGTGAAAATATATGGAATCAATTAGACAGAAAAAGCTTTCCACAGAAATTAAATCATGTCCCCAAAGATGGGAATGAATGTTTCCACACTTGAGCCACTTCAGGCTATTTTGAGCAGTCTAAAATTTGTAATCATAAGGCCCTGAAAAATAAAAATGTACGTTCTAGGAGGGATGTTGGCCTCCTGATTTGAATGCAATATGGACCTCATTCAGAGCATCCATCTCTGTACGCTTCCCTCTCCACATCTGATAGCAGTTACCTGTCTCTCAGGGCAGTCAGGAAGTTAATGATCCTGTGTCTGCAGCACACACAAAGACCTTCACTCAAAAGGTGTTACATACAGCAAGCAAGAAACTCAACCCTGGTGTTTACTTCAACTGGGAAATCTCCTCAATTATTGGAGGAAAAAAATTCCACAAATGACTCACCAGGTTTTGATCCTCCACAAACTTTAAAGTCAAAAGACATTTCTGATTTATAGTATAAGTCTAACTATAGATGAGGGCTGTGGAAAACTGGGGCAGGACACTGCTGATTGCCAGATTTGAGTTACAGATATACACGGAGCGTGTCTTAAGATCCGTGTAGAAAGGGTACCTGCCTATTCTTGGTAGTGGTTTACAGGCAGAGAGTGGGGCTAACATCACAACATAATAATCATCAGCTTGACAATCAAGGTCATGAAAGACGTTTCAACAAGCATTTGGCCTGATCCTTGCAAGCAGAGAAACTTGATTTACTCTGTCATTCTTATCCTAAATTCTAGTTGACTGGTGGAGTATAATCTAATGTTTGAAAGGTTTTTTTAGACTTCACAGGGTGGGAAAATATTGCTGCCATTTTTTGAGGCTCTTTTTCTAAAAAGAAAGCGTGAAGCATGTGCATAAAGAAGATATAGATTTGCTACATTTGAAGGAAAACATTTAAATTACCTTTCTTTCTTAAATAATACATTTTTTTGAAACATGTTTGAAAGTCCTTTTGGTTTGTTTTATGGGTTTTCCTTTGCAAAAGAGGATGATTTAATACATTTTTATGGTAGAGGTAAAAAGGACCATGCTAAAAAAAAAAAAAAAAGCATAGTATGGTTGAGAATTATAAAATTTGTATACTATTGTTGCCAAAATTCATTCATATGATTTTGGTAAAGTTTTAACATCTTTTGATTTTCTTTTCTGTTAAAACACAGAATATATTTGAGCTCCCTGTCTAACAGCACTGTAGGAAGACTGGGTATGATAATATATTTGAAATCAGTTTAAAAAGTGTACGAAAGGATTTTCTTTCTTTCTTTCTTTCTTTCTTTCTTTCTTTCTTTCTTTCTTTCTTTCTTTCTTTCTTTCTTTCTTTCTTTCCCTCTTTCTTTCTTTCCCTCTTTCTCTCTCTCCCCCTCCCTCCCTCTTTCCTTTCCTTTCTTCTTCTTCCTTCTTTCCTCCCTCCCTTCCCCTCCCTCCCTCCCTTTTTCCTTCCTTCCTTCCTTCCTTCCTTTCTTCCTTCCTCCCTCCCTCCCTCCCTTCCTTCCTCCCTTCCTTCCTTCCCTTCCTTTGTTTCATTTTTCTTAGTTTCTTTTAGTATACCCTTCTACATCAAATATAAATAAACATAAAATCAATTTAAAATTTCTCGAGATCATCAATTTAAAAGGAAGTATATATTTGGAGCCTAGGGTTCTGAGATGCATATGTGTGGTGCTGGAGTCAACTCCAGGCCTTGTTACTGGTCAGCAAGTGCTGCACCATCTGGCTATATCCCCATTCATTTTGAATCCAGGCTTCATATGTTTCAGAATGTGGTTATTTGGCTCCATTGTGTTAGGCCTGTGAGAATAGCTCATCATGCTAGACAAATACATAGTTGAACAAAGCTTGTTGAGAAGTACAATTGACCAATAGGAAGATGCCAATGCCAATATTCCCTCCAAGGACTCATACCAGTAACCTAACTTCCTTCCATTTCACCCAACCTACTTAAGGCTCCATTGTCTTCTAGTAGGACAAAGGGCTGGGGAACAAGACTTCAATGCATGGACCTGTGTGAGACACTTATGTCCAAAACAGGTGCTACTCTCTGTGAGCTGAGCAGACATGGCAGCTTCTCCCCAACTCTTCCTTCCCCTGTTGTAGTAAATATTTAATTTCAATTGGGGGTTTCTACTCAGCCATAAAGTATTCAGGTCCCAGATAAAAGACACAGCTTTTATGTTTAAAATAAACCTTTAATGCACCAGAGCTAGGCAGATATCTTCCCTTTAATCTATTAGAATCTACTTCCCCACCAATAATCTTGAGTTACAACTGTCCATGTTCCATCTGGGCTGCTCTTAACTCCAAGTGGCCAAGCCTCATGGCTATGTTTTCAAGATTCCTACCCCATGATGTCTTTTCCTCTGCCATCTTCTTCTCTTTCCTGGTCTCCTACCTCAGACTCCAAGCCTGGGAACTGAAGCCCTGCCTACCTATTTTCTGCCCAGCTACAGGCTGTAGGCATCTTTGTCCAACCAATAATTTTAAATAAAGGAGCAAGGTCACATAGCATCACTTGGTGTATGTGTGGATTGTCTCATCCTTGGGGCAACCAGATGTTGGAGTATTGGAGGCCAGTATTAGCAATAGGATAGGATAGAATAGAATAGGATAGGATAGGATAGGATAGGATAGAACTGAACAGAATAGAATAGCAAAAGACCAACCTCAACATCTCTTTTCTCCTCTGCTTTCTTTTCCTTTCACTTTCTGTCAATTGCCTTCTCTGTTAGATCTCAGGAAGGGAGTATGGTCTTCCTGCTCTGATTCAATTCTAGTGGCAGCACAGTTGCCTTAGCATACCTAAAGGTTGCTGATAACACACCTATATACAAGCTACAAGCTGCACAAGTTGATCTGGAATGTAACTAAATATTTGGGATGAAGCTTAAGAAGGTGAACTTTCACTGTCAAGTCATTCATTGTGTTTAGAATCACCATGGAATAAATCAAAGATTAAAACAACCACCTTGGTGCTACACTCATCACTCGGGGTGTCCTTGTCTCATGTTCTCAATACCATAAATTTCCTGCCATGATGGAGCAAACTCTCAAAGTGGAAGCCAAAATAAATCTGTATTCCCTCTGTATGCTGATGTTGCAGGGACTTTACAATAGCAAAAAGAAAAGTAGTAGATTGTCAGGTTTCTAGAGAGATGTCTGGAAGTCCTCTGTCTAGAGATCAAAATTGATGTGATGAAAGTAAATACATTGTTCAAGAAGACTTAGGTCGGGGAAAGGGGATGATAGGGAGAAATGAAACACCAAGAGGCTAGGAAGGCAGGGCGCAATGAAAGAGAAAGTAATTCTAGGAATTAGGGAAGAAAATACAACCCTAAAGATGAGCAAGGCTAGGAAAGAAATTCAAAGGATGTGTTGCTGTGGTGTGTGGGATCCTGCAGAGAGATTTGACAGAGGCTGTGGGGAGCCTTAGAGCCCAGACAGTCACTGCTGTCTGTTACACTGGGGTTTCAGCAGTGGCTGACTGAGTGGAGACTGTGTGATGTTGAGAGCCAGTGGGTGGCATGAGGTCACAAACAAGGAATGGAAAGGTAAGATAGGAGCAGTGACTTGGAGGACTGCTAATAAGAATTGTACATTGGAGGATGGGGAGGTGGCTTAGAGAGTAAACTGCTTGCTGCTCAGATACAAGGACTTGCATTGAAAGCTAGGCACAGTCCTGTGCATCTTCCATCCTAGCAGCATGGTGCCGAGACAGCAGAGGCTCCCTGGCCAGCTGGGCTAGCCCAACTGGGAAACTTGAGGTTCTGTTAAGAGACACCCCCCCCCCCGGCTAAAACATAAGGTAGAGAGTGATTTTTGAAGACACATATAGTTGACAACTGTCCTTCATAGGCAAGCACACCACCCCACAGATTTTACACACACACACACACACACACACACACACCCCTTAAGAAAGCTTGGTAGATTTCACATGCTAACATACTGTCTAGAATTCATTTCAGCTAAGTATAAATGCTAAACAGAAAGAAAGCAAATGTTCATGCATTACATATACAGGAGAAAATAGAGATAGGTTTTGAAACATCTGTATATGCATGTGTTTCAGTTCCTCTTCATGGAAAGGACCAGTTACTGGAGGGATGACTTGAAGCTTTATTTGGCTCCAGCATTCAACTTGCACCCTATCCAATGATACCCACATGCACAAGACCTACTACTGCATCTACACACACCCACAACTTTCTTTTCTCTGGGCTAAGGTAGCATTTATTACTTTCCTCATGGAGTGTGATTGTGCTCATTTAAACCAGTATGGAGTCATTCAGTCAATGTTCATTTCTGAGTCTCCTCTGAACACCCACTCCGTGGGTAGGTCGATATGTCTGACTAGGACTGTGTCCAGCTGAGGAATGTGGGGTCCGATAATCATACTGGGGAGAACATTTTGTTTTCGCTCTGTTTCTAGACAGCTGCATTTCTGCTGCTGGCCACTAAACACTGGGACAATTTTTTTTTTTTTTTTTTTTTTGGTTTTTCAAGACAGGGTATCTCTGTATAGCCCTGGCTGTCCTGGAACTCACTTTGTAGACCAGGCTGGCCTTGAACTCAGAAATCCGCCTGCCTCTGCCTCCCAAGTGCTGGGATTAAAGGCGTGCGCCACCACGCCCGGCTTGTGGTGTTTTGAAAACTAAACTTTCTTTATTCCTGTATGAGTCAATAGATTATTTGATTTTCTGGGAAAGACACAAACCAACTCACCAGAGTTAAAGGAGGTTGTGAGCCACCCAGTGTGTGTGTGCTAGGAACTGAACTTGAACCCTTGGAAACATCAGGGTGTACTCTTAATCAAGGGGCCTCTTAAAGAGCAAGAAGTGCTCTTAACCACTGGGCCACATCTCCAGCCCTTGCCAATTGCTTTTCAAAGAGAAGGTTATGTTAATACTTTTAGTTATAGTTCAAGCAGAACAACCTTGTGTGGCCTTTAAGACAACATTAAACTCACATTTTCTCACCCCCCCTTAGTTTCCTCCCTCCCTCCCCTCTCCTTTCCTCCTTCCCTCTTCCCTCCCTACCTCCTGAGTTCCCTCTGCTGTCTTTTCCCCCCTCTCCCTCTTTCCCCTCTCTTTTCTATCCTAGCTCTAAATTTTGCACTGCCTTGTAATTTTTCCTTTCCATAGTATGGATGGAAGCCAGAGTTTTCCATGTGTTAGATAAATGCTCTAATGCCCAGCTATGACCTTACCTCTTTATAGTCTTTCTCAACACGAAAAAATGTCAGGCATTACTGTCCTGCACATCAGGAATAAATTGAACATGTTTTCTAAGATAAATGCTTTGTGGATTTTCTGTTGCTGCAGGAACCAATCCATAGGAGACAGTCTTAGCCAGCCACCTGCAGTCATGGGTTTAGAACACATCATTCATAGTGTTTCTTATTGGGAACTGGAAGAGGGAAAATCATCACTTTGGGAGCACATGTGCACTCAGTCTAGGCCTGGAGCATACAGAAACCACACCATAGACACACATGTGAACACACTGCTTCTCCCACCCGCTGTGCCAAAATTAGATAACAATCTTCTTTATTTCATGTTCATTTTCTTTGGAAAATTGGTAAGGGTTCCTGTCAAAATCAGTCTTTATTAATTTACCATTAGATGATGTTTCTGAATGACTAGTACATTTTAAATGTAGTAATATCTTCTATAGAAAAACTTTCTAGATAGCAATTACAGTTCTCATATGGAAAAATGTACATGAAAGGATTGTGAGAGAAAGGCACAGAGGAGATGGGAAGGGGTAAAGGAGCAAACTGGTTAGAGCATCTCTCAGACATAGTCTGATGAGTTCTCCAGGCCGGCACAATGTCACTGCAGGACATGGGTCTGCTCTGATCATCCAGAATTTCTCAACATGCTTTCAGGAAATGATGTTCTCCCTGAAGCTGTCCATCTTCTTGACTTTTCTTCTTCCCTCATCTTCAATTACATAAAGGTTTATGAATCTGTTACATAAAGGTTTATGAAAGTATACCTATTTAAAACATCCTTTGTTCAAACAATGTATTTTCTTAGGGTGGCTAGGTGCCGTGATACACACCTGGAGTCAGTCTCACCTGCTAATGCAGTAGAAGAATGACTCATTCCCAGGAGCCCAAAAATAGCCTAGGCAACATAATGAAGCAATGAACTAGCATCTCAAAGCATGCCACCAAGCCCGTGGTTACCTTAAGATCAATCTTCCATTTTTCCTAAAAACAATAATAAAGGGAAAACCAGTCAGCCAGAAACTCTAATCAAGATTGGTATTTCCTAAATTTCTCACAATCACAATTCCCATTAAAGTCTGCCCTGCTGAAGAAAGGGGGATAATTTATACCTCCAAACCCTCTACAGATGACATGAATTTTATTTAAAAGAAATTTAAAGTCCAGAAATTATTAACATTATGCATTCAATTTATAGGTGACAGTCCTTAAAGCGAGGCTATAGATGGCCTAAGCAGTTGATGGTTTAAAATTACAGAGAACAAGAACACTTAGCAGTC
This sequence comes from Mus pahari, assembly GCF_900095145.1. NCBI lineage: Eukaryota > Metazoa > Chordata > Mammalia > Rodentia > Muridae > Mus > Mus pahari. The sequence continues at coordinate 12,601,877 of NC_034604.1, read as the reverse complement.
CCACGACATGGCTTATATGAATTACAGAACATTTTTTGCCATTGATGGTGGTTACTAAAATTCCACTCCAGAGGGAGAATTAAATGACAGCTACTTTTTTCCCTAAGGTCCCAACCACAAACCCAGACAAATTCCACAAAGTTCACTTTGATAAACCAACTAGTTTCAAGCTTACTGACAAAGTACAGGTGAGGGTGTGCTTACAGGAGTGAGGGTACTCTCCATTAAAGGTTGAACTGGAAAGCATTTGCCCAGCAGGTATGATGGCTTCTCCATAGCCTCATCGGTGAAACCCTCTTACCTTCTAGTGTTCTCTGGTCTGTTCACTATTGCCCTCCCCCAAGGCCATGTGCATTTAGGGCTGAGTTGCATATAACTTGTGGTATGGGGTAGCTGCGCAGATGAGGGTCCTATGACCATCTCGAGGGTATATAAGCTCTCAGCAAGTGCATCTGTGATAACATTTTACAAGTGGGAACAAATAAACTTCCGAAGATGCCAGTTGTTTGAGTGGGAAGATAGACATGTGTAACAGTATGTAACACACACCTAAGATGAAAGACTGACACTCTGCTGAAACCTGTTAAACCTGACTCCGTAGCTTTGTAACGCAAATCAGTGCCAACACCTGTGTTAAACTGCAGTCAGTCGCTCTGTGGCTGATCTGAGGGTGAGCACCGGTTTTCAGCTTTGGGTCTAAACAAGTGACTTCCTGACATTTGTATTAAGTTCCTCTTAGTGTCAACCATTCCAGGTGACTGTGTTGTGAAAGCAATCCACGGGGGAGAGTAGCAAGATGACAGGTGAGACATTTTGAGAAGGCTCAACACGCAGTCACAACCATGATAGGGACAGCAAGGACGGGCAAGCTGAATGAAGGTGGGATTTCCACAGGAGATGCAGACCGGAACAAGGGAAGAGAAATGGAGCTGCCAGGGAGAAGGACGGGGGCAGTGGTGGGAACTAAAGACAGTGGGAAGGCTTCATACTGGCTAACGTGTGCAACTGCATTCCAGCACACTGAGTGAGGAAAAACTATGTAGTGATATAATAACTAGACAAGCCAGATCATGGAGGAGTGTGAGAACAAAAGAAAATAATGTATAACTTTTCATTTCTAAACATGTACAGTGCCTAGCAGAAGTTAGGGCTCTACGTGGATTTGTTTAAATGTTAGTAGAGCCAGGTGTTGGACACATAGATAATCCCAGCATTCTGGCAGGAAAGTAAAACAGGATTATCAGGTTGAGACTAGACATGGGCTAGACCCTTTCTCAAAACAAGCTGACTCACGTTTAGTGTAAACACATTAAATGGTCAGCATTTCAGTACCCCCCAACACATATTTTTTTCACTCTTTAAATTTGGTATTTTTGTTCAAACAAAAAATACAGTGGACTGCTTACATAAGCAGATTCTGTTCTGATCTCATAGAATAGAGTAGAAAGCTCATGTTGTTTTAAGCTATTGGGACTGGGGATATAAGTCAGAGCTTAGCTAGTATGTGGTATGTATAAAGCCCTGGGATTTAGTCCTCATGAACACATAAACCAGGTATGCTTGTGTGTAGCTGTAATTCCATTACTCAGGAAGTGGGAGCAGGATGATCAGAAATTTAAGATCATACTGAACCACATAATGAGCTGGTGCCTACCTGGAAAAATAAGTTTAGAGTGTAACACATGATAAGCAGAAGCAATGAGCATCACAGAAGTGTGGGAAGGGTTCAAGTTGGGAACGTATGGAATTCCAGTATAGCGACCTTGAGAAGGAGAACACTGAATTAGGAACACACTCCAAAGCTATCTGGGGAATGAGTGAGCAGGGCCCTTACAGCCCTAAGAAATACAATATACAGCCTGAGACGTTCCAAGGACAAGGAACTCAGCTGTGGATTAATGATGAACACAAGGTGTAATGGGACCGGTTCAGAGAGGTTGAGAAGGACCTTGTCAACAATGAAGGCTTGATTTAGTCACATTTTAGTGACCATATACCTATCAATAAATCTGTCCATGATTTTATTAACTAGGATTTACGGGTCCTTCCTATGTTCTCATAGTATTTCTACCAGATTTCTGTCATGTTAGGTAACAATAGGCATAGAATTATCTTTCTTCTTTTCTTGACTCACAAATATCTCAAAGGTATCTTGTTCCTACTTGTGTGCCCAATGTTCTCCATTGTTATCTCTGCACATAGTCAACATGTACTAATTTTTAATATTGCTTTATGTAACTTTTCCAAATCTTGTTTATCGAGACTCAATCATGAAATGCTATGTAATTTCAGTAGTGACGTTTAATGTGATACTTGGATATAATTGAATTAAAATTGTATATTATTCACTTGAAAATTGGTTATATTAATAATTCATTGAGTTTTTTATTCAATTTAATTTTTTTTTTGCTTATTCACTTTACATCCTGCTCACTACCCAGTTCCTTATCATCCCTTCCCACAGTCCTTCCCCAATTCTACTCCCCTTCTCTTCTGAGCAGGTAGGGTCCCTTCTGGGTATCCCTCCACCCTGGCATGTCAAGTCTATGCAAGGCTAGGTGCAACCTCTCCCACTGAGGCCAGACAAGGCAGCCCAGCTGGAAGAACATATCCCACATACAGGCAACAGCTTTTGGGATAACCCCCCACTCCAGTTGTTTGGGACCCAAATGAAATCCAAGCTGCACGTATGCTACACATGAGTGGGGAGGCCTAGGTCCAAACAGTGTATGTTCTTTAGTTAGTGGTTCAGATTCTGAGAGCCTCTAGGGTCCAGGTTAGTTGACTCTGTCGATCTTCCTGTGGAGTTCCTAACCCCTTCAGGACTCACAACCCTTCTTCCTATTTTTCCATAAGAGTTCCCAAGCTCCATCCTCTGTTTGACCGTGGGTGTCTACATCTGTCGGAGTCAGTTGCTAGGTAGAGTCTCTCACCCTGTCTGCAAGCATAACATTAATCGTATTAGCGATTATGCTTATCAATGGGATGGGTCTCAAGTTGGGTCGGCTATTGGTGGACCATTCCCTAAGTCTCTGCTCCATCACATGTGCCTGCATTTCTTGTAGACAGGATATATTTTGGGTTGAAAGTTTTGTGGATGGGTTGGTGTTTCTATTGCTCCACTGGGGTTCCTGCCTGGCTTCAGGTTCCATATCCCCAATATAGTGAATTACAGCTTAGGTAACCCCCGTTGATTCTTGGGCACCTCCCTTGTCCCAGGACTCCATCTCATCCTGGAGATGCCCCTATATCCTCACCCCTACCAGTTGCAGATTCCTATTAACTTTCATGGCCATCTAGCCATCTCTCCTGTCCTGATCCTGACCCTAATCCCCTATTCCCCTCCCAATTACTCTCCCTCCCTTCCAGTTCTCCTCCTTTATCTGCTTCATATGACTTATTCCTTCTTCTAAGTGAGAGTCAAAATTCCTCAATTGGGCCAAGGTAGTCCTGGAGTGGCAGGCCTCTGATGAGTATTCTTGGGCTGTATGGTTCTAGACCTCATTTCTTGTAGGAGCCTCTGGTCCAGTGAAGGTGGGCAGAGAGTCAGCAGGAGAACAGAGGTCCCCCTGGGATAGAAGACTGCTCAGGGCAGCTTGGCTTTGCCCAAAGGGCTTACAGAGCAGGGAAGATGGTTAGGGGAAGGGAAGCTACCTTGTATGGTTCAGGAGTATCAGGTCTGGTGGAGATAGGCAGCAGGGGAATGCTATTTCATTCTTTTTAAATCACTGAAGTGATATGCCATTCTGCAAATAGCCAAACCATTCAATCTTCTGTTTCCCAGTTGTGTTTTATAGGTAGGTGTTTAAAATAATCTGTAATCCATCTGGCTTTCACCTTAGAGTTAGAACAGCAGATTTAATTATGTGTGTGCTTGATAATAATAAAAGGCCTCAACCTACACTTAAAATAACTTTCTTATATATCTGGGGTTGTACTCCATTGGTAGCCTGCTTGCCTAACATATAGGAGGCCCTGGGTTTGATCTCCAACATCATTTACAACCTGAGGCATAGTGGCAATGATTGTAATCTCAACACTTGGGGTTATCGAGTGAGAGTCAGAAGTTCAAGGTCATTTTTAACTACATAGTGAGTGTGAGATGAGCCTAAGCTACCTGAGACCTGGTCTCAAACTAAATCAACAAGATACAATAACATATACTATTACTGCTATATAGATGGTCCTCCCTGGCCCTTGTTTCTGTCTCTGGAGTGATTCCTCTGTTATTTGAAAGGACAGGGCATAGACAGTTTTTAGATTGATTCATAAAAGGCACACTGTTGCTAAGCAGTTGTAAACACTAGAGTGTAGTCTAGTAAGGACTTAGTAAAAATCACACTAGTGTCCACCCACAGGTGGGGATATGTATATTATCTATCTATCTATCTATCTATCTATCTATCTATCTATCTATCCTCCACCTATCTACCTACCTATCTAAATCTTCAGGTTGCTGATGACATAATGATGATTCTTCTTCTGCATGAATGCTTGTTGGAGGAAATGACTTAATCAGTGAGATGATTTGCAATTATGGAACTTTACCTTACCAAGAGGACAGCTTTTCTTATTGAAAGCAACTGTCTTGACCTCCCTTTCTGTGACATTTATTTTCCATAAATGGTGTGGGCTATGCCATGGCATTCTTTAAGCAGCAGGAGACCATTATCCTGTGAGAATGTTCTCTCTGCTTTCACATTATCTCTTAATTATTGCCCTCTTTCCTACAGACAATGCCCTTAGGAATTTTCATGTAATTTCACTCCTCCCTTCTTTCAGATTTGTACGGCCACCAGAGTGGATTGGGTGTTAACCCTACAGCTTCTGGAATAATGAATCTTGTAGACAGTTGGCTGCATATCAAAAGAATCCTTTGAGAGGGTTTAACATGCTGTGAACAGTTTAGAAGGCAAATGCTTGGGAACTAAAAATATTGGCACTGAAGCCTTGAAGAGAGAGGAGAGATTGACAGTGGGAATCTCCAAGCTGGCAGGGCCAAGAATGGAAGATTTAGTTTTTCCCACATATTAGTCTTTCAAGACCAACGATTACATTTTACACACACACACACACACACACACACACACACACACACACACACACATATATATATATGCAAAGGTTCCCTTCCTCCCACTAACAACACTGGCCCTCAATATGTAAATCACATTTCTGCCACTGCTTGTGTCACTAGCCAGCCAAATAAGAACAATAGTTGTAAAACCCTAAATCCCTCTCCTGATGCATCCAAATGGCTGTTTGTTAACTTCAGTTCTGACCACGTAAATATTAACCCCATTAAGGAAGTAATCTAAAATGTAAGCACTCGGCTTACTTATTAGCATTTAATTATCTCATTTTCTACTGCTAATTCATAATATAAAATGTACTAGTTATATGCATATATTGTACATGCATATATGTGACTATATTGATATAAATTTGTATTTAGGAAAGAATGCTTGGAGACTCTGGGTTAAGAAAGTAATCTTGCTATAGAGACATACAAAACTTATTAAGAAGATATAAAATCCAGTCCTGTTCATCTTCACCTCCCCTGGGGACACATACACTGATCTGGTTGTTAGCTCAAGGGATCCAAAAATTTTGTAAAATTTGCCATATATCCATCTATATTTATTGACCATAATTACAACACCATGGAATAGGGAACACTGGACTCTATTTTCTGGCATTTCTGGCCGTGAAAGAGAGGGACATTAAGTCTTTCCCCCATTTCTTTGAAAAAAAAAAAATGTTTTTAAAAGAAAATCTTGGTGCTTTCTCAACACAACCTAAAAGGTCACTGACAATAGCCCACTAATAGATGTTGATATGTGACATTTAAACTGAATACAAGAAAGCATGCTAAGCATTTAAAAGAACCAGTTGCTTTCAAAATAACATTGTTTACCAAACTGGTTTGCTTTGAATTAAGTAAATATAACATTCTGTTATTTCTCATATATGACTTTAAAAATATGTCTGTACACCACCTTTGAGAATGGAATAAAGACCATTAATATTTGTTTGCTTACTTTCTCAATAAAAACAGGATTTCTTTTTTTTCCCCATTTTTTTATTAGATATTTTCTTCATTTACATTTCAAATGCTATCCCGAAAGTTCCCTATACCCTCCCCTCACTCCTGCTTCCCTACCCACCCACTCCCACTTCTTGGCCCTGGCCTTCCCCTCTATGGGGCATATAAAGTTTGCAAGACCAAGGGGCCTCTCTTCCCAATGATGGCCAACTAGGCCATCTTCTGCTACATATGCAGCTAGAGACACGAGCTCAGGGGGTACTGGCTAGTTCATATTGTTGTTCCACCTATAGGGTTGCAGACCCCTTCAGCTCCTTGGGTACTTTCTCTAGCTCCTCCACTGGGGGCCCTGTGTTCCATCCAATAGCTGTCTGTGAGCATCCACTTCTGTGTTTGCCAGGCACTAGCATAGCCTCACAAGAGGCTGCTATATCTGGGTCCCTTCAGCAGAATCTTGCTGGCATGTGCAATAGTATCTGGGTTTGGTGGTTGATGATGGGATGGATCCCCAGGTGGGGTAGTCTCTGGATAGTCCATCCTTTCATCTTAGCTCCAAATTTTGTCTCTGTATCTATATCCTTTCATAGGTATTTTGTTCGCTATTCTAAGGAGGAATGAAGTATCCATACGATGGTCTTCCTTCTTGGTTTTCTTGTATTTTGCAAAATGTATCTTGGCTATCCTAAGTTTCTGGACTAATATCTACTTATCAGTGAGTGAATATCTAGTGACTTCTTTTGTGATTGGGTAACCTCACTAAGGATGATATCCTCCAGATACATCCATTTGCCCAAGAATTTCATAAATTCATTGTTTTTAATAGCTGAGTAGTACTTCATTGTCTAAATGTACCACAGTTTCTGTATCCATTCCTCTATTAAGGGACATCTGGGTTCTTTCCAGCTTCTGGCTATTATAAATAAGGCTGCTATGAACANAGTGGAGCATGTGTCCTTATTACCAGTTGGAAGATCTTCTGGGTATATGCCCAGAAGAGGTATTGCTGGGTCCTTCGGTAGTACTAAAAGACAGGATTTCTAATATGATAGGTAACGTTAGGAGTGGAGGCCCAGAGAACACTGACTGATTTCCTGGAACTGGAGTTACAAACAATTATGAGCTCCCTGATGTAACTGCTTGGAATCAGCTCTGGGTCTTCTGCAGGAGCAGTAAGTGTTCTTAACTACTGATCCCATCACTCCAGCTCCCTTTGGTGTCTTTTGAAGTTATATTGTTCCGGGGGTCTCTCTGGAGTGGTTATTTTCCTTATTCTATTTTCTATTTTAGTAAATGAGATCATCATAAGTTACTCCCTGGGGAGCATTAGATAGGATTAAAGAAACACCAATGACAAAACGCTAACGAGTCCAAGCAATATTTCCTCTGCTCCTACTCTAAGGTCACAGGGAGTTCAGACATATGTGTTGCTATAAACAAAGTACAGAATCTTGTTTGTAAAGTTCTCAGAAAGATATGGTATCAACCAGACTACAGAAGGGTTCCTTTGCCTCTCCCACAACTTTTCCTTTCCTCTTAAGTCTCCTTAACTTTCCTTTTCTTCCTGTTCTGTCTCAACAGCTGTCTTATTTGAAGATTTGGTGTCATATCCTTAATGGCTTGCAATAGTAAAAAGTTTTTCTTTTTTTTTTCTTTTATGAAACTTCACTACTAAACAGGAATAGAGGGCCAGCTTATCTGAGCTCAGAAGCACATGAGAAGATCTGTGGAGCCTAGAGACTAGATATTTATTTATGTATTTATGTATTTATGTATGTATGTATGTATTTATTTATTTATTTATTTATGACAGAGCCTCAAGGAACCTGTGTTAGCCTTCTACTTAGGATAATCATTCGGGAGGTATTTTCAAGAAAAGATGTCACAACTTGGGACATCAAGCCATCCATATAAACAATAAGCATAGACCAGATTGTTAAGCTGAATCCTATGATTAGCAGTAAAATTACTAGGAGCTTTTTATCCTAGATCTTAGAGCTATAACTCCAGAAAATTATTAACCCTTAATGCAGATTTTGAAAGACTTAAATGGGCCGTGTAAATTTTGGAGGACTAAAGACACATTGCCCTAGTTATCATGTGTGTGCAGACAGATCTCTGCTTTACTAATTGCACAGGTTCTAATGTGTTGCAGTCAGAATATCGAGGACCATCTGGTTTGTGGGATGCTGTCCTCATTATTTTAACTTTTGATTTTAAGAGTGAGATCATTTGGGCTGTAAAAAGAACATACTGATGCTTATATACTGAGAATGTGTCAAAGCACAAAAGGACAGATCTGAGAATGAATCCAGTGAGAGGAGCACAAACAGAAAATGCTATGGAGTGCAGTTATGGAAGATCACAGGGGTAATGTCCAAAACAAGCATGTCAGCCAACGAAATGGCAGATATACTAATGAGCATTGGTTCATTTAAAAATGAGATTTACCTTCGTGTTTAAGAATTTTAGATAACTTTTTTCGCTTGACTTTTTATGTCTTCAAATTGTTTGCTGCTATTGGAGACCTGTATGCAGGTTGTTGTAGAAGCACAGACGGGACATGTTTTATTCTAAAGGAAAATCTTTTGATTGCTTTTGGTTTACTTGGGTAGGCTTCTGTCCACCATGAGAAGAAGATACCTAACCAAATGAAGACATAGATATTTTTAATAGGAACCATCTGAGTAAAATTTAATTGACAACCTTCTTCTGAAATGTATGTCTCCTTTGTTCTGGATTAAAGTGATGGCTTGGTATCAACTCCTGGCTTATTGCAGAGATGGAGTAGACAGGGATGTTGTGGGAAATATTAAAAAAAAATCGAACCATCACATTCTAGTGCTTGTGTGGGCAACTCTCTGCCCCAGTGGCCTGACTGGCCATGCACTGATGGGAAATGGAAGACCTGTTTTTACCACGTGGAAACTCTCTCCTCGTGGAGACTCCCTGGCCCAGAGATGCCGAAACGTCTCCAGCTCACTAGGTTCCCTCTGGTGGGTTGTTACCATGCCAGCCTTTGTCGTGCACATCTGTAAAACTCGTGCATTGCCACCATACTTTTTCTCTCTTGTACCTAGATGAGCATACGTGAAGGAAGACACAACACAAACTTAGTTCCTAAACAATAGCAATGCAATTGCTGGGTGCATCAACTAAAATCCTAATCTAGGAAGCCTTATTAAATCTAAACTGAGAGACACTCATAGCTATAGCTTGTTCTCATGCTATTCAGGTCCTTTCTTCCTCCCTCCAACCGGGAAGCCCCTCCTACTCACCCAGTGATTGGCTCCCTCCCAAGAGACCCGAATTACCATACAGACAGCACCAGTCGTATCCACAGCACAGGGACATGTCAAATTTTGCGTCATTGACTTCAATATCCATTTCTTTTTTCAAAGGCACAAGGAAGTAGAACAAAGCTTGGTTGTTGGGATGCTGTGGGTCATGATGCCTCTTAATAATACTCATCTCTCCTTATATTACCCTTGAGCCTATCAATCAATCATATTCAGTCCTCCTACAAATGTGCTAGGTTATGTTGTTGGCTATTCAAGTGCTCTATTAGTTCTTCTTATGCCCCAGCTAGCCCTTCCAATAGTCAAGACAGAGTCTTATTGATTTACTTAGTCAGTGTTAACACAATTACTGGGCAATTACCCCTAAACTATTCTTCTACTCTAGATTGTCTATTTCCCAACTGTACTCCCCAAATTACTTGCCAATAGTCATCCTGTCTGTGCTGGATTCACTCCATCGGGCCATTTCCTGGTTCTCCATCCTTCCCTCTCCATCTTTTTTTTTTCTCCCTCTCCTCCTTGTTAGTTTGTAAACATGTTATTTATCCACTTGCTAGAGTGTCTAACTGTAGCAGTGTGCTATGACTCTAGACCTGCCTTCTAACACTTGAGTGAATACTCCTAATGTTAGGTCTTGTGGTTATTCCATGATTAAGAAAATTGTCAGTGCTAGGCTGACAACCTAAATTCCTTGGCTTTTTGGTATTCTCCCTCAATACTGGATTGTTACACAAATCTATTTAGTAAAGGCTTCTGGATTTGCTGATTAAAGCAGAGGATGAAGGTTTGTAATTTGTTAGCATAGTTATCTACCTTGTCAAGAGTTACACAAGGGGAATTGGTGATTACCTTCAAGTGCTTGAGGTGCTCTTTACTCAAAAACAGAGCAGCTGTCATCTGTGGTAAAATCTTGTACTTCCTTCAGAATGTGGGACATCCCCACTTCTGGTGACTTCCAGCTTTTAAGAGGAACCAAGGCCCTCTCACTGACAGCAGATCTTGTCCAGTGCTCCAGTTTCCACATCTGTGGGAAGCATCTCCTCTTTTAGAGTTTTTTCTTCTAGATTTAATCCTCAGGGCTGAGGCAATCAACTGGACTTTTGCTTGTGCCTGTAATCACTTCCCTTGAGTCTTTTAGACTGTCTTATCTCCCCTGTTGAAAATGCCAAACATGAAAACATGTTTAAAAGATGGTTAGGGGTGCCTTGGGCCTGCATTGCCTGCTTTTGCAGTTGTCTCCTAGGATCTGGAGCCAACTTACCAAGGAAATAAGCACCTTTCAAGTTCTAATCATAGGAATTAAAAAACAAAAAACAAACTTCTCACCATTGTGTGTATGTCATCATTAATCTGTGTCTAAAAAACTTCTTGAGATTTGTTCTAGCCTTCTGAAATGTGTTTAAATAATCTAGTTTTGTCTTAATATTTCTATGCCTATTCTGAAACAATTCTAAACATTAAAACAAATCTAATTGTCATATAAAATCCTTTCTCATTCCAAAACATTTTCTTTTCTTTTTAACCTCTTTTACCAAAAGCATATTTCTATACCTATAACCATTCAAATGTCTCACTTACTGCTCCACCTGGGGATCCATCCCATAAACAACCATTAAACACAGACGCTATTGCATATGTCAACAAGATTTTGCTGACAGGACCCTGATATAGCTGTCTCCTGTGAGGCTCTACCAGTGCCTGGCAAATGCAGAAGTGGATGCTCACAGTCATTTATTGGATGGAACACAGGGTCCCCAATGAAGGAGCTAGAGAAATTTTCTTTATAAAATTTAGAACCCATTTTTTTCATTAAAAAATAACTGTATATTCCAGCAACAACCTGTATATGAAATAAACTATTTATGTAAAACATGAAGAAAGCATGTTAGCAATCTGGATATAATAGGGATGTATCTTTTTTTAATGAGCAGGTTATTTTATTTAAATTATATGCACTTGCATTTATATGTATGTGGGTGAGAGGGTGTGTTTGTGTGTGTACATGAGTGAAGTGCCTATAGACATCTGTCCACTGGAGCTAGAGTTAAAGGTGGTTTTGAGTGACCTGAACCAAATTCGGATCCTCTGCAGTAGCAATATATTCCCTTAACCAGTAATTTTTCTCTCTGGGCCTGCTTAGTCTTTTTGACGGAACCAGTTTAAATTAACTATTTTTACATTCATGTGTGATGATTACATGTATTTAGAAATTATCTTTCCTAAAAGCTATTAGCTTCTCACTTGGACCAGTGAGTCAACACAAATAAGATTAAAAATTTGAATTTCTGCCTTCAGTGTGTGTGTGTGTGTGTGTGTGTGTGTGTGTGTATGTGTTTTATTTTAGGCCAAATGTCTGCCAGACTCAGTAGACTGTAAAAGATACTGAAGGAGTGTCTGTTCACCCATGCACATCAACCTACCTTATCCACAGCTGAAGGTAGAAGTAAGTTACTCTTCTAAACCTGTACTCACTCCAGATTATCAAATGGTGTGAGAGAACAGGTGAGGGTATTTTCTAAAGGGCAAGCCTATGCTATGAGAACATCAGGCTATCCCCTGAGAACAAGCCTGTATCTTCAAGCAAGCAGAACTAATTTGGACCAGCTTGCAAATAGAGATCTGAGACAATGATTAAACATACAGCACTTTATCAAAACTGCTTCATTATGTGGACTCTGGCTCCTTGCCCCAAGGAGTTTTGTTTTTTCTACTTAAATCTGAATTTGATGTAAATCTGCAATAGAAGGAGATGTGGCTACTGGACCATTCTATTTGTTTCCTCCTCCATGGCCACACTGAGCAAATCTCTCACCGACTCTCACCTTCAGTGTCTCTTTAACTGGAATAGTTCTTGTACATAAAGGTACATTAAACGACTCAAAGATGTAGTTTTGATTAGATTTGTCAGTTGCTGTTTTGGCTAGACTATCAATCTGACTACTGCTTCCATGGCATTACATGATCCCTAGACTTAAATCTGCACTTACAATAACATTCATTTTAAACAAAAACAATATGGAAATCTTCTGTCACTTAACTAAAGGTAGAAAGGTTAGTAGTAGGTGAGGTTTGTTATGCAGACTTAAGATAATACAAGTATATTTTCCTGTTTTTTTGGTGATTATTTCCTTTTAATTATTTTATTAGATATTTTCTTCATTTACATTTCAAATGCTATCCCAAATGTCCCCTATACCCTCCCCCATCCTGCTCCAATACCCACCCACTCCCACTTCTTGGTCCTGGCGTTCCCCTCTATGGGGCATATAAAGTTTGCAAGACCAAGGGGCCTCTCTTCCCAGGGATAGCTGAATATGGCATCTTCTGCTATATATGCAGCTAGAGACAAGATATCTGGAGGTACTGGTTAGTTCATATTGTAGTTCCACCTATAGGGTTGCAGACCCCTTCA
>NC_034604.1:12554310-12589112 GCF_900095145.1 Mus pahari | reverse complement strand
ACAGCAGTGGGTACAGAACAAGGCATCCATGGTAAAAAGCGGGGGGGGGGGTGTCAGCAGAGTGAGACATCTTTACAAATGGACATTCACAAACTTTTCCTCTGATGGCATTTTTAGGACAAAATTTTATTCTGCTTTCTAATTTACAGTGAGGCTAAAATAGATTCTCTATTTGCCTGTGGAGGTAAAAATGGTAGAGTGGAACAAAACAAAACAAATAACAAACTCACTAAAGTTCTCAATCTGGGCTAAACATCACTGGGCAGTCTCATCTTTAAACTAAAGATTTGCACATGGAATTTCCACACCAGACTAGATTTTGCTGGCCTGCCCAATATTGTTATTAACAGAGAATGAAAAAAAAAAATCAGTTTCTAGAGCTTCAGGAAATGTAAGTGCTGAGTGGATAGAAGTAGAAAGGGCGTCGGGGACTGGTGAAGAGGGCAATGATATTGCATCGAATGATTGCCATAAATCCTGAGTGTGAGCTGTGGATTAAGTGGCATTGCAGTTACTTTTCTGTTGCTATGACCTGTGGAATTAATTATTAATTATGCTCAGGGTGGGGTTGCTACCGGCCTCAATGGTTTATGTTCTTGAATGAAAGACACACACACAGTCTTTATATTTTAATATGCCTTAAGCAACACAATAGCTGGACGACTGCCTAGCCTGTATTCTGCTAGAATCTACCTCCTGCCAATAATCGTGACTTACTACTTGTTAATTTCTGTGTTCCATCTTAGCCGCTCTGGACCCATTTGCGCAGCCCTTTGGGCAGTGCTTTCTTGGCCTAGAGCCTAGGGTATCCTCTTTGCTTCTCCACCCCATGATGAACTCTGTGTCTCTCCTTTCTCCACACTTTCCTAAAGCATTGTGGATTCCTTCTCTCCTTCTTTTCCTCCTGGTTCCAAGCCTGGGAATCCTAAAATTGCACCTCTGTCTGCTGGAATTTTTATTTACCAATGAAAAACAACTGGGGGCAGGTTCCCAGAAGCCATGTGCAGACCCTGTCATGCCAACAGTTCTGGGGGGGGGGGGGATCTAATTAGCATTGTAATACAAGTAGCTGCAATGACTAAGGCCACTTACAAAAGAAAGCATTTCATTGGGAGCTTGTTTACACTTTCAGTGAGTGAGACCACCATTATGGGGAGCAAGGCAGCAAGCAGGCAGGCATGGCACTGAGGCAGCAGATGAGAACTCACAGATTATTCATAACTGTGAGACAGAGAAAGGGATGGGGAGGGACTGGCCTGCCTCCAGTGATTTACTTCCTTGAGCAAGGCTATACCTCTTAATCTTTCCAAAAACAGTTCTACTAACTAGGGACCAGTTATTCAAATATATTAGCCCAGGGTTGAGGAGAAGGGGCATTCCTCCAAGCTACCCCAGGTAAGAAATAGGACCTTCATCCAACTAGATGTCCCGGGGCATCTGTGAGGTCCTCAATTCTAGTACCTGGATATATCGTGGACTGTTGCTTGAGCATGTAATTTTTGACTTGCTATAATTGCAACAGTTTATTGTGTGCCCTTGAGCAGTGTCAAGTAGCCTGAATGTAAATCAATCTTCTTCTCTACATCTGAGGCACACTTAAATCCCTGTTCCTCCACTTGAGTCTCTTGAAAGAGCACCAGAGGGAAAGCCATTCAGACATACACCCTTAAGTCATACATTCCATCCTGGAATCCTACTCTGGGATATGCAGTCATACATGTCAGCAAGCCTGACTCCTGTGACCTGCTTCCAGTACTGATCTATACACTATCACAGCTGTGTAATGACCTAAGTGAGAGCAGGAGAGTAATGAAGTTGATCTTCCTGCCAAGTGCTGAAATTCTTTTGAAATGTGGAACTAAAAGCCAGTCACACGTTTACATTTTTGAGCATTGCATTGCCACCTAAATTGATAGGTTTTATCAGTTTGCATTCTTCCTGAGAGGTTTCCACTAACTTAAATATCAGTCTAGTGCTTGTGGAAAGTCAGCACTTCAAACAAACATTACTATTGATTGAAAGAAGGACAAAAACTAGCAAACATCCAGGGTTACCTTTGACACACACACTATGCTGAGCATTAAAAAACTACTTTACCACTAAATTATTAAAAGCACTGCAAAACCTTTTCATTTTCAGATAACATCTTTGAGTTCAGAAATTACAGTAAGTAATGGGCCAACCAGGCAAGGGTAAAGCTGATCAAACAATACCAAAACAACAGGCTGGCTAGAAGCACATTTGATAGTACGTTTTGTAGGCTTCCCTTTGGCTCTCAACACAAAGGTTAAAATGATATTTAATAGTTTTTTTGCAGATGCCATCTAGACCAGATTAAAATAGACAAAGTCAAATTTATTAGACACTGCTCCTGAGCAGGTTCACCAGTCCCAAGGAACAGGGCCAGGGACATTGCACCCTTGGGCTAAGGCAAGGGGTTTTTATAGCTCTAAGGTGCGGGGTTATAATGTGCCATCTAGAGCTGTGATTGTGTTGATATATGGTCAAAAACTGAGCTCAAAGACAGGGATTCTTGAATGGGTTTTGAAGGATTTCGAAGAGTTAGCTCAGAGTTTTCTCCGAGGGGGCAGGCTTAAGGGAAAGAGAGCAGACAGGGTTTTCCAGCTTGTCTTAGAGCAAGCACAGGGCCCAACCAAACAATAACCAGCATTCTTGGAAACAGACTAATGTTAGCTGTTTTGGTGATCCAAAATGGAAAGAAAGTGAAATTAATTCTGATTATATTTGCTAGCGCTTATACTTTAAATAATCACTTCACAGATACAGGTGATAGGCATCTGAAAAGAAAATCACACATTTAAAAAGTGAAACTTCTAATATGACTCGATTCCCTTATCTGACCTGTCTTTATCAAAGAAAATAATGGCAATTTAGAAAATTTGAGATGAAATGCATGTGGAATTAATTAATATATGCAGAGAAAGCACTCTGTAGAATGGCTAGCAAAAAGCAAATGCAAATTATTGTCAACTCTCATTGTTCCTGATAGAATTAATTTAGGAAGAATTTGATTTGCCAAAGCAAATTTTAAGAATCTTCCAGATTCCTCAAATGGAAACTTTCTGTACCTGTTGAAAATATTCCAGATTAAATGAAAGCAAGTTTGAGAGTTAATGTTGCTTCTTAAGCAATCTGCCACACTCATTCAGTATAAAACAGAGAGCTAAGAGTAGGCAGAGAATGGAGAGGGCTTACATATAGACATGTGCTAAACAGTCGAGATTGGATGGGAAGCAAATTGACTTCAAGGATCACAGGCAGCTTTGACCTTCAGAAGGGTGGGAGAAGTCTCTGGGGAAAATAGCTACCCCTGGCAGGTTCTGGATAGGGGTAGCAGCTGGGGATACAGGGGAATGCCTCATCTAGAAGTCAGAAGGAAGAGGAGATGGAGGAGGAGGAGGGCCAGGAACAGGAGCAGGAGAAGGAACAAGAACAAAAAGAAGAACAAGAAGAACAAGAAAAAGAGGAAGAAGAACAAGATAATGAGGAAGAACAACAAAAAGAACAAGAAGGAGGAAGAGGAGGAGGAGGAATGCTCAGGAGGCCATATCAAAGCTGGTGTAGTGGAACTGACAATGGACTGGGGTGGCTGAAGGACATGGTAATTTGGTTGTCAGTTTGCTGTATTTGTGCCTTTTGCAAGATACAGTCACTATTTATATGCAGTATGGGTACCATGCTAATTAACTTCTAGGCCTTCTTGGGTGGAGAGGGGGCAAGCCAGTACATCTATGAGTAGGAACCTGTTCTCACTATCCTGTGTTCAGATTGTTATTCTCTTCAAGAGCGTCAGCTCTGTGGAAAACCATATTTTCATTAAAATAGCAGTGTACCTGCATCAAATTCTAAAAAATACTGCATAGATTTCTCAGATGCCTTAGCCTAGAGATTCTGAAATGGTACTATCAGGCTGGTACAGGTCAGTTTCCATGACTGGTGTTCCTTCTTGAGGAATGGACATGAAGATTGAGTCTCTCCTATGATAGGGTTTCAGGGGAAGTTTGCCAATTGGTCTACCATAGTTTCTTTAGTAATGGCCATAGTTTGTCTTCTTCTTTCAAATCTGGAGAGTAATTCCCCTGTTAGTGGGTCTTGAATGCTCTTATTATGAAAACAAAAGTAAAAGGAAACAAACAAAAAAAAAAAGAAAAAAAAAAAACAACAAAAAGAAAACTACAAAGAAAAGCAAAACAAAATACAATCTTTATATGTTATTTTGAATCATATTTTCACTTATTTTCCTATTTGCAATTTAGACAGATAAGTGACACTTGGGTTGTGATTCTCTGTTTTAATTATTAACTGAATATAAGCTGGGAAGTGAGTCTCAATGAGGAATTATCTATTGGGTTAGCCTACGGATATGTCTGGGGATGATTCTATTTGTTGGCATCAGGACCTCTGAAACCTGTGACAACACATAGGTGACAGCACAACATACACACCTTTTGCCAAGACAACAGCCACAAATATTCCCAGAATTCTTTGGGCTCATCTCCCACCTTTACCTGTGACCTAGTCATATAAGAGAAATGCTTCTCTCTCTCTCTCTCTCTCTCTCTCTCTCTCTCTCTCTCTCTCTCTCTCTCTCTCTCTCTCTCTCTCCTTCTCTTTCTGTCGCCATCTTCCTTGCCCCTCTCTCTCCCAATAAATCTCATGACACGTGGAACTACATTGGCCTGGTGTGTTGTGTTCAGACTGATCCACTATTCTAACACATCATTTGGTGCTGAAACCCGGGAACTCAGCGGTATAGTCTACAGCCATTGCGGAGCTCCGCAGCAGGGATGGCATAGACGGTGAGATCATGGCCACGTGAAAAGTCACGGAGTGGGAGTAGGCGGGTTCACCACCACCACTCAGCTACCACCACTGCCAGCAGAGCAGGCCAAAACTTTTGCTGCGGCCCTGTTGCTCCGACCACAACTAAAACCAGCGGCCTGGTGGAACTTCTGCCTGGCCCATTGCGCGAGCCAGCTGGAAGCAACAGAACCGAGGGACATACGAACTTCTACCACGTGAGCTGTGCCACCCTAGACCGTCTTGTGGGGCTGGCTTCTGCAGGACCCACACCTAACCCACGTTTCTATTTACCAGTTCACTCGAATTCTTGCACAGACATTGGCATATTAATTGGTAAGGTCAGTCTGCTAGAGGGCCCCTAATTTCCCAGACAGGGCCTGGCCAGCTTTTTCTGAGACTAAGGGGGTGGCATTTTATAGCCATGCCTCCCAGCTGACATACAAATTAGGAAATTGACCCCTGGGTGACTATTCCCTTTAAAGCGCCTCTCACTCCCCTTCCCCTCTGGGCTCTTGCAGTCATTTAAGAAACCCTGGATCCAGGGAAGAGCCCTTTCTACAGTAAGTCTGTGACTTACTGTGTAGCCCCTAGGGGACCCTCAGGACAATTTGGGCCTTTAGCATGGCTGATTTCTTTTTGGTTGTTGAATTATTCTTGGGATGCGGGTAGGAGTAATCCAATAACCCCCAATGGGTGCTGTGATGTCTTTAAACGTACCTTCAGGCAGTCCACTGGGATGTCTCGTGGAAAAACTCAAATCTTTGAAGCGATCACCTGACTTGAAGGCATCAAAATTAATACACCTCTTCAATAAGGTCTGGATTCAGTACCAGCTTGATAGTAGTTCCAAATGGCCACTTAATGATTTATTTTAAGGGGTCTTAATGCATACTGCCAGTGAACTGGTAAATGGAAAGAGGTCTCATATGTCCAAGCATTGACCTATCTTCTCTCCAGTCCCTCCATGTGCTCTTCTTGTTCCCCAACCCAACTTCTCTTAGCCACGGAACCTACACAACGTCCGCCAGATGACGCTACAATGCTAGATCCAGCTAAGGAACCTCCTCCTTTCCGCTGCAGACCTGTTTCCACTTCGCCCAAAACCCAAACTGCTGCCTCATTTTCTCCTTCCACCAGGAAACCCCAGAGACCATTACTTCTACCTCTCCAAGTCCCTCCCCTTCTGTGCCAGCTGCAGGTTGCTTCAAACTCCCTACACTGGCAGCTACCTTCCCTTCTACCCACCCTCTAAGGCCAAGCCAAACCCCCAAGTCCTTCTCCCCCCAGGGACACCCGACCCATCATTAGTCCCTCCTCTAAGATACCTTGCTGGGGTAGATGGCCTTGTCAGAGTACATGTTCCTTCTCTTAAAGTTCATGTGTGAACTTTCATAAGTAGAAAGCAGACTGGGTTCCTATACCTCTAACTCCTCTGCCTTTATTAAAGAGTTTCAATACATTACTCAAACCTACAGCTTGACTTTCCATGACGTACATATGATAACTAACTAATAACTTACTTCCAGAGGAACACAGACGGAACACAGATGAGCAATCGAGAATGCATGCAGATGAAATTCATCAATCAGACAGAGCATATCCAATCGTATTGGAGACAGTGCCTGATCAGGGTCCTTGATGGGATTATAATTCCACAGGTGGTATTTTAGCCAGAGACAGGTTTATTACATGCCTTTTGGTGGGCCTAAGAAACACAGCCTTATAGCCAGTAAATTTTGAAAAACTCCAAGAGGTTGTCCAGGACAAGCAGGAAAATTCATCTCAATTTTTAGAATGCCTCACAAAGGCTGTATTACAGTATACCAATCTGGACTCTGAAAACCTAGAAGGTAAGCAACTTCTGATGACCTACTTTATTTCCAGAGCTACCCTGACATAAAAGCTAAACTTAAGAAGCTGGAGAGGGGACCCCTAACTCCACAGGCAGAAGTTTTAGTACTGGCTATCAAAGTGTATCATGGGAGAGATAAGAAAGTCCACAAACAAAAATACCATATGCTGGCAAAGGCTGTCCTACCAGCCCCAGCCACTGCCACGGTCTCCTGGTCTTCTAAGACTCAGAGAACACCAGGTACCTGTTACAAATGTGGTCAACAAGGTCACTGGGCAAAAACCTGCCCTAACTTCTGCAAGGCAAGGGGGCCATGCCTTAGTTGCAATCAAGAGGGGCATTGGGCTGTTGATTGCCCTCATGTTAGGCAGAGCAGAGGGACATCACCCCAAGACAACCCTCCAGCTGATCTCCTAGGCTTGGCTATGGCCAACTGAGAAGGCCTGAGCTCCCGTGACCCCAACCACTGCCATCACTAGCAGGGAGCCCCAGGTAGATACCATGGTATGTGGGTGGCCCATCTCCTTCCTCTTGGACACTGAGGCCACCTACTCAGTCCTGAAGGAGTTTTGGGGACCCACTTCTCCTTCTCGTTTTTTTATTGTCAGGGTAGAAGGATGGCCTTACTTCCCTCACCAGACCCCACCACTTAGTTGCATCTTTAGAGTTTTACCCCTCACTCACTCATTCCTTTTTGGTAGTGCCAACATGTCCTGTCCCCTGATAGGGAAGGGATCTTTTAACTAGGCCGGGATACTCGATTTCCTTTGCTCCCCTCATTCGCCAAACCCCAAGCTCTCCAGCAGTTCCTCTGCTCCTTCTAGCCAGTCAACCTACTTACACTACCATGTTATTTCTTTTACCAGCTTCTCAGGTAGATCCCCTGAGTCTGGGACACCCAGAACCCCTCTGTTGCTAAGCACCATTCTCCTGTTGTCATTCAGTTACTGGACTCTACCAGGTACATAACCCCAGCTCAATACCCTCTCTCTCTCCAGAGCCTCA
The DNA here is from genome assembly GCF_900095145.1 of Mus pahari. NCBI lineage: Eukaryota > Metazoa > Chordata > Mammalia > Rodentia > Muridae > Mus > Mus pahari. Next base: position 12,581,431 of record NC_034604.1, on the reverse strand, counting down.
CAGGACTTAAGCCTATCATTTCTGACCTCTTGAGAGAAAACAAACAAACAAACAAACAAACAAACACTCCTTCACCCTACCTCTTACCCCTTTAACTTAAACCTCTATACTAGCAGTTAAGAAACCTAGTGGTACCGGGTTCAAGACCTCAGGCTCATTAATTTTGCAGTTGTTCCTCTCTATCCAATTGTGGCTAAACCTTACATACTTCTTTCAACTATTCCCTCAGGGACTTCCCTTTTCTCTGTCCTAGATCTCAAGCATGTGTTTTTCTCTATCCCTGTAGACACTCAGTTATAGAACATACTTGCCTTTACCTGGACAGATCCAGATACTCACTTTTCTACACAGCTTACCTAGACTGTTCTACCTCTGGGATTCCAGGACAGCCCACAACTATTTGGTCAGACCCTGGCTTCTGACCTGTTTTCTCCGTCTCTCCCTAAATCTAAGATTAAACTTTACATAGATGATGTCCTTCTCTGTAGCCCTTCCTTAAAAATTAACCAAGCCGACACCTTTACTCTTCTAAATTTCCTCTCCAGTCCAGGTTGCAGGGTCTCACCTTCTAAAATCCAAATGTCCACCCCTCAGGTCAACTATTTGGGACTAAAAATTACCCCAACCCACAGGGTTATTACCTTAGATAGAAAGAATCTGATTCAGTCTCTAACTGTTCCTTCTACAAAGGAAGAGATTTTATCATTCCTAAGAATAGCTAGTTTTTTATGTCCATGAGTTCCTTCCTTTTCCCCTCTACTTAACTGAAAAAGAGGGATTTGCCCTTGGAGTCTTAGGTCATCAACTGGGACTTTGTTTTGCACCCAAGGCATACATGGTGGAAAAACCTAGATCTAACCATCCAGGGATGGGTACCTTGTATCTATACCTTAGCCGTCACTGATCACCTTATTTGAGAATCAAAAACAAAAACAAAAACAAACTAACCTTTGGGTCGACTGTAACTCTCTTCTCTTCTCATAACCTGTCACAGCTCCTAACTTACAAAGGCTTGTAGACTCTACCTCCCTTCAGGGTTCTTTCTCTTCAGGTAGCTCTAATAGAAGACTCCACACTCACCTTCCAATCATGCCCACCTTTCAATATTTCCAATCTTCCTCCTTGACCAAATACTGGCCACTCCCTATCTCACTCCTGTACTGAAACTTTAGAGGAACTATTACCTCATCCTTCACACATACAGGAGGGCACATTGCCTCAGGCCATCTATACCTGGTATACAGATGGCAGCTCATTTTTACATGAAGAGACCAGAAAAGCTGGCTATGCCATAGTATCAGACGCAGAGGTGGTTGAGGCACAGGCCCTTCCTGCTCATACCATCAATCAATAGGCTAATAACGCTTATGGTGTGTCTTTCAACTGGCACAGGAAAAATCCCTCAACATCTACACAGATTTCAAATATGATTTTCATATCCTCCTGTCCCATGCTGCTATCTGGAAAGAGCACGGGTTACTTACCACAAAAGCAGGATCAATAACTTACGCAAACCAAATTATGGCCATGCTAAAGGCCTTCTATATCCCCACAGCTACTGGGATTGTCCACTGTAGAGCCCACCAAATGGATGACTCTATTGTCTCCAAGTCAAACAACCAAGCTGATGAGGCAGCTAGACCTGTGGCCCTTAGTCGCCTAGACGTGTCTCATCCTCCCAGGACATTCTTACACTATAACCTACATCCTCACTTCTACCCCCTGACACCTGATGAACTCTGTCCTGTCTTCACCAACTCTATCATGCTAACAGCCAAGCACTGTCTTCTTTTGTCAATGCCCACCTCCAGCCCACTCCTGAGGACTTATGCTTTTTAAAAAATCTATCACTGCTTCTTGTAAAATCTATCAGATATCTGACTCCAACTCAAGGTATCGTAGCACACCTTTTCCTACCCATCAGGTTAGAGGTTCCCTTTCTGGAACTGACTGGCAACTTGACTTTATCCACATGCGCACTGCCAGATGTGTCAAGTACCTCCTGGTCGTGGTGGACACCTTCTTGGGGTGGGTAGAGGAAAGGGTTCAGACAGTCTCTGATCTCCTCCTCCAAGAGATCATCCCTCGATTTGGTGTCCCAGCCTCTCTCCAATCAGACAATAGTCCAGAATTTACTTCCTAAGTTTCTCAAATCCTATCTAAGGCCCTAGACATCCCCTGGCATTTTCACATTCCCTACCACCCTCAAACTTCAGGCGACATAGAAAGAACTGATCACTCTTTAAAAACCACTCTTGTTAAGCTGTCACAAGAACTTCCCCTTGATTGGGTAAAAGTCTGGCACTTTTCAAGCTACGAGCTCTCCCCAAGTGACCTCTCTTCATCTTGCCCTTTGAACTTATGTATGGACGTTCACCTAAATGCTCTCCCCTCCCAGACCATCTTCTCACCCCATTACTTTATCACCTCTGTTCTCTCCTATGGAACTTTACTGACCACCATTTACTGCGGCTACACACTGTCTCCTGTCCACTGTCTGTCAACATTGGAGACCAAGTCCTTCTATCCCAGGCAGATCATTGGGCCTCTTCCCTCTCTCCCAAATGGCAGGGTCCTTTTAAGGACCATGCTCTGTTAAGTTCCAGAAGACATTGAAACCACCCGTCTTGTCCCCAATCCCAGAAAAATCCACTCCATCAGTTGAGTTCAATCTCACTGGATTAGATATGGGTTACTCCTCCTCCCCCTACTGTCCATTTCCATCCAGGGTAGTCCTTACATCTGGAGATTTGAGGTCCAAGAAACCGCCACAGATAACAGTCTTTCCAAATTGGGTCAGGAAACTGCTTCATAACCAGATACCAAGAACCGATCCAAATTGCTAGCATCCCTGTGTCTGTTATTCCATCTAAATATTATGGTCTCTACACTTTCTCTTTGACCAGACAAAAGATTATTGTAGAATATGGCCAGACAAATATGGGGGCTGCCCATATTGGTCTTGTCTGATACATATGCTTGGGTCACGGACCAATCATTTCTTCTATCAACACCACAAGACACTCTTTTTTTTTTTTTTTTTTTTTTTTTTTTTTTTACATACAAGACCCATGGGATTCCAGATGTGAGACAGGAGTTTTGATTGATTCTTTGGCAGTTGTGGTGCTTCAGAACTGACAGGAGGTAAATGTCCTGACAGCTGAAGGTGTTTTTTTTTTTCCTGTTTCTCCAAGAAGAATGCTGTTTCTACATCAACCAATCTGGGATAGTAAGAAATAAAATCCAGGAGCTACAGTCAGACATAAAGAATTTCAGGGACCTTAGAATAAGGAACAAAATACCCATGAAAAGATATAGGTACAGAGACAAAGTTTAGAGCTAAGATGAAAGGAAGGACTATCCAGAGACTACTCCATCCGGGGATCCATCCCATCATCAGGCACCAAACCCAGATACTATTGCACATGCCAGCAAGATTCTGCTGAAGGGACCCTGATATAATGGCCTCTTGTGAGGCTGTGCCAGTGGCTGGCAAACACAGAAGTGGATGCTCACAGTCAGCTATTGGATGAAACACAGGGCCCCCAGTGGAGGAGCTAGAGAAAGTACCCAGGGAGCTGAAGGGGTCTGCAACCCTATAGGTGGAACAACAATATGAACTAACCAGTCCCCCCAGAGCTCGTGTCTCTAGCTGCACATGTAGCAGAAGATGGCCTAATTGGCCATCATTGGGAAGAGAGGCCCCTTGGTCTTGCAAACTTTATGTGCCCCAGTACAGGGGAAGGCCAGGGCCAAGAAGTGGGAGTTGGTGGGTAGGGGAGCAGGGGTGGGGGGAGGGTATAGGGAACTTTTGGGATAGCATTTGAAATGTAAATAAAGAGAATATCTAATGAAAAAAAAAATTCAGGGAATGTGAGACCATCAGTTCTGGGATTTTAAAAAATCCCATATGGAAGTGGATACTCCCTTTCCTCGTTGTCCTCCTGTTGTTATCATTTGCTCCCTGCCTCATTAATCTTGTTTCTACATTCCTTCAATGACAAATACAGAAAATTTCTAAGCAAACTGTTAATCAGCTCCTGTTACAAGGTTACCAGCTGCTGTCCACAGAGGAACCTGATGCGAACATTTACCAAGTGGAGCCCGATGGGGAAAGTCAGTTACAGCCCAAAATTGACAACACCCCTAGACAGCAGGAAGTAGCTAAAGAGGCATGATGCCCTCATTCCCTTTTCACCATCAGCTTCCCCCTTCCTTTCTTTTCCTTTTCTTTATAATAACAAGAATGGGGGTATGTTGGCATCAGGATCTTCAAAATCCATGACAGCACATAGGCAACAACATGACCAATCCACCTGTTGCCAGGACAACAGCCACCTTATTCCCAGAATCCACTGGGCTCACCTCCTACCCTTACCTGTGACCATGTATATATGAGGAACCTCTCTCTCTCTCTCTCTCTCTCTCTCTCTCTCTCTCTCTCTCTCTCTCTCTCTCTTCTCTTTCCTCCACCACCTTCCTTGCCCTCCTCTCTCTCCCAATAAGCCTGTTAACGCATGGAACTGCTTTGGTCTGGTGTGCTGTGTTCAGACTCGAGCTGCTATTCTAACACATCAGTATTAATTAGGTTAGTTGATGTAGAAGGACTGCCCACTGTGGGTGGCACTGTTCTCTAGTCAAGGAGTTCTGCTCTGTGTAAGAGTGAGGGAATTGAAGAGAGCACAACAGGCAAATAAGTGAACACACTCATGTTTAGTTCTGTTCCTGACAGTGGATGTGACTTGACTAATGGCTTCAAGTGTCTGTTGCCTTTACTTTCATACTATTGCAATCTAGATTTGTGAATACTAAATCCTTTTCCCCGAAGTTGCTCTTTTCCAGGGTCTTTTATCCCAACAACAGAAATGAAACTAGGGCATGAATTAATCCCTGCTTAAATGCCTAAACAGTACAGAGGGCTATAAAGAGGGTAGTCTAGTTGTAGAAGATTAGTTCCTTCATAGTTGTGGGAACACAGAGGTATGGGGTGGTGGGAGAGCATCATATACAAATCCACCATTCAAAGGGATGAAGGAGAATGTATTTTTGAACTCACTAAATGTATTCATGTATTAACTGAAGACTGTATTCTAAAGCCATTGGCTTCATATTCTTTTTCTAGAGGAAACACAAATTGCAGCACATGTAAAAGAGCTAACTTTTAAATTGATAGAGTTGAAAGATTAATGCTTATTTGTAACAGTATTTTTAGTGACAACTAAAGACCACTACATTCAGCATTTTGAAAGAGGAAATCATTTATTCCATAAATATTCCTCACTATTGTTAAAACTCAAATAGTACTTTAAGCTTTTTTTTTTTTTTTATGGGCTAAGGTTTAGGGAGAAAAAACTGTCGATACTGAAAGCCCTAGCATTACACTTAGTATTGAATCAAGTGTTTTAGTACCATGAATTGAGAGTGTGAATTGTTATAGGGGAACATGATACAGCTGAGTATCTGTTGGCTTATATATGTACACAGATACATGGATGGAATGACTGTATAAGTTCCCTGCAGCTTTCTGAGATAATGGAAGGAGAGAGTTGGTTGTGCGTGACAGAAATCTCAGTTCTTGCTTACTCCAAGGCAGGTTGCCCAGGCTAGCATAAATAAGTGGAATGGCATCAGTATAAAATGGAAAAGACAGAGATTCCTTGGAGGCATGCCTTTCAACAATTGAAAGAGAAGTTTGTCTGTTGGTCTGTTTCATATGGTGCCAGGGCATTTATCTGCTGTGTGAGATTTGCAAACTGTCAGAGGAGAGCCACATCCTCCAGTTTGCACTCATGTGGTCACTGTGTCCTCCAGTGACTTCCCACTTCTTAGAGCCCCCTTCTCCTCATCTTTGTTTTCCTTGCTATTTCATTTAGTCCTCTGGCTAAGCTGGAATGGGACAAAAGAGAAATGCAACTGTATGATCAATTTAAAAAAATCATAAGCCATGCTTTTCTCTTGTTATTTTTCTTAAAGAGAAATAAAAGCTAACAATTTGATTGTTTGCTAAGGGAAGGCTGAGAACTCAAGTTTCAGAAACAGGTTGTAGACCTCATGATTAAAAGTAATGCAAAAGTAGAAAAACAGGCTGGGTGTAGTGGTGCATGCCTTTAATCCCAGCACTTGGGAGGCAGAGGCAGGTGAATTTCTGAGCTCAAGGCCAGCCTGGTCTACAGAGTGAGTTCCAGGACAGCCAGGGCTACACAGAGAAACCCTGTCTCAAGAAAAAAAAAGTAGAAAAACTTAATATACAAAATGATATCTTGAGGTAAAACCTTTTGTTCTTGATTTTCTTTTATTCATTTCTTTCCTTTTATATATTTATTTTTACACTTTGAGCCAGGATTATGACATGAAGTTCAGGCTGGACCAAGCTCACAATCTTCCTGCAGTTTAAATGTTGGTAATGACCTTGTTCATCTACATCTGGTTCCCTACTTGTAGCTCTCAAAATACTCAATATTAATAACTTATGTTCCAATTTTTGCACCAGAAATCCTTGTTTACTCTACTGTGGGTTTGCACGTCTTGAAATGTAAAAGATACTTTTAAACTTAATTATTAATGAATCTACCTTTATTTTCTATAAGTATGGTATTTCTGAATATCTCACTTGTTTAATGACTCCCAAAGCTTTGCTGTTGGGTAAAGGGTTACATTTGTCTTATTACTATAGGCAGTTACCTATTTCGAATTTAAGAAAAAATTTTCCTGGCTTTTGTGTGCTTCAATTTTATTTTAAACATGATGACAAGAACTCTTGAAGTGTTTCTGAGCTTGGATGAGAGAGTCTCAGTCATTATTCTGAGAATGCTACATTTTTATAATTCTATCACTTTTCTCAAAGAGGTGGCTCACATTGGAGTGTGTTCTGATATATTAAATTATGAATGGTTTCTGAGAGTTCATACCTCTCCCTTATCTCATTATTTTTGATATGGCTCACCATAAATGGAATAAATGTGGCTTGAGGTGGTCAAAAATTTCTGATCCTCAAACTCTGAATTGCCTACCCAATGCTGAGACATGACACTTTTCATAACTAATGTGGCAGCATCTTGCCCTATTCTGAACATATTTGGTGCTTTTTGGCCAAATGCAACCTAGAACAGCATGATCTCATTTATAATCACTACACCTCACAGAGTATAAATATTTATATATTTTTCTAAAGAAATAATAGGATGTTTTTTGTAGGTTGATGTATATTTGAAATATATGTCTCTACACTTTCTAAATGTGATGAATCTGGAATTCCCAAACACATCTGATCCTAAGTATCAAAGCAGAATTCTCTAAGTAAAATGTATGACTTTCATACAAATATAAAATGAACACATATCAAAGATTTTATTCAACTCATTAATTGATGAGGAAACTAGAAAGACAGCAGGGTTTGTTCAAAGAGAATATAAAAGGTAAAAAAAAAATGCAGTCAAGCATTTGCAGAAACACTGAAACCAACTTGAATGAATCCAATTTTAAAAAATGGTTGATTGTATACAAAGCAATAAAATAGTATCCCCCCCCCCCAGTCAACATGAGCCTATACATTATAATGTGATTTCAAAGCCTCTGGACTCTAATTAAAAATGCTGAATAACAAAGTTGAATCTGTGTGTATTCTCTCAGGCACTTGTGTAGTCCATAGTTACACAATGATGGGGAAAGGGCATTCAAGTTTATCAGAACTTAAATAAATTTTTCAATTGTACCTTGGTCTCTACCATGACCATACATAAACTTCAAAACCTGTCAATAACAAAAAGTTTGGCTCATTATTTTTTAGTTGCTTATTTAAGAGAAGAAACAAAAGTATAAATGAAGTCATCAGATAAAGGCAGGAGGATCAGGCGTTCAAACCCAAGTTCAGCTTCATAGAGAGCTTGAAAACTTCTTGGTCTTGAATTTTGCCTAGAAAAAACTAAATAAAAAAATGCAGACACACATACACACAGTAAACACATGTGGATATATACATACATAACATGTCCAATGTTTTGGGTTGAAATCCTTTTTTTTTTTTTTTTTTTTTTTGAGACAGGGTTTCTCTGTATAGACCTGGCTGTCCTGGAACTCACTTTGTAGACCAGGCTGGCCTCGAACTCAGAAATCTGCCTGCCTATACTTCCTGAGTGCTGGGATTAAAGGCTTGTGCCACCATGCCCAACTCCTTTCTTTTCTTTTTAAAGTCGGGCTCACATTAGGTAGACCAGGCTAGCCTTAAACCTCCAACCTCAGCCTTGACTTGGAAATTTAAAGCTTCTGTGATTTATTCTTCTCTCCTGAGTGTAGGAAACAAAGGCCAATATACTCACTCCTTACAATTCCAGTCTCTGTAAATTGGTCCAAAACCTGTGTCAGATATCTTCCTAATTCTTTATAATATAAGAAACAAGATATCTCTTTGCTAATTCCTGGGTGTCTGGGACTGCTCCAGACAAGTTTTCGTATGAAGACATGTAGGGTAGGCATTAGTCTTTCCTATAGGAATCATCTTTAGCCTAATCTGGCTTGGAATGCCTGTGTAGCACAGGCTAGCCTTGAGCACATGGTAGTTTTCTTTCTCAGCCTCACAAATGTTGAGTTGTAAACATGAAGAAAGCATACCTGGTCTCTCTCAAATTTATTCTTAGTGGAGTATTATACCATACAACATAAGAATGGTTTGGCAACTTGCCATTCCAGATCTGGCTGTGTCTATTCTACTCAAGGGTATGATTATACTCCAGGAAGAAGGGCAGACAAACAGTGAAATTGCCCAAATGACCCCATATTCATTAAATATAAGCAGAACACTGAAAATGTTTTCCTGCTGGAGGATTAGGATGAGTCAGCTATCCTGCATGGTTTCAGTTTAACTGCAGAGCTGTAGTCTGCTCTGCTGCTCATGGCTTTTGTCCCTGCATGCATAGTTAGATGGAGAATTGAAAGGGAGACGAGATTTATTTGGCTCACAGTATAAGAGATTTCAGTCCTTGAGGAAACAGGGCATCATGGTAGTAGGAGAGAGTGGCTGAGTCTACCATCATTTTAGCTGGAAGGAGAGTCTGTTAGTAGCTTCCTATCCTCCCTTTGTAATTCCATCTATGCCCTTGAACAGTATACTCACATTCAGGTCTCCACCCACTGGTTAATTGTCTTGGAAATGCCCTTACAGATGTGCTCACCCACTCCAGCCTTTTATAATATCCTGGCTGTCTCAGTTCTATTAAACTGACAAATCAAGTTTAACCCTTGCATCTACTAAATTAAGAGAAGTAGGACTTTTTAAATGAAACAATAACCTTTTCTTAGACCAAGTGTATTTCAGACTGAGTAGCTAAATTTACCTCATTGGTTTATATGACTTGGTGCAGCACTTGGTTTTTGTTTGACTTTCATGCAGTTGTCTGAGTCTAGAGTGGAGTTTTCTAAGTCCTGTCCTTGTCTTCAGGTTTACTGTCTAAATGATATCTGTTCTCAGCTTCAAAGCCTCACCGTGTGTCTCTGCCTTGTCCCTGCTGGTGTCAGCCTTTCCATGAGATTATTACTCAGTTGTAGATAAAAATGGCACCTGTAGCTTAAGGCAGATGTCAGATAAGCATTAGGACTGGGTACAAACTGGCCTGAGTGAGGCTAAATGTTGGTATTTGTTAATTCTAGTCACCAATAATGTAAAGAATAGGTCTGTAAAATTCTTTTGTTTAGTGACATCTATGCAATTTAATGAGACTCTAATACTCATGAAGGTACGTAAGCAGAATGCACATTCAGATATTAACATATTCGGGGAGGCTTTTGATATAAGGAAATGATTGTTAGGGTTCTCAAATCACCCAGAAGCATATTCAATAGAGTTTTGGACTCCACCTCCTCTGTGTCCCATTTAGTGAATCAGGGATGGCTTCCTAGAAAATTCCTTTCCCCCTTTTCTTTCCCCCAGCCATCTGTCCCTCTGCCCCTCTGTCCCTCTGTCCCTCCGTCTCTCCTTCCCTCTGTCCCTCTGTTCTGCTTTCCCTCTCTCCCTCTTGTCCTTCTTCCCTTTCTCGAATCCTCTCTCTCTTTCGGGACTTGCATATGTGGGGCACATGCCCAACAACTATGCTACAACCCTACCTTTATATCTAATAAAGTGCCAGATGGTGAGGTTTCAGGATTATACTACAAGAGGCACTGCAGTAAAAATATAATTTCAAAAGCCATTTCATTAGTAACATTCCACTTGTTCAATTCATCCTTCACCTTAACAAGTTACATTAATATTATTCCAATAATGTTGAGCTAATTGAAAAATATGGTTTCTACCAAACACTACCTATCATTTCTAGCATCCTTCTTTTTATAAAGCAAAAGAAGACACATTTTTGATGATCCAAGGGCTGAATGGAAAAATCTCAAAGTCAGTTTTTGATGTTAAAGTAGTATTATGGGACTATGTTATTTTCTAAATTTGGGTTCTGATCCTGAGAAGAAAAAACAAGGAGTGTTAGAATCAATCTCTCACTGGATTAAGACAGAAATCACAGATTTGTGATTTTCTTGGCTACCTATTTTAGGAATCCAGCAATACAGTCCCTTCATCTGAAAGTAGCAGAAGGTAAAATGGCTGTAGGAGAAGGTGGTGGACATGAGAGAACCTGTTATCCAGCTGTCAGTGGGCAGACTCTAGTCATTGGCTTGACTGTGTATACCATGTAAATCAGAGCCTCCCTTGGGTTGGAGAGAGGAGAGAGAGAGAGAGAGAGAGACAGAGAGAGAGAGAGAGAGAGAGACAGAGACAGAGAAAGACAGAGACAGAGACAGAGACAGAGACAGAGACAGAGACAGGCTGAATGAGCACAGAAAGGCTGATGTAACTTCTCCAGAGTCCAGCTCTGCTCCTATCATCCTTGTTGCTTCCCTGAATGCTATGTTGAGCCTTGAATGCCAAATTGTCTCAATAACTGCTTCTGTAGAATCCAACATTTGACTTTAGCAGTTTTGAAAGAGAGCAAATTTTACCCTTTTTGTTAAAGAATGATAATGATAATTGTGAACATAATAAAAGCAACTGAAAGCATAACAAGCTATCCTGCTGAGTGCTGGGTCTTATTTTGACAGATGATGCAGAGGTCAAGAATAACCATTTATGGCCTGCCTATTGTTAAGTCTAAACACTGAGGAGGCCAGTCTTAATTCCTACACAAAGCATGCCAAGTTCTAGCTCTATCTATCTATCTATCTATCTATCTATCTATCTATCTATCTATCTATCTATTATCTATCTATCTATCTATCTATCTATCTATCTATCTATCTATCTATCATCTATCTATCTATCATCTATCTGCATCTCAGTATGTGTGTGTGTGTTCGTGCACACGTGCAAGAATGTGTACATATGAATGTGTGTCGAGGTAGAAGGAACACCTAAAGGTGTACCGCCTTATTGCTCTCTATGCTATTCTCTTGATACATGGTCTATCATTGAACCTACACCTTGCTGGCTTCTGAGTATTTCTGTGTGTGTGTGTTTTTTCTTTTGTTTCCTATTTTAATGGTTTTGTTTTGGTTTAGTTTTTGATACATTTGCCTTAGTAATCCAGCATTCTCCACCCAACCCCCAACCCCCAGGCCTGGGGTTCCAAGAGCCCATAGTCATGCCTGGCTTTTACATAGGTGTCAGGGATCCAAACTCAGGTTCTCATGTTATCTCAGCAAGCCCACCAAGCCAATGTCCCTGGTCCCTTTGTTGATGATTTAACATCGCTATTTACAGACATAAGCATCATGGACCAAGGTAAATAATCTAATTCTCTGCAAGTGTCTCTATTTGCATGACAAGCTTAAACGTTGTTCTTCATTATAGTCTTTCATGCACCATTGTAAACTGACATTCTTCTTCAGAACAAACCCTAACTGCATTCTACTGTCTCACAGATGTGGCTCGAGTCATTATTCTGCAGTCATCTTAATAACTCAGACCGAACACAACTTTCACCGAATTAAGTATTTCCTAAAATGTGGGAAGGTTGGCCATTAAGAGTTGCCCATCCCATCACACTGACAGTTCAGCAAATGAAGCTTTAGGTCTCATTCCTTATATCAACACATATCAGTCTCATGCATTATTGACATGTCAAGAATGAACATATTTAATCAAATCATCCAAGCTTGAAGCTACTGCAGATATTAAGATCCAAAGAAATGCATCTACATTAAGCTTGTCCTTGGATTTTGTCAGATAGTCTGTGACTTTTGTGTTTGCAATTATTCCGTTTGAGTTGAATTTAACTTGAAAACAGTACCCTAGCAATAAGCATTCAGTAAAATAATCCTTACAAAGTGGCCTCTGAATGTGTCCCAAGCCAGGGGAATGTTCAGTCACAACTCCCTATGAGACTTGAGATCACAAGGATGCCGTTTAGTTGCTATCATATGCTACATTGCTGCTTCATGTAATTCAGTGGGTTAGGGGTCTTAATAAATTTTAAAACTATGTTTTAAACTTACTGAGATGAAATTCCACAATGAATCAAAGAGCATCCGTAATGTTTTATTCAGTTCTACTCAGATAATATGGGTATATGAAGATTCATAATGGACTTTGTTTAAAATTAACCCAAGACTTTATAGTTAACCAAGGATCTTGCAAATTATGTTAAAACTGAAACTCCACAGAATGTAGATGTACATAAACAAAACTTGTTAGAATTATAGTTAATTGTAATTAATTTTAGTCGAATACAAGTTTATATTTTTTGTACTCTTAGGACAATTTTATCATTTTAGCTAGTAAAATAGCATAGGGTATTTTAAAAATTCATGATTTTTTTTTAAGTAAAATTCTTAGATAAAAGTGTGGTCATGTAGAAATACAAGAAAGACAGCAGCTATTATTGTAACCCCAAATTAGGAAGTCATTCTGATTTGCTCGCTGGTGCATCCTAATAATTGAAAAGTCAATTTGTATATGAACATCTTCTGTAATGCCATGATGTCTGGCTCTAACTAAATATTAAATAATAGATTTTCTATAGTGAAATATTCTTGGCTAAAACAAGTCAGGATACCTTGCCTGACTTTTTTTAAAGGCGATTTAATGTAATACTAAGGTTCTTCCTTTTCTGGGAGCAGTTTAGCAATGTCGTGAGTGTATGTGTGTGTGTGTGTGTGTGTGTGTGTGTGTGTGTGTGTGTGTAAGTTTATTTATTTTTTATTTCAATTATACTAATTATTAGTAGTTGGCATGGGATGTGCATGCCAAGGCACATGTGTTGAGGTCGGAGAATAGCTTGCTAAAGTCTCTTCTTTTCTTCTGCCATGTGAGTTCTTGGGATTGAATCCATGTTGTCAAGCTTGGTGGCATGTGCCTTTATTATTGAGATATCTCACTACGCTTGTAGGTGTACTCGTTAATTGCTACAAACTTATCCAGGAAGAGTTCCCTTGTTTTCAGATATATCATCTAACCTTTTAAAAACCTATCTTTCTTTTTTTTTTTTTTTTAAGTTGACATAATACAAAACCTATCTTTCTTTATCATAGCTCTGTGTGTATGTGAGTGTGTGCTACTTGTGTGTGGATCCCTGGGGAGGCCAGGGGGAGGATGTCAGATACTATGAGCTACAATGACAGTCTGTGATAAGCCATGAGAATGTGAGCCTTGAGAAATGAACTTGGATGCTCTAGAAGAGCAATCCATGCTATTAACGATGAAGCCATTTTCTTTGTCTCAATATCATCTAATCTTAATATTCCTTAAAGATAGGAAAAAATTAGAAATTCAAACAAGAAGGAAAAGATTTTCTCAATTATAGGCCTATATAGGTCATCTTTGGGGTTATGCCCCATGTTCAAGGGCTCCATGAGACCCTGTCTTAAAACACAAGAACAACAAAGAATTAAATTCATGCATAAAAAATTAGTGAAAACCAAATGGGAAAATAAAAGAGAAATACAAAATTTCATGAGTTCTTGTCTCAAAGAGCTGTTTCCTTTTAATGTATCTAAAATATTTTCTTAATTAGGGGGAGCACAGAAAGACTTAGACAGATAGAAAACATCTTATTGGCTTCTTCTTTGATCAAGGCAGATGTCCATCCACTTCAAACAGATAGTCATGCCATCTAACAATGAAACCAGATCCCAGCTTGTAGCTAGTGGTGGGGTGCAATATGTACGAACTAGAGTCAGATCCAGATGTGAACATGAACTGAAAACAGACACAAATGAACCACAAAGCTCAGCAGAGGAGCAAGGGTGTCTCATGCTATTGGAGGTTCTCCAGAGGGGCTAAGTGAAGACATGCCACTGGATTTGGCAGGTAAGCATTCACGAACATCTTCGTGGATTGTCCAAAGTTGTCGGAGCACAGCTCCCTGAAAATAAAAACATGAACTGGGTGTTGTGATGTAACCCAGCAATCTCAGTACTTAGAGGATGGAAGCAGGTGAATGAGACTTCAAGGTCATCCTCTGCTCCACAGAAAGTGGGCTATATGACAGTCTGTATCAAACTATAGACAAAAACAAGAGCTATCAAAAAACTGAAAGATGAACCTCATATACATATCAAAGCTTTTATCCAACCCATTGCTTAATGAAATGATCAGTCAGATGGTAGGTTAAGTTCAAAGGAGAATTTTAAAAAAAGAAAAAAGAAACGGAAATTCAAGTGTCATTTAGATAAAAGGACTCTGAAATCAGTTTGCTCATAGTGCAAGTCTGAGTAGCACCTTACAGGGATGCACAGCTCTAACTCTGGATTACCTATGCTTCTCATGGATACGGTTAACATATAACTTCCTGATATATGACTTTCTGCAATAATTGGACAGCAGCAACTCTTACTTATTGGTAAATACTCTGTGTATAAACCTCTTAACTACAGAGCTACAATGATTTGCAGACATTTTCTTTCATCTCTGTTCTGGTAACTTTAGGAACTCTCTTGTAAGAGACCGTGGGTCTGCATTACTTGGGAAACTTTGACTATAATTGATTGTATGGTCAATCAATTTCCATAACACAATCTGCCCTCTATATTTGTGGGTCCTGTCTCTATGGACTCAACCAAGCATGAGTGGAAATTGATTTTAAAATTGCATCTATACTGAATGCACACAGGTATTCCTGTCATTTTCCCTGAGCTATGTAGTCTAGTATGTGTTTACAGAGAATTTGCATCAGGCATACAGTAACCCAGTGGTAATTTAATAGTAGAGAGGATGTAGATAGGTTATGGGCTAAAGCTATGCCATGTCATAGAGGTACTTAAGCATCCTTTGTATTGGTGTGGGGCATCCTGGAACTAATCCCTTGTACAAACCAAGAGAGGGCTATGCATAAAGTATGTTGCAAACTCATATTTGTTAACAAACTCATTACCATGACATTTTTGTCATTTCACCCCCTATTAGTCTCTCTCATCTCCCTCCACCTCTGCAGAATTCTTCCTTCCCAACAAGTCCACTCCTATTTTAATGTCATTTGATGGATGTGTGGGGTTGTTGTTGGTGGTGGTCTCGTTGTTCTCTGGGTTTAATTAAAGTTTATATGAGCATGGTCACTTAATAGGGGCTACACTGATGAAGAAAATGACTTCATCTCCCTCTGGAACCATTAATTGCCAATAGCTCCTCACTGGGGAGGGGCTCTCAGGAGACCAAGAAGACAATAGTTAGTAGTTTGTGAATCACTATGAGATTGTACTTTCACCCAATTTGGTATCTTGGTCATCAAAATCAAATCAGCTTAAATTGCCAATAAAGGCGAGTTCATCTGTTCAACCATTCACAAATTTGTTGGCACAGTACTGTGCTTCTCTTGGGCAGTTCCATGGAGCATTTACCCTGAAATTGCCAGAGTGATATGTTAACATACAGGTTCCTGATTAGATCTTGGTTCTACACAACGAAACTGTCTAACAATCTGGCCTAGGCATGGAAATTTTATAAAAGATTGAGAAAGTCAGGCCTAAATCATCTGTGCCTCAAGAGACCAAGCTACTATTTGAGCAAAAAGGGTTATTGTTGACAGACAAATGGAGGGTTAAAAATCATGTAAGGACTTAGATTTCATTAAGATATTGGTGCCTCTGAACAGCATTTACATAATTTTAAGTGTGATATTGAAAATTTTTATGGCTTAAGATCCTTAATTTGAGCCGGGTAGTGGTGGCACACACCTTTAATCCCAGCACTTGGGAAGCAGAGGCAGGCAGATTTCTGAGTTCAAGGCCAGCCTGAGTGAGTTCCAGGACAACCAGGGCTGTACAGAGAAACTCAGTCTCGAAAAACCTTAAAAAAAAAAAACAACAACAACAAAAAAAAACAAACTTTAATTTAACCTTCATGTAAAGTTAGTAGTGATCTTTGGCCTGTAGTGAAAAGGGTTAGTCTTTCATAAAGCACATGAGATGTATCCTCGGAGTTGGAGAGGGCCACATTCCTTTTAGTTTGCTTTCATGGCTTGCCTGAATAACTTTTCCACCATCAAATTCTACACACGTATGTTTGTATACATTCATGCATATGTGTGTTTGTTTGGTACATGCATGTTGAACCCAGAGGATAATTCTGGGGTCATTCCCCAGCTGCTATCTACTGTTTCTTGTTGTTTGAACAAACTAGATGTTCTCACTCGGCTGGCTGGCTGGTAAGCCACGGGGTCCCCCTGCCCAGTTCTGGGATCACAACAGCATGTCATCATCACTCTTAACATTTTTCTGTAAGTGTTTGGAATTAAACTCAGACATTTCTGTTTGCATAGCAAGCACTTTAGCAACTGAGTAACTACCGAAGCCTAAATTCTACATTTTAATACAAAACTTCTACAGACTATATGAGAATTGAATAAAAGGTTAATATTTTGTTAACATAAAACCACACTACAGCTAGACATTTATTGCTTTAAAAACACAGTCTTATTATGTGATCTGTATAAAAATATGTATTTGCTAAGCTGATTGTTTATTAATAGTTAAACAGGGTCTTTAAACAGGAGGGAGCGTTAGCTTTCTTGCCAGCGCTTTGTGTTGCTGCTGGCATACATATGTGTGAACTGGGAGAAGGCCAAAAGGAAAGGGAGGGGTAAAGTGTGGAGAAGATGGTTGTTACCCACTGAGCAAATAGATTACAAAGACAAAAATTACAGTGAAAAATGTATCCCAGGTCACTTACAAAATTTTTCCTCCAGGTCCAAACTTTTATTTAGGCAATCCTATCAAGACCATTGCAAATCGAATTTTGAATTACATTGGTTTTTCTCTTAAAAGATGAATTTCCTAGAAACTTATTTCTTAATTTCAAGATTATTTCCCTTATTTTAAAATCCCTTTCTAACACATGCAAGTGTGTACTTTCTCACACATACACGTGTGCAATTGTACATACAAAAACACACAAACAAAACCCCAAAACACAACAATAACAACAAAAACAAACAGCTCCCTCAAAAAACAAAAAAGAAAAACAAAACAACAAAAATCCAAACATCCCTCCCAAATAAAATCAAAAATACAAACAACAACAACAAAACAAAACAAAACAAACAACTGGAACCAAAATCATCCATACAAATAAAACAGAAAGTCATGGCTGAGGACCATGTCTTCAGCTGGAACTGAGTTTGGGTATAAGACCACAACTAACATCTTCCCATTGAATTGTGAAAATAGTCCCAAGTTAAAAGGAGCTGATTTTATTTAATTGACATTGACCTGATTTTCCTGCTAGAGCTAATCAGCAGACCACTAGTGGTAGGAGATCCACAGGCTGAGTGATTTCCTCTTAGCTGACTTTTGGGACAGATCTGTTTATGATCATGTAGGATCCACAACACCAGAAAATAATGCTGCAGCAGCTTGCCTTGATGGGTTTGGAGGCTCAGTGAGGCCACAGGCCTGTATGTGTGGGTCTAGGAAATGCGATGCAAGGGAAGAAAAGTCTCACTGCTGACTCTGCTTTTCTTGGACTGAGAGGAATCCTGTTTTTGAAGTCCTTCCTTTAGAGAGCCTTACTTAGGCAAGATCTGTCCCCTAGTTGGAGAGACGCTATGGTTAAAGGAAAGAGAAACTCAGGGCCCTCCTTTTCTCCCTTTTCTAAACAGTGTTTCTCATGATTGGTTACTCACAGTCAATCAACATACTTGTAGGTGATGCCCCCTTACATTTGGCTATAGTCACAATGTCACACTGCTGAGCCAGGTGCTGAGTGATTACTTCTGCATTTTCATACTTGACTTGATGAGGACCAGTGGCTAACAATTCAAAGACTACAAGTTCAAGACAGCTTGTTTCCAGCATGTGCTCTGATAGCCAGAATCCCCTGTCCAGAGGAATCTGAGCTTGCCCAGGACTTTCATAGGAAAGTTCCCAAAGTCTATTCTTCAGAGACCACGGTGACCTCTTTGTGAGACAGTTGTGGTCATGATGGGCTATCCAGAGTTGTGTATGTGTAAGAGTTGTGTGTGCATAAGAGTTGTATATGTGTAAAAGTTGTATGTGTAAAAGAGTTGTATATGTGTACGGCAGAGCCATTGCAACATGTTGTGTGTGTGAGCACTCATGTGTGTGTATGTGTGTGCGCACACACATGTGCATGCATGTTTGTGTGTAAGAGAGAGACAGAGAGGCAGAGAAACAAGAGACATAGAGATCTTGCTAGAACGTAGAGAGATAGCCAAGAGCTGCAGGAAGCTCTGTCATGAGCTGCAGACTTTCAATCTGAACCTGACTTCCTAGACATTATACAGGATATGTATGAGACAGTAGTCTAGGACATATTTTATTTAGCAGCTTGTTAAAATGCATTTATCGTTTTTAATATTAAGCATGCGGACTTTCATAGGCATTCTTGTCTAGAGCCCAACACATGAGAAAGACAATCCTGGTCGTGATCCCACTGTCAGATTCTTATATACAGCATTCTAGTTGCATAGGCAGCTACTGTTCATAAATACCATCATTTAGCAGTGTTTGGGGGAAATCTAACATGCCTGATGAAGAGACTCTGGACAGCTGGAGTGTGGTGAACAGGCCTCTGGCATACCTTACCCTCCTTCCCAATTTTCCCTTGCTAAAAATCCATTAGATTGCATTTCTAAAGCTAGTCCTTGGGATCGACTACCTTATTTGGCCAATCGCCACTCCTGAGGCTGACTATCAAGGTGCGACTATCAAAGTATTGAAGTCTAGTAATCAAAAGTCCCCTTTGGCTCATCTAATTAACATGCTCTTTTAATTAAACACCTCATTCTAACATGTGGTTTCCCCCTTTACCTTTATAAACTGCCATTTTCCCACCGTCCAAGGCTGTCTCTTCTGTATCCAGTCAGTCCTTTGTCTCTCCAGAACAAATACCACTTCTCTCTCCCTTGTTCCTTCTCCCTGTTCTCCGTTCCTCTGATGTAAATAACCCACCTCTGTGCTGAATACTTGGTCTTGGGGGGTCTTTAGCTGATACTTTTCCTTTTCACTCAGAATAGAATACAAACCTCTCTGCTGCAGCACAGAAACATTGTGGTGATTTGCTTAATCCCCCTGATTCGTAGTTTACTCAATCTGTGAAGTAAAGTTAGTAATTTGCTACCTAAAAATATAATGGTGTTGTTAGATTGCCTAGTAAGTAGCAAATAAATAAAGGAATGGCATCCTTTATGAAGAGTTCTCTTCTGATGAAGCCTTCTGCTGGTTGATTGCAATTTCATTTTTCCAGATGTAATTTTGGAGTTAGGATAGACTGGGGACAGATTTACCAGGTTGTACTTACCCTCAGTAGCCCTTCTCACCATGACTGATAAAATCCTAGTTCTTTATTAAATATGGCAACAGACACAAGAGGAGAGCCCTATCTGCCAATTCCAGAAGTTACTAACCCTGGAAGGAGGTAATTTGTACTTTCTGAATTTGAAGTTTTAAACTTTTCCTTGAATAAGATGAAAACAATTTTTGCCTATTCCAGTGTTTGTCTTGGTACATAGCCTACATTTTAAATTACCTTTAAAATTCAACAAACCTTCAACTGTGTCTATTTATACTATTTCATATTATATCGGGCATTATAAATAATTTCTAGGCAATATTTAAAATGACTACAAGACATTTTTAGGACTGGCTAAGTGTCCTTTACAATATCCTGCTCATGCATTTAGCCTATCGTATATTGTACATGATACATTTTTTCTTAAAATTCTTGCAAGAAGTTGGGGATACTGTAGTTTACAGAGGGGCTTGTTTCTGAGGTAAGTCACAGATGGTGGCAAACCTTTGTCCCTAAAGCTTAAGCACACTGCCTTGAATCATTGAGGTGAAATCTACATCCAGTGTGTGTGTGTGTGTGTGTGTGTGTGTGTGTGTGTATGTGTGTGTGCGCGTGCGATTTCTTCTGTTTAGAGCTTTTCCCTTTCTGTACGGACACCTGCTGTTCCCTATCTCTTTGCTGGTGCCTGATGTTGCCCCAGGGAGCCTTCCCCAACCTTGAAATTGGACTGAAGAGATATTTTGTGCCTATTGTTGCTGCATTTACTGGTCTGTCTTTCATGATGAACTAATAGCTCATTATAGAAAGAAAGTCTTCCCTACTGTGTGCAGATCCCTACTGGAGTAATAGGTTATCAAGTAAAGAAAGTCTTTCCTATTATGTGTAGGAGTGAAAAAAAAAAAATCTCAATCAGTGGTCAGCTGTAGATACTGACAGTTCCTGAAGGCTAATAGAATAGGGTTCTTTTTTTTTTTTCCAATTTTTTTTTTAGGTATTTACTTCATTTACATTTCAAATGCTATCCCCAAAGTCCCCTATACCCTCCCCCCACTCCCCGCTCCCCTAACCACATACTCCCACTTCTTGGCCCTGGTGTTTCCCTGCATATAAAGTTTGCAAGACCAAGGGGCCTCTCTTCCCAATGATGGCCAATTAGGCCATCTTCTGCTACATATGCAGCTAGAGACACAAGCTCTGGGGGTACTGGTTAGTTCATATTGTTGTTCCACCTATAGGGGTGCAGACCCCTTCAGCATCTTGGGTACTTTCTCTAGCTCCTCTTTTGGGGTCCCTGTGTTCCATCTGATAGCTGACTGTGAGCATCCACTTCTGTGTTTGCCAGGCACTGGCATAGCCTCACAAGAGACAGCTATATCAGGGTCTTTTAAGCAGAATCTTGCTGTCGTATGCAATAGTGTCTGCGATTGGTGGCTGGGACTATCAAGTGGCTGAAAAGCACCTCAAAAAATGTTCAACATCCTTAATCATCAGGGAAATGCAAATCAAATAACCCTGAGATTCTGCCTCACACCAGTCAGAATGGCTAAGATCAAAAATTCATGTGACAGCAGATGCTGGCGAGGATGTGGAGAAAGAGGAACACTCCTCCATTGCTGGTGGGATTGCAAGCTTGTACAACCACTCTGGAAATCAGTCTGGCAGTTCCTCAGAAAATTGGACATAGTACTACCAGAGGATCCAGCAATACCTCTCCTGGGCATATATCCNGAAGANGNNCCAACTNGTAATAAGNACACATGCTCCACTATGTTCATAGCAGCTTTATTTATAATAGCCAGAAGCTGGAAAGAACCCAGATGTCCCTCAACAGAGGAATGGATACAGAAAATTTGGTACATTTACACCATGGAGTACTACTCAGCTATTAGAATAGCGTTCTTAAAGCTCCTTGTTTTGTCAGGGTATGAGTAGAAATTACAGAAGACATTTAAATGGACCAAAAGTTTAGTAGCTATCTTCAATGGGACAGTTATATATCATGTTAAATACATTTTGCCGGCCTCTTTTGCCAAGTATCAGCCATGGCTTGGAGAAAGGTTCTGAGGAAGGGGTAACTGGGAACTGTGAAACAAACAACTGGAAGTCAAATGGTGGCTTACAAGCTGAAGGCTTATGTTCTGCTTGAGACATCTTTGCAGAGTGCTCTCTTTATGTTCTGCTCAGGACAGGTTTCTCTTGCTATTCTAAAAACTCTCTGGATAGCTCATCTCTTATAGATCAAAAGCCCAGTCTTTTATTTACATATTCATTCATCCAGTCATTATCCCAGGTTCCTTTTTGATTATCCCATGAATCACCATCCCTTGATCTAAGGCCCTTGAGTCTTAGAAACAGTAAACACTGGCTTAGACAATAAGATAGCTGAGTGGTACTCCATCCCAAAATTACCATTGCCTGAGCTTGGATCTTAACTCTATCTGTCCCAGGCTGACCTTGAACTCAGGAATTTGCCTGCCCTTTTAAGCATAAACAAACAAACAAACAAATAAAAACTTAGCTGGGTGGGACCTTTCCCTGAGATCTGCACTCCCAAAATCTCTTTGTCTCCTTCCTTGATATCTTTCTGACAAGCTATCTCTGTTCCTTTAGATTTGTTTAGTGCCTTATACAATTCATGTTGCATCCTTATATTTTGTATAGTTGAGAAACTATATAATTGTGAACTCCTGTTTTCAGCGTTCTTTCTCACAGCCATAAAAGGTGTCTTGAAAGCCATAGCATTCTATCATTTTGCTGAGACATTAGCCACAACCTTGCCTCTGGACTACTGCTGTCTCTGGTTATCATGGAGTCATTAACCTTGGCAGAGAGGACATTCCTCAAAGGAGGAACATGAAAATATGTACATTATTATACAAACAAGTCTGATGCCCACAGCAACCATCAACATTTGTGGAGACCCATGCCTTACTGGCTTCTTTCCAGGGGTGGGAACTATGTCATTATGTCCCTTCCACAGCCAGACTAGACTTGGCACTCTTTAGTGTTCGAGTTTAAATCTCTTCTTACTTTAGCTGTCCTACAACATGACTGAGAAAAACGGTTGAGATGCAACAGTAATGTAATGACTTCTTGTCTGTGAACATTCAAAGGAATACTTTCTGGTAGATGTTCAGTTGAATTCCCATCCCTGCTGAGGAAGGTGGTGGTGATACAGCTATTAAATTGATTTCAACGTTTCTGATGGGCTCATATACTTGTCCAGTCTTTGAATTTTTCTTTGAGTTGGTTGTAATACCTTTCCTGGTTTCCTCATTAATTAATGAGTTAAATACGATCTTCAACACCTGCTCATTTCATGCCTACATGAAAGTCATGATTGTACATTTTAGAAAATTATTCTTGAAAAGTTGTGGTCTTCTAACAAGATGATTTAAAGTTAAGGGAAAAAAAAAAAACTAACAAAGAACAAAGCATCTTCTCTCATGAAAGACCAAGTTCCTTTTGATTCCTGGTGCTTTCATGTTTACTTTAAAACACCCTGCTTGACTTTGATTAAATGAATAATGAAGTATTATTTCTCAGGTACCTATATGAGGGCTTATCTGAAGCGCATGTTTAAATTTCCTCTGACGATTACGTTTTGCCCCCTTTTTACTCAAAAAAAGTCAATCTAAGAATAAGTATATATAAGAATGAAAAGCTCTACGATGTCTTTTATGCGTAAAACTAAGATTTCACAGATCTCTGCAAAGTGACAATGACCCATCCGTATTAAATGAGGACAGAATATGAAGCTTGCTTAATGAGTTGTCAGAAGAATATTTCTAAAGACAATATCTGATTATACGAGCATTGATAACATAAATATTTCATATATATTTATGCAAATATATTTATGTTTCTACTTGTTTTCATAGGAAACTTCCAGTGAAACTTTGTAAATGCCCTCACTGTTCAGAATGTGTTCCTGTTAATTAGAAGCCCAATGGCAGTTTGCCTGCTAATAGCGTCAATTACGGTGTTACCAATGGAGTTTGGCTAGTGTAAAAAAAAAAAAAAAAAAAAAAAAATCCAAATTTGAAAGGAGCATTGTCTTGACAGTGGCTTTAAAATGGAGATATTCATTCATTTTATTCAAAGTTTTACAAAAAATAGAGGTATCTATGTCTACTTTCAATGAAGTGGATCTTTACTTATTATTCTTGGTGTATTTTTGATAGATTATTATGTATGTAATGTTTCAAAATAATGTGTTATATTTTAAGAGTTTGTTCATCTCTAAGCATTATATTCATGCATTTTAAAATCAGTTGTAACATTTGAAAATAGATTATCATTATCCTTGTTAGTTGTTTCATGCTGAATGCTCATCAGCTCTTACAGATTTGAAAATTATCAGTAATAAGTAGCCATAGCTACTTCAGGTTTCTGTCGTTTACAGATGGGGTTTGCTTTACTGTGTGTCTGGGTGACCAAAGCTTGTGTCAAGAGCAAGTGAGTCACAAGTCTTTCAAACTATTGACTTTTCTAAGAAAGGTCTCTTGGGGACAGATGACATTATTTACCAATGGGCCCAGGCAGGATTTCCAAGCTTTTCTTAGCCAAGAAGCAGCCACTGAGTCCACTGCTTAACCCAGGATCCAACAGAATACTCTTTAACTATTGGACTGAACGAGCTGTTGAGGAAAATTCTCTAACTATTTCTAGGGAATATTATTGATGGTCGTTTTATATTAATTCTCTCTTGTAAATATGTGAGCGAATACCCATTCAAATAATTAGTCTATCTATAATACTAACAATTTAATAGATAGATATTAGAATTGTGAAGAAAAGTGAAATATTTTTAAATGTTATCTGATTCCCACCAAGCTTTTCCCCCACCCTCTTACCCATAATCAACCCAAGTCAGGAACACTTATCATTTACTCCTTGTCTATGGTAAATATTGTTATTTATATTTACAGTGTACAGTAAGATTCTCTACTCTTTTGCATAAGAATCTCATTTTAAAAATCAAGTATGGAACTATATAAGTGCTTGTCAGGAGGAAATATCAAGTGTAAAAATGGATCTAATTATAAAATAAGAAAATTGCCTTTCTCTTGAAGGCTCCTCAGGAAAACTGACCTGGCTTGGCTTGTCATAACTGAAGATCACCAAGAGGAATTTGAAAATAAATATTTAAAATAAATATTTGTTTAGCCACAGTGTACAGATGCATCTGGTGAAATCCTTCTTGCTTATGCATAGAACACCATGCAGGCAAGAGTGACTGAGCACACTAACTCAGTTTCCATCTTGTAAAGGCACAGTGACATTGTATTTGAACCCAGCCAATTTGATTTCCTTTAATCTTAATCATGTCTCTATTACAGATGACAAAGATGATCATGTTCTGGAAAGACTCAGACCTGGAGAAAAGAATTCATCTATACTTACAGGCACTCTAGGAATCATCTAGTGAAGAAAATCAGGCTGGACTTATTTCCTTAGCATTAGAATAGTATACACTGCAAATGCTGAAAAGTCTAAACTGAGATTCTTCAAGAAATCCTTCCAATAGACTGTTTCTGTGACTGTTTGAATCCAGAGCTCCAAGTTTTTAAGATGAATTCTGGAAGGGCTCTTGTAGCACTTGTAACAACCAGCAGGGCAAAACTAATGAGGCTCACCTTACAAGAATTTTTTCTTTAGAATTATTCTTCATTGGGAGAATGTTCTAGAAAAATATTGCAAGTAATTTTAATTGGGCCAAAAGGTTGCCAGTGGTCACCAAAAGAAAGTTATGTACCTTTCTGAGCTGTCCCTTTAGATCATCTGATGTTACAGAGTTTGCCTTTTAATTGTCTTTGTGACATTTTTATAAATCTATACAGATAATTATATGTAGTAGGTTCTACAAGTGTTAACATAAATACCACTGGCATAAGGAAAATAATTCTTGTGCATAGACATGCAAAGAGTCTCATGTTGCAGAAGCTTAATTGATTTTGCTTTCTATTGTGGCGACAGCATGGTTTGCATCTGTTAAACTCATGTTTTATGGACATGCTCTTATGCCCAGCGAGAGAATTCATGTTTTTTAATTTAATCTTAAGTAGGCTTCAAAATAAAGTATTCTTTTCAGATACCATTCTTAGGTGAAGAAAAGAAAAATAAAGCATGGTTCAATTAACTTAAGGAGGCAACTGTATGAGCAGGGTGTAACAAGGGCAGTTCAAACTGCACCCCAACCCTACCACTCATGACGTGTGAGCTTAATATTTTGTAATTGTTTAAACATAGGCAGCTTTTCGACATTAGGTTCAATTTATTCAATTAGTCCTCAGATAAAAATTTTATTTGCACACAGTGCTGGGAAAATCCCTATCTTAGTACATGTTTGGTTGTCATAACTGAAGATCACCAAGAGGAATTTGAAAATAAATATTTAAAATAAATATTTATTTAGCCACAGTGTACAGATGCATCTGGTGAAATCCTTCTTGTTTATGCATAGAACACCATGCAGGCAAAAGTGACTGAGCACACTAACTCAGTCTCCATCTTGTAAAGGCACAGTGACATTGTATTTGAACCTAGCCAATTTGATTTCCTTTAATCTTAATCATTTCTCTAAGTTCTACCTGCACACACCATCATCAGACTGGTTGGCTCTCTTATAACCTCTCAGTAAGGATTACATTTCAACATGAGTTTGAGTATTGACACTTGTGTTTATATTGCATTACTGTGACAAAATACCTGGGATGATCAATTTAAATGGAGAAAAACAATCATGGTTCATAGTTTCAGAGATATTTTTTGATCCAGCATTACTTGGCTCTGTTGCTTTCTGTAGCAGCACAGCTCCTGTAGCAGCAGTGGGTGTTAGAGATGTGTGCTCACCCTGTGGTGGCCAGGAAGCCAAGAGAGCTGTGAAAGTACTGACTATCCAATAGCTTCTTCCAGGGCACATGCTAATGACCTAACTTATTTCTACTAGGCTCCACTGCCTCCATCAGCAGCACAAATCTTTAAAATACATGTCTCTAGGAAACACTCCCAAAACCACTGCTACAAGAGAGTGTTATCCCCACGTTACCAATAAGTGAAAGGAGGCTCAGTAGTAAAACCATGAAACTTAAAAGAGTCTGCACCAGAAAAAGAGCTATTGGGAAGTGTTTTCTGTTGGATGAGCCCATGTTCTACCTTGGTATCCACTTGTGCTTTCTAGCTTTAATCCATCTGATTGCTTGAGCCTGCCTTCCTTCTGTAATGGACAATGAACCTCTTTGCCTCTGGTGTTCAAACTTTCCAAATCTCCAGATCTAAGGTGAGACTCTGGTAAATAGGCAATCTTTCTTCTTCTTCTTCTTCTTCTTCTTCTTCTTCTTCTTCTTCTTCTTCTTCTTCTTCTTCTTCTTCTTCTTCTTCTTCTTCTTCTTCTTCTTC
>NC_034604.1:12538123-12553995 GCF_900095145.1 Mus pahari | reverse complement strand
CTTCTTCTTCTTCTTCTTCTTCTTCTTCTTCTTCTTCTTCTTCTTCTTCTTCTTCTTCTTCTTCTTCTTCTTCTTCTTCTTCTTCAAGGGGAGCTAGTCTATAAGACCTCTGTTTCATTAGCTGTTGTCCCAGTTAATGAAGGACATAAAATGGTGACTTAAGTAAAGAAAATTACCATCAGGGAAAGGCACTTTTTAGAGAGGATCGACTTCCTTCTCTTATCTCTTCTTGCCATGTAAACAGTACCTGGCTATGAAGGAGGATGCCCTTCCCTCCATCATTACTCTTTTTTCAGCATGTTCCATCCAAACCCTCTTGATCTGGGTTTCTGGCAGAATAAGAATCACAGCCTGGCTGTCACACAGCCAATCCTGGAATTGCTTAGTAATGACTTAGCGGTGTGCTCTTGGCTGCCTCTAGCCTGATTTCAGCTGGGTTTTGTTCACTCAGTGGCAGATTGTTAAATAACATGTGTTTCATATGCACCACGTTCCTCAGCCATGTGGCATCTGACATTTTCATTACTGCTTGTCACAAACTTCACAGAGTCTAAACTCGTAGTCCTTAGCTATTGGTTTAGCATTTACTTATGCTGGGACTTTACTCTCTAACACGTGGAGACATTGCCAGCCCTTGGGGAGTTAGCTCACTCAAAGAGAAAAATGCGTTTGTCATTTATTTCTTGTGGTCACTGGGTGTCCTAAAGCAGAGGCTTAGTTCCTTCTTCTTCATGGAAACACAGACAACCTCAGCTTCTGTCTCTTTGAGGATTGGACAGAGGAGAAACACACTCAGGCCTTGTTTGTTAATGGCACACAAGCACCTTGTTTCTAAATGCTTACAAGCTAACTCACTTCCTCCTGCCATGTCAGAATTTTTCCTCTTCTGTATTGTTCCTGCGAATGGTACCACTCTTTGTCCATCAGTTCAGTTGCAAGACCTGAGCCTGAGTTCCCTCTTTCTTCTCATGTTGATTCTTCTTTCATTGCAAGTCTTGCCAGTGTACCTAATACAGCTTCACCTTTTTGTCTGTGTGTGTGATGGGTAGGAACTCTGGGGATTGAACCCAGAGACTCACAAGGCTTAGAAAATGCTCTCCTACAGAGCAACAGAACTTTGCTCATCTATTATTCACCATCCTTTTCTTGAAAAATTATATATATATATATATATATATATATATATATATATATATATATAATAAAATCCCCCAAATAATAAAAACATTCTATCTTTGAAAAGAAATGGTATTCAGGCAGGTATCAAAATTTCTATATTTTCAAGCATCTGTCAATAATCACAGATTCACGAAAGAGCAGTATATGTCTCCCAGAGTCCTTGTCTTCCTTATTACCAATTAAGGATCAAATTTCCAAACTTTGTCAGTTCTGTATAGTGAAGAGGAATGCTTGAGCTTTAAAGCTGTTTGGTCCCTAAACTTTTCCAGGTCTAGAGTCTCTCCAATTTAAATCTTTATTCCCCTGAACTTTACCCTACTTGGGTTTTCAAGGGGAATTTTTCCTTTTAAGCAGGAGGAATTCTAAGCATTGCTTTACTAATCTGATTGATTGAAATACAAGCCAAATTATTTAAAATGTAACTTTAAACCCTGCATTCCTTGAATTCTTCACCCTACTAAGGCAAGGTCATCATCCTTCTCCTCCACTTTTACATAGACATCCTCAGTTTTCTGCAGGAGGGGAAAGGAAAGACTGCCTCCACTTCAATAGGATGCAACCTCCTGGTCTTGTGTTTCTTCAGCCCCTGTTTCTTCCCTGGCGACTGACTCCCTTGGCCACTGTCAGAACTGGCTTCTTGAAAATGTCAAGCCACGATTCGATCCTTCTTTTGCTTTAGAGACTGTCTGTTGCATTCAGAGTGCTTTCCTATTTCCTGACTCTCCTTTAAACTCTGCTTCTCCCTCTCCCTCTTCCCCTTTCCTCACCCCTGCCCAGCGGGACCACATCGCACCTGCTCCCTGTTTCTGGCAAAGCGGGACCCTGCATTATGCAGCTGCTCATCCTTGTACCTCTGTGCTCAGTGAAGTGGTCCTGCACTCAGTGGGGGTGCGAACATGAAAACGTTTTATTTTTATTCAGGCTTCGCTTTGAACTGTGTTCTGTTGACTCGTCGTCCTTTTGTTCCTTCAGATCTGAAACTATGGTGTAGCCACTTTCAGTTATTAAAATCTGGATCAATCTGACTGAGGGCTCAAGGGTCACACCCTGCCTTGTCAACCCTTGGCTCTATGAAACCTAATCTGTCTTGGAAAAGGGGAGTGGTCGTCATTCCTTTCTCTCCTCCTTGGTTCACACTCCTTGTGCTCAAGCCCTACAAGTAGCGAAGGGAGATGGTAGGAATTGACTTTGAAACTCCGTGCTGAAGGTGGATCTTTTCTGCCTGTACCTGATTTTCTATGCCTTAAAAAAAAAATACAGCATCATTTAAACACTGTTCTTATCAGTAGGGGTGAGCACACCTCAGAATTCCCTTGTTCACTTCCCTGGATACAACTAGAAGTGTATAACCTTCTTCAAAGCATCACTGTCCCTGAAAAGTAGGGTTTCCCACCCGAAGCTGGCAAGAAGATGTTCAAGTGTGAAAATATATTGTTGGAAGTATTTGGCTATTATTGGGGTCATCCTTTTATTTGAAATATCAACAGGGCATTTTCTTTATTTAAAAATAAATGGCAGAGGTATGCTCTGGGACACACAGAGAGCAATGTGTTTGATAGATAGCTTTGTTCTTTGCTTGGGGTGAGGGAGTTAGTGGAAAAGACTGCGCTGGCTAGTGTTATGTCAACATGACACAAGCTAGAGTCATCAGAGAGTAGAGAGCCTCAATTGAGAAAATCCCTCCATAAGATCAAGCTGAAGGCAAGCTTGTAGGGCATTTTCTTAATCAGTGAACACTGTGGAAGCATCCAGGCCATTGTGAGTAGTGACAACCCTAGGCTAGGGGTTCTATATCCTGTAAGAAAGAAGGCTGACCAAGACATGGTGAGCAAGCCAGTAAGCAGCACCCCTCTATGGCCTCTGCATCAGGTTCCTGCTATTCATGAGTTCCTGCCCTTCCCGATTTTAATGATGAATAGTGATCTGGAACTGTGAGTGAAATAAACCCTTTCCTGTCCAAGTTACTATTGGTCATGGTGCTTCATCACAGCAATCCTAAATCCCGACTGAGACAAGGACTAAGGAAGGGAGTGACTGCACAGAGAAGCCCAGGTCCAGGATAACACTCTATTCTTCTCTTAATTAGTTAGTTATGGTACTTCATGTATTGGGTGGTTGGTTAGGGCTGGGGCTCAAACTCTGAACCCTGAGCACGCCAAGCACTGTCCTCCTGAGGGTTCTCTCCTGACCCATTTTTCCCTTACTTGAAGTCCTAGCCAGATTAATTCGACAACTAAAGGAGATCAAGGGGATACAAATTGGAAAGGAAGAAGTCAAAATATCACTATTTGCAGATGATATGATTGTATATATAAGCGACCCTAAAAATTCCACCAGAGAATTCCTAAACCTGATAAACAACTTCAGTGCAGTAGCTGGATATAAAATTAACTCAGACAAATCAATGGCCTNTCTCTACACAAAGGATAAACAGGAGGAGAAAGAAATTAGGGAAACAACACCCTTCACAGTAGTCACAAATAACATAAAATACCTTGGTGTGACTTTAACTAAGGAGGTGAAAGATCTGTGTGACAAAAACTTCAAGTCTCTGAAGAAAGAAATTGAAGAAGATCTCAAAAAATGGAAAGATCTCCCATGCTCATGGATCGGCAGGATTAATATAGTAAAAATGGCCATCCTGCTGAAAGCAATCTACAGATTCAATGCAATCTCCATCAAAATTCCAACTCAATTCTTCACTGAGTTAGAAAGGACAATTTGCAAATTCATCTGGAATAATAAAAAAAAAACCTATGATGGCAAAAACTATTCTCAACAATAAAAGAACCTCTGGGGGAATCACCATGTCTGACCTCAAGCTGTACTACAGAGCAATTTTGATAAAAACTGCATGGTACTGGTACAGTGACAGACAGGTAGATCAATGGAACAGAACTGAAGACCCAGAAATGAACCCACACACCTATGGTTACCTGATCTTTGACAAAGGAGCTAAAACCATCCAGTGGAAAAAAGACAGCATTTTCAACAAATGGTGCTGGCATAACTGGCTGTTAGCATGCAGAAGAATGAGAATTGACACATTCTTATCTCCTTCTACAAAGCTCAAGTCTAAATGGATCAAAGAACTCCACATAAAACCAGAGACACTGAAATTGATAGAGGAGAAAGTAGGGGAAAGCCTTGAAGAAATGGGCACAGGGGAAAAATTCCTTAACAGAACAGCAATGGCCTGTGCTGTAAGATCAAGAATCAACAAATGGGACCTCATAAAATTGCAAAGCTTCTGTAAGGCAAAAGATACTGTCAATAAGACAAAAAGGTCACCAACAGATTGGGAAAGAATTTTTACCAATCCTAAATCTGATAGGGGACTAATATCTAATATATACAAAGAAATCAAGAAGCTGAACTCCAAAGATTCAAATAACCGCATTAAAAATGTGGTACGGAGCTAAACAAAGAATTCTCAACTGAGGAGTACCGAAGGGCTAAGAAGCACTTGAAAAAAATGTTCAACATCCTTAATCATCAGGGAAATTCAAATCAAAACATCCCTGAGATTTCACCTCAAACCAGTCAGAATGGCTAAGATCAAAAATTCAGGGGACAGCAGATGCTGGCGAAAATGTGGAGAAAGAGGAACACTCCTCCAATGCTGGTGGGTTTGCAAGCTTGTATAACCACTCTGGAAATCAGTCTGGTGGTTCCTCAGAAAACTGGACATAGTACTACCGGAAGATCCAGCAATACCTCTACTAGGTATATACCCAGAAGTTGTTCCAACTGGTAATAAGGACACATGCTCCACTATGTTCATAGCTGCCCTAGTTATAATAGCCAGAAGCTGGAAAGAACCCAGATGTCCCTCAACAGAGGAATGGATACATCACATAATGGAGTACTACTCAGCCATTAAAAACAATGAATTTATGAAAATCTTAGGCAAATGGATGTATCTAGAGGATATTATCCTGAGTGAGGTAACCCAATCACAAAAGAAGTCACTTGATATGCACTCACTGATAAGTGGATATAAGCCCAGAAACCTAGAATATCCAAGATACAATCTCCAAAACACAAGAAAATCAAGAATAAGGAAGACCAACACGTGGAAACTTCATTCCTCCTTAAAATAGGGAATAAAATACCCATGAAAGAAGTGGCAGAGACAAAGTTTGGAGCTAAGATGAAATGATGGACCATCCAGAGACTGCCCCACCCGGGAGTCCATCCCATAATCAGCCACCAAATGCAGACACTACTGCGTATGCCAGCAAGATCTTGCTAAAAGGGTACTGATATAGCTATCTCTGTGAGGTTATGCCAATGCCTGGCAAATATAGAAGTGGATGCCCACAGTCATCTATAGGGTAGAACACAGAGACCCCAATGGAGGAGCTAGAGAAATTACCCAAGGAACTGAAGGGGTCTGCAACCCTATAGGTGAAACAACAATATGAACTAATCAGTTCCCCCAGAGCTTGTGTCTCTAGTTGCATATTTAACAGAATATGGCCTAGTCAGCCATCTTTGGGAAGAGATGCCCCTTGGTCTTGCAAACTTTATATGCCCCATACAGGGGAACACCAGGGCCAAGAAGTGGGAGTGGGTGGGCAGGGGAGCACGGTGGGGGGAGGGTATAGGGGACATTCGGGATAGCATTTGAAATGTAAATGAAGAAAATGTCTAATAAAATAAGTTAAAAAGAAAAAGCAAACAAACAAACAAAAAAGGTACTTGAAGAACAGGACAATTCAGCAGCAAATTCCTATAAGTACTTTCTGTGGTTTTAGAAACATTTCCTTGAATTCTTCAATATTTTTATATCCATCTTTCTTCAAAATGAGTGTGGCTCTTTCTTTCTTTCTTTCTTTCTTTCTTCTTTTCTGAGACTAAGTCTCTTATATTCTAGGCTCAACTTAACTCTTTCTGTAGTTAAGGATGAGTTTAAATTTCTGATCCTCCTGCTTTCTGATCCCCACTTCCTGAGAGCTGGGATAATCTGAAAAGAATTGCTCTTGTTTAATCCAGACACCGTGTAGATTGCTGACATTTATTCAAGGTAGAGCATGATTCCAGAGTAAGTAGATTTAAGGCGATTCTATTTCTCATGGGGTGGGGACTCCCATGTCCTGGTAATTTTTAGGATGCTTATTTATCTATGTATATGAAAGGAAGCTGGTTTTCCTCTGAAATCAGCTCTTGTCTTGTTCAGCACAGCTACTGATGAGAAAGTATTTGGAAAACATCTCACACCGATTGGTAGTTTTCCCTTGTCTTTCCTGGAACAAGTCCTACAACTAATGGTATTTTTCCTTTGTCTTTCTATAGTGTTCTTTATGATGAAAAATGATTGTATATATATGTATGTATGTATGTTCCCATAGCCAGATCCTAAGGTGTATCTTCTAGATGATCTAAATCTGGTTGACAATCAAGACTATGCATCACAGTGCTATTGCTATTTTCTAAAGATCAAGTCAAGAGACTGTCGTAGAAATAATAATTTAAAAAAGGAGTTAGCATGTTAAGTTTATGTCTACTTTTCTGTTTATATTTATTTGTGGGTTTAGTATGTGTTGGTGGAATGGGGTTTCCCCATTCCCCATTGTGAATGTGGAGGTCAGAAGACAACCCACAGGCATGAGTTCTCTTTTTCCATCATGTGGGTCCAGAAATCAAACTCAGATTGCCTGGCTTGGAACTGAGTACCCTCATGGGTTCATCCATCTTGTTGCTCATTTTCTTTAATTTTATTTTCACAGTATTTGAGAAACATATTTTTCTTTCTTTCAACATATCATTAGTATTCCTTTTATTTATCTAGGATCAATCAAGAATGAAAGAAGTAGGAGGAAGCTGAGATCATGAGTTTTAGAGTCACAGTGTCTTAAGTCCAATGACCTTGGGTGTCACTTTCCCCTCATGCAAATTTAATTGAGCCTTTGAATTTGTCATCACTACCTCCACGTGCTTGTACCCTCCCTATGCAGGTCTTACCACTCTTCTTCTATGCTTATTTTGGTCTCTAATTTACTGGGAGGTGAACAAATTCTTTAAGCTCTTACATGCCATATGAAGAGTAAAACCCAATTAACAGCTTCTTTTTGGGTTTAAACAATATACTTTATGTACAAATACAGTGCACACATACTTTATTGCTGTTATGTTTGTCAAGCCTTCTAGGCCTTCTGTATTATTTAAATCATTCTAGGGACCAAAATGACAAATGTATTCTAAGTCTCTTATTCTAAAACTTCTAGTCCAAATATTGTAATTTGCTTAGTGGGTTCTTAATGATATGGAATATGGAATACTGTGGTATTTTTAACGTTAAAGTACATGCAAGTATTTTTGTTGCAGTCACTGACATCACAGTTAATGATTAGGAATTCAAGTCATAAGATGCCAAAATGTCAGTTAGAAGAAGACATTGCCGCTTTGTGTACCAATATCCCAAACCTCATAGAGCCATCAAAATAGTTACTGTTAGTAAAATAGTCTATTGTACAAATCCCAGCCATGACTGCCAGTTTCCTAAAAGGACGCATTACCCATCATGACATTTTCCATCGTAGTTGAGAAGGTGACAAGATGAGTCAAGGGACCACCTGGTGTTATACTAACAATAAAGTGTCAAAATATCTTTCTGGTTTTGAGCTCTAGCTGTATCCTTATGAACACACTGTAGTTGTAATGAGTGAGGTGTCAGGCAAGTGTAAAAGGTGGTGTTCATTGCATGTGTGTGCTAATTTTGGAGGAGTATGCTAACCTTGCTTTGTATTTGGAGCTGCCTGACTCATTTAGTTCTTGCTTTCCTGGTTCATTATGCCGTCCTCACTCCATATGGTGCCATTGTCTCAGAGCTCATATTCCCATCAGCTAGCACAAGCTTGCTGCCATTTAATGCTTCAGAAATTTAAACCCATGGGTGGCAGTTTCAGATGTTAAAACACGATGGCAAATCTATCCAAGGAAAATGAGTGGAAGAGTTGTTGTTTGCTTTCAAAACAAAGTGGATCTCTGTGCTAAAAAAAAAAAAGTCTTTAGGTCACCTGCCTGAAAAAAGAAGTGCTGGTCAATTAGAGAACCTCAGATAAGAACTTCAAACTCCTTAACTTACAGTGAATTAAGTCAATAAAGGATGAATAGATTGTTGCTCCAGTTGTGAATGTTATGGTCACCTGAGCTCCCTATCTCCCCACTCCTTCCCCTGGGAAGGAGAAAAAACACTGTTTCTTCAGACTTACCCCTTTCCTTTCTCTGTGTGTGTATGTATGTGTGTGTGTGAGTATGTGTATGTATGTGTGTACATGCGTGAGTATGTGTTTGTATGTGTATAAGTATGTTTGTTTTTGAGCATATGTATGTGTGTGAGTATATATATATGTGTGTGTATGTATGTGTACATGTGTGTGCAAGTGTATGTATGTGTCTTTATATGTGTGTCAGTGTGTGTATGCATGTGAGTGTGTGTATGTGTGTATGTATATATATGTGCATGTGTTTATAAATATATATATGTATTACATGAGTGTATATATATGTGTGTGAGTGTGTGTATGTGTCTGTGTATATATAGTGTGTATATGTATGTAGTGTGTGCATGTATCTATGTGTGTGAGTGTGTTTGTATATATGTTTATGTGTATATGTGTATGTGTGCATGTCTTTGTGAGTTGGATGTATGCATGCTTGTAAGTGTATTAATGGGTGTGTGTGTGTGTTTATGTGTGTGAGTGTATATATATATGTACATATGTGTGTGTGAGTATGTGTATGTATCTGTATATATCTATATATCTATATGTGTTTGTATATCTTTATCTCTGTGTGTGTGATTGTATGTGTGAGAATGTATATGTGTGTAAGGGTGTGAGTGTGTTAGAGAGTTTGTGTGATTGATGTTCTCCCCAGTAACTTTCTACCTTTTCTACTGGGAAGTTTGCTTTTTTTTGAAAGAGGATCATTAAGTAACCATGCAGTCAACCAATCTGGCTAGATGCTGGTCAGCAAGTCCCAACATTGTTCCTCTCTCTGCCTCACAAACGATATGCTGGAATTACAGGCATGCACCACACTGTCTACCACACTGTCCAGCATTTTATATGGGTGCTGGGGATCTGACCTCAGGTCCTCAGACTTCTTGGCAAGTACTTCATTACCTATGTCACTTCTTCAGCCCCAGACCACCAAGTTTTAAACATCCAAACAGAATTCTCATAATTCTAGACAACAACAGCTGCCCTGGATAGAAGGTCTCCATCTATAAAGATGGCAGAATCCAGTCTGGGAAGCTCACTGTTTCTGTAGGTGAATAACAATACATCAGGCTGTGCTATTCAGTCACAGAACAGAAGTCAGTGAGTCTATGAATCGTGAGATAAGCAGGCTGGATGGAGACCCAGAGCAATGTAACTGTTGCTCATTGTCTTGGAGACAATTACCCTTTGCACAGTAAGGAAGGTTGCCCAGTTCCTTTGCCAAGCGGATGAGGTGCTTAGATGCCTTCTTATCAGTTGCATATTCAGAGCAGGTGAGTATGGATTCTATAAGTCACTTCCCACATTAGACCTGTTATTATTTCTTTCTGGAAATGGGTCTTTCTTACACACTAGTTTCCATTACTTCTGTATTTTAGTGTTACTGTAGTCTTTAGCGGGGAGAGGGCCTGAAAGCAGATTTCATTTGCTTACATCTCATCTTCCAGCTTTAGGAGATCTGAGAAATCCATAGGCCTGCCAGAAAAAGTGTAATAATAAAAATAAATTAGTGGACCCCTGAAGAAATGGATAGCTTGCTTTATTCCGAGAGAAGAATAGAGGAACCCAGTGTTTTCTAAAGAGCCCTTTTCAAAGGGAAGTGAATAGCTGAAAACAAACAAAGACATCATTCTGATTTGATTTTAGTAGCCTTTGGGGGACATTCTTGATTCCTTTGGTTTTTGTAGGACTAACAATGGTTTGTAAATACCTTACACTAAATTCATAGTCTGTTCATGACATAAAATCATACTTCTAAGTACTGCTGGATGCTGTAGTATTTTGAAACATATAAAATATCACATTTTTTTGTTGTTTAAAAATGTAAAAGATCCGTACTTGTGTCAAATATCTATCACAATTATTTCTGCTTTTGGCGCTAGCTTGTTGGACTATCTTATGTGAGTCCCAGCCATGCTGCTTTCTCTGCTGTCTCTGGATGGCAGGTACGTAGTTCTTTGCTTGCAGGTTGGCTGGAGGACCTTACGAGCCTGGAGAAGGCTCTGGATGCTGGGCCTTGAATCCTCAGGCACATAGAATTTCAGTTCACCCACCAAAGACCTCAAATCCAAGTGGCATTGCTCCTTCACCTTTGCGTTGTTCTTTTTCTCAACTTACATTTCAAAAAACCTTTTATTGACAGGAGGAAATAAGTAAGTTTCAAGATGAGAAATGTAATCATGAAATCCACAAGATTTCCACTGCTGAGCAGGGCTTTGTTCCTCACAGCTGTGGCTCAACACGTTGGAATGGGTGTGTGAGGAGGGAAGTCCTCAGGCTTGCACGGGCAGCTTTTCTCTTGGGGCAGCCATCTCTCCAGCCCCATGGTGTCCACCTTTCAAGGTGAGTGTGTCCTTCTTATTCGTATACTTGCTCTAGACTGAACGCATCTGTGCCCCTGTTTTAAACTATAAACATCTTCTAAATATTCATTATAGTCATTAAATTTCAGTCCCTTAGGGTACAGATTTAGACCTAAGCTCCTGGAGGACCGTCAAAGAGACTCATTGCGTTAGTTTGTATGGGGCTTACCAGATTGCTGACTAATATTCAGCTCCTAGCTGAGTGGCCTTTTCTTTACATTTCAATCACCCACCTAAATATGCTAAGGTGCTTGCTGTTAAAATTCTCTTATCATTTGTAAAGACTAAGAAAACCCCAACATGAATACCTCTCAACCAACCATGTATATTAAAAATCAGGAGAAATACAGTATTGAATGAGAATACTTTGCAGTGGTGAGCTTGGGTGGCCACCTATGATGATACAATCAGTCTTTAGTCAGGTCAGCTTGTGTTTATGAGAATTCCCTCTCCTGTGTCCTAAGTGCTAATCACACATGGTTGGGATGTAGATACACCGAGAATCAAGTCACTGTGTGTGCAGTGTTCAGGATGACTCTGAACTTGTAGAAAAATCCTTCCTTCCATTGGCTTTGTTGGTAAAATTTTAATTCATTATCTATTATATATATTCATAGCACTGCATAAACAACATATATTAGAATATATATACACATATATAATATGTATAATACTATTATAATTAACATATTAAAATAATAACATAACATAATATGATAACATACACACACACACACACACACACACACACACATACATAAAGATGGTGTTTCAGGTAGCTTAGACTAACCATGAACTTTTTGTATATCCAACAACCAATGATGATTACAATCTTCTAGTGTTTATGCTCTCATCTTCCCTACCTCCTAGTACTGGAAGTAAGGGTATATGTACTACCATACCTAGTTTATGCAATGCTGGGAATTAAATCCAGGAGCCTCATGTATGCTCGGCAAGGCAAGTAGTCTACTAACTGATACACACCTGTTTTTAAATACTTATGTTTTGGGATGAACAAATACACAGACTGGGTCTGGCTGAGCCATCTTTTGATTTAAGATGCTGGTACTTTGTAATGGCATAGTACTCTACTTGCTCATTCTGAGGCTGTGATGAACTAAAACACAAAGTACTGTTTTAACAGTTCTTTACGATAATAAAGTCTCTACATCCCTGAGATAGCACAGAATCTCCATTTGAGTCTAAGTGCAGAATGTTCCACAGCTCATTGTTTTATGGCCTCTTGCTGTAAAGGTTTAGTTCTTCTCCTGTTAAAGAACTTTACATGATTTTTTCATTATGGAGTATATTTATCCACAATGAGACAAATTGGAGTCTTATAGAATACTAGGTCTTCCACATCCCCACATAGAACACGGATTAAGAAACATTATATCCTAAAAGATAAAGAATGGTATTGCTTCGTAGTTTACAATAACATCAATTCATTTATTCATTCATTTGTTAAAA
Source organism: Mus pahari (assembly GCF_900095145.1). Classification (NCBI taxonomy): domain Eukaryota; kingdom Metazoa; phylum Chordata; class Mammalia; order Rodentia; family Muridae; genus Mus; species Mus pahari. Next base: position 12,541,754 of record NC_034604.1, on the reverse strand, counting down.
GTATACTTGACAATTTACTACATGCCTGACTCTTGGCTTTGCAAATATTTGTTCAGTAAATTTACAGCTTAGCCTTTATGAAGGTTATATTCTGTGGAAGAACTGAAAACTCATCAGATCATGGTAGGAAATAAACAGAGGGATAGGCTAGTAAGGGGTTGGGAAGTAGGTGTCTAATCTAGAGATAATGTTGAAATGAGTGACATTTAAACTGATACCTACAAGTCAGGAGAGGGCCAATTATCCAACGAGCTGGGAGAACGGTATTCCACAGAAGGGGCAACCCGTGTAGGCAAATGAAATGAGTGTGGTTAAGAAGTAAATGAAATGAGTGTGGTTAAGAAGTGAAGGGCACCTGCTTGAAGGCGACTCGGTGGATATGAAATAAGCACGCGGGAAAGAGCACAAAGGGCAATGGTGATCGATATTTAGAACTTCCTTTCTGCATTGCCAGTAGATAATAGTTCAGTTAATAAACAATTGATCTCCATGCATTGCTATCAGAAAAACATGATAGTAAACTGATGTATTGTGAGAGTCTTGGTTTACCTATGAAGTATTTTTCCAATGTATGAATTTAGATTGAACAAACAAACCCAGTTCCTTTGGATTTATTCTGAGATAATTGATAGTTTATTTGTTCTCTGCTACTGGATCATGTGTTAATGCTTCTATTGTACAATTTTATAATTAAATTCAGCAGCACATAATTTTTAGAAATAATGGTTTTGAGCTGAGATTTTCCTTAACTGCTATCTATCTATCTATCTATCTATCCCCCCCACATTGTATAGACATGATCATACATTGTTCTTGATGGAATACACAATATAGTTCAATATTCAGCAAAATGATCTGTTTGACTTAGAACAAATGCAGTTCCTTGCCAAGAAATGGAAATGATCTCTCTGGACTTCTTATGTTTTAAGTTAGAGATCCCTTTTCTTCTCAAACAAAGCAAAGCAAATCAGTGTCTACCCAATTTTGTTCTTCCTCTGTCGACTGGGGACATCATGCGTCCCCACAGGTGAGTCAGCACACCTGAGCCCAGGAGCTTCCCTTCCTGCTTTATGCATAACTAACATATGCACGAGACAAAAATCCTCCCAGAAATAGAACTTATGAGTTTTTGAATAGAAATTCTAAATATAAGAATACCAGATAGAAAAGCTATGAGGAAGTCAGAACTCAGGTAATGGACATGAGTTATGAAAGAGGATGTAAACTGCGTGTCTTTCTTGTTCTAATTCTATCATGGACTTTTCTATTTTGGCACGGGTAAGTGCATAAGATATATTCTATTCTGAAAGTGTAAAATTTATCATGTCTCCACAACTCCTGTTTCAAGTGGCAGGTATAACTGCTTATAAATTCATTTTAAATTATATAGATTTTAGGTCTAGTTAAGTTTGGTTTGTGATGTTTTTATTTATTTGAAAATTTTTAGTAATAAAGTTTATTATTAGAAATAGAAACACTCAGACAAAAATAATTCCTGAATTTCAGTCTTTGAAAAAATAATGCAATGGAGTATGTTGATTGTCAACTGGACAGGATTTAGAGTCACTGAAGAAACAAGTTAGGGCATGTCTGTGATGGATTATCTAATTAGATTAACTGAGATGGGAAGACCCAACCTGAATGTGGGGGCACCATTTCATTCCCAAAGAAAATTTCTTGCTCTTTATAAATGCTTACAAGGAATGGAGAGAAGGTAATGAAGCAGTTGGAGGTTGTAATGGATGTCCATGTGTGTGTGTGTGTGTGTGTGTGAGAGAGAGAGAGAGAGAGAGAGAGAGAGAGAGAGAGGTGACACAAGGGCCTTCCTTTTTTCCTTCTGTTCACCACATATTAACTTTATTTAATTTTTATGACACCCGTTTCTTCTTAATTTCCAGGCTGCAGACAAACACAGAGCTAGGTGAGTGCAAACCTTCACATATTATCCCTGACTGCAGATATAATGTGACAGCTACCTTCTACTCCTGCCACACCCCACGTTATGTACCTTTTCTCACCAATGAGACTTGTAACTAAGACAGGGAGCAGACCCGTTCAGGGATTACATTTATTGATAGTAATAGCCTGTTGTGATAAAAGGGGAAAAAAAAAAAAAACAAACTCCTAAGATGGGAGAAAGAACTACTGGGGAGATAGACCAGTTAGTAAGGTGCCTGCTGCATGTGTATGAGATTTCCGAGTTCAATCTCTAACACCTATGTGAGAAGCTGTGCATGGTGTTATAACCTCAGTGCCAAGGAGGCAGAGCCAACCGGATCTCTGGGCCCTCTAGCCAGCCAGTCTAGCCCAACTAATGAACTCTGGTCCAATAAGAGACCCTGTTTCATCAAGCAGTGCAGATAGTGCCAGAAAGACAACTGAGCTTGATCTCATACTTATTAAAGAGAGAGAGGGAAAGAGAGACAGGCAGAGAGACAGAGAGACAGAGAGAGACAGACAGAGACAGACAGACAGAGACAGACAAAGACCAAAAGACAGAGAGATAGAGTCAGAGAGACACGGTGAGAAAGACACAAAGACAGAGAGAGACACTGAGGCAGACACATAAGTCTGTTAGGTCTCATGTGACCATAGGAATTGGAGCCTAATGGCTGTGGGTACTATGAGATTATTCACTTTTTCTACTTAGTTAGTTAACACAAATAGAAAAGTTCTACAATAAAAATCTTAGATTTCCTGGAAAACGTAGTATGAGGGTAGTCGGAATACATAACAAAAGTGGGCTGGCCAAATTGAGGAGCTTGGCAAGCTCAGCTCTGAGCTCCATCCAGGTAGGGTTGCTTTCTAAAACAAAACCTGAATAAAAACATGGGTCTTCCTTGTGATAGTTTAAACACAGCTATGCCTCTTTTCAAATATTTCTATGTATCTTTAGACAACACATTAAAAAATAAGATGAATTTTTCTTCGGATTTTCAGAGAAAATTTAATATTTGCCAGTTACCATCCCCTTCCTGTCATCTGAGGCAGAACTATGTTCAATGTTACAAACGGTCCCAGGTTAGTTAGTCTTAGCCAAGTGCTCTGACTGAATGACTTTGATCATAGCACATTTAGGGTATCTTATGGCCAAATATTACATGTGGGAAAATATTCATTTAATTTTCTGTATAACACAGTGTGAGCAGCAGTGACTCATGTATCACAGAAACTACCTATGTATAATTTGTTGTTGAGTTCTTTAAGCTTTGCCAGGTTTTAGAGACACAGAAAGAATGATGCACATGCTATATTTAATGCATTTCTTCTCATTTTTATCTAAAAAACTATTCAGATACTACTGAATTGGTTTTAAAACTATCAGATTCAAAAGGACATAATATAGCCATATTGTTTAGAGGCTTAAAAAACAACCCATGGGATGTGGAACTCATGGTGCAGACAGGAAGGACGAGGTCTCTGTGATCTTTTCTCTTGTCTGCTCAACCTTTATGGGATGCTTGGTTAAATATCACTCAAGCTATTGCTGTTGTGGGGAAAATTAATCAATTTTCCCCAAGAAAATTTCTTGCTCTTTATAAATATTTACAAGGAATGGAGAGAAGGTAATGAAGCAGTTGGAGGCTATAATGGATGTCCATTTGTGTGTGTGTGTGTGTGTGTGTGTGTG
>NC_034604.1:12524368-12538013 GCF_900095145.1 Mus pahari | reverse complement strand
GAGAGAGAGAGAGAGAGAGAGAGAGAGAGAGAGAGAGAGAGAGGTGGCACAAGGGCCTTCCCTTTCTTCTTCTGTTCACCAAATATTAACTTTATTTAATTTTTATGTTTCTGAGACAGGGTTTCTCTGTGTAGCCCTGGGTGTCCTGGAACTCACTTTGTAGACCAGGCTGGCTTCAAACTCAGAAATCCACCTGCCTCTGCCTCTCAAGTGCTGGGATTAAAGACCTATGTCACCACTGCCTGGCTCAATCTGCTTTTCTCAAAGTGTCTTCCCCCATAGAGAAACAGTTTGTAGGCATTTCTTAAATCGTGACTTGATGCCTAGTCCCAGGAGAAAGTGAAGATGGATATAGGAGCTTTATCTTTAGATATGACCCTAATAAGCTCATGTTTCCACCGCTCTCTTAATTGTTCTATAATAAAAATAGAAGTTTGTGCTTTACAGCACTTTGAGATTGGCCTGTTCTTTCATTCTTCCAGGCATCTATACAAGCAGCCAGTCATCTGTCATCCTCTTTTATTTTCTCATTAAAAAACAAAACAACCCAGAATTAACAAAATATATATGTGTTTGTAAGCATCACATGAACATGATATATGTATAAACTTACGTCTTGATTCATTGAAATAAGTTTCATTTTCAAAATTAGTGTTAACAAATTACTTGAGAATTATAAATTCTACATGTTTTGATTTTTGGTGTAAAATAATATGCTGTCCTCTTCCTCTCTCTTTCTCTCTCTCTCTCTCTCTCTCTCTCTCTCTCTCTCTCTCTCTCTCTGTGTGTGTGTGTGTGTGTGTGTGTGTATGTGACACTTGTGGTATATCTCAAAATAATGAAAATCATAAGTAATATGAATAATTTTATGTTTTCAAATATTTTAATTAATTCATCAATTTTATTTTATTTATTTTGTGTGTTTGCATCATGTCTTTGTCCAAGTACCTATAGAGGACAAAAGAGGATGTCAGATTCCTTGGAGTTGGAGTTACAGGCAGTTGTGATGCCCTGAGTGGGTGCTTGGGACTAGACACTGGTCCCCTAGAAGAGCAGCAAGAACTCTGAGACACTGATTCACCTCTCCAGTCCTAATTTTATGTTTTAATATATCAGATGAAGTAAATTTAGTTTAAAAACTGGTAATAACAAATTTTTGAAAGTATAAATTCAGTGTTTCTTTTTCATAAGAAATGGCATGCATTATGATATGATTCTGTGTATTCATGTGTGTATATGCATTTGTATGTGCATGTATGTCCATTTCTGTTTGTCTATGTACATATACATCCTCAGCAAAAAGGCCTGGGACCTCCTTTGTCTTCCAGGGTGAGCAGGAATGCTAGACAAATCAGAAAAGGAATTGGGTTGTAATATTCTCATCTCCTATTCTAGCATAAACACATGTTGAATTTTCTCCTCTTTAGCTGGCTGTGAGCACAATGTCTGATTTATAATTCTCTTTAATTTCTCAAGAAGTAAAAGAGAGTCCCTCAGCCAGTTGAAAAGGAAACAATCCACATCTGTTGGGGAAGAGTAGTTGGGGTGTTTCTCGCATGTCAACAATCCCTGAATTCAGCTCAAATGTCCAACCCTGGCACATTCCCCAACCCTGTGAAGGGTGGACCCGTTCTCCTGGGGCCATAGTCTACAACTCTAATAGAGAACGAATTCTTTTCTAATAAATATAATGTATTGTTCTTTGTTCTATGTGATATGAGGCTTCTGTACTATCTCACATTTAATTGTTGTGAAACTTATCTCAAGTATTCTCCATATCTAATTTTCACATTTTCTCCCACAAAGTATCTGTTTCATGTAGATGCTTTTGAACATGTTATTTTTTCCTGTTTATATCCAGGAATAGTTAGTATCATATTTATTGGAGCATCAATGTTACATTGTTGGAGCATCACAAGGGCAGTATTCTGCCAAAGTGAGAAACTGGAGGTTGGGGATGTAACGGTGTAACACTTACCCTTGTTTGTGTTGATGCCTGTAAAGTTCTGATGGAAACTGTAAGGAAGGGCACACCCAGTGGAAGGAGTGATGTGGATAAAACAGCTTACTTGAAAAGATTCTGAAGATGATGGGATTCCTGTGATTTTCTCCAATTATATTAAATTTACCCTTGGTTAAATAACACAATGCATTCTGAGAAGAATCATTGTAAAAGACACAAATCCAAATGTGGCACACTACACACTTTGCTTCCCATCATAGAGTACAGAAGTAAACATGGGATTTGTGGCATCTGTTTAATAAATGAGGGGTGACTGACTACTGTGAAGGACTGACCTGGGAGGTTTTACACTGGGAAAGAAGGGCCACCTCGCGAGGGAGGAAAGAACTGGTTCTTGCTGGAGATACCAGCTCAGAAATATGGCTGAGTTGGTAAAGTGCTGCCAGGATAACCAAGTCAGAGCTGACCGATGTAAGGTATGTGTTTTTCAATTATCAAAGATTTATGCATAAGAACACCATAAATCATGGCAAGAATGTCTTCAGAGGACATAGTGTGAATCGTTTTTCTTCCAAGCATACCTTGCCATTCCCTGCAGTTCACTCACATAGCTCTCATGCTGGTTAACCTATGACACTACACGTAGTGGGCATTGAAAACTATTGTGCCCTCTTCCCACAGAACAAATAAAGTAAACAAGGGCACATCAAGAAAGGAAAAGGCAGAGTCAGTGAGGGGTAATCACATTGATGGCATCCTGAGGTCTATCCCTGGGACCCACATGGCAGAAGGAGAGAACTCCCACAAGTCTACATTCAGCACCCCAGTAAAGCACACCTAACCCAGATAGGTACATACCTTCATAATATGTAATAACACATACACAACACAAGACATACCACACTTAACCATATGTAAATATATACTCACCGAACATGCAAAGTCATCAGTGGAAACCATGGTATTATGAGTATGTTTCCCTGTTGGGGTCTCTCACCTCCACTAACCACTCTCCCTCTAAACATTATATTGCGCCCCTTAGAGACGCACAGGATTGCCACTGAGAAGACCTCCCCAGATCTCCCAGAATGCAGCGTCGTCAGACCGCCCTACGTCCGTCATCACCGCCCACTGTCGCTGCCCACTGTCGCTCTCGGACCAACCACTAACGTCGTCACCGCCCACTTGTTCGGACCCGCCTACTGGATCACATCTCCGCTCATGATCAGGCCGCGAGGCAGAGAGAGAGACAGAGAGACAAAGAGTTTCTCCAGGGGACTCAGGGAGGGCTTAGAATCCTTCCTTGTCCAATTAATAAAATCATGCTCTGATCAGCGCAAACTGCCAGGGCATTCGTTTTCCTTGCATCCCATTCTCTTTTAGGATGTTTAGCTCTTCAGTATGAACCCAGTCCAAAGTGTTTTCTGCCCACGCAGATACACACATTTCCCTCTTGTTAATATTAAATTCTATATATATGAAGACCAGAGCCAGGTACAAATACATGAAATAAGAATAATTCACAACTTCAAACACATGTTTTGAATGTAACTGTTTTAAAGCATAATTTAAAATTATGAAAACCTTATGAGATCATAAATACTTTTTAGTTAGATAGCTAGTTTGTTGCCTAATGGAATGTTCAAAAGAACAGCAGAGAAAATGTTGAGTCTTTGTTTAGTTTTGAATATCTTTAAATCTAGTTTTGGTTTATTGCCCTAGACCTGAAAAATCATGGCAGCTAATTTTAGCTACAAACAGCACCAAAGCTGTCCCTGGGTTTGTGTGGATTTATCTTTATTTAGTAATAAAAAGACTTCATGTTAACATAAGCTGGCTGAACCTTTTGCATTAGAATTAAAATTTTTTGCTAATGCTTAAAAAACCCTTCTGGTTTTAGTTGTTTATATATGAATGTAAATACATCATAAAAATAAAGAATTCCTGTTACATTTTATAAATTATGCCCATGTTTAGATTTTTTTATATAATTCATTAAATGTCATTTATTACACAACTGTTCTTTCCTTTTTAATTAGTACATCTGCTAAGGGTACATGACAATGAATGAATCAATGAATGAAGGTCATTGGGAGGTCTGGCTGCACTTCAGAAGCGTAAGGGCTGTGACTCAGAGAGGCAGGTGGCAGAGAACAGGAAGTAGAGGGACCAGCTGTACCAGAGCCTGGGTGTGGGAGGTGTTTATCCAGAGCTCAATCCCAAAGCAGGATTTCTGGAGGCTACTAGCCTTTAGCAGGTCATCTATTCAGGCACACTGATGCTGCTTGAAAAATAGGACTTTTCTCATATCTAGTTTGTGTGAGCAAGCTGTAGGTTCCAAGGAAAGCATGTATGGTCCTACTTTTCTGCCCACTTCAGCTCCCATTTTCATAGTGTCAGTCTCTACTGGAAGATGCTCATGATGGCTTGTCCTGCTGTATCAAGCTCCTATCTGAAGCCAGTGCCATAGAGCTGAAACATGTATGAGAATCCAACACCTCCCTCACTTCATTGTGAGAGATGTGGTCCTGCTCTGCATCTGAAATTGGAAGGACAGAAACATTGAATCATTGAAGCACCAGTGAGTCCCACAGGGTAGCAGATGCTAATCTAGCACAAACCTAGGAGTCACAATCTCTGCCCTTTTGGAGCTTACGAATTGATGGTCCAGAGCAGACCTAAGCTGAACTTAGTTTGAACCACTCCACATTGTGATGTGAAAATCTCTGAAAAATCATTGAATTTGGTATTTGAATCATAGCTGACAATCAGCAACATGTACTCCCCCTTTCCTCCCCCTTACCTACTGAGCCTGACACTTAATACTCTGTATAAAAATGTTTGAAAAACAATAGGCAGATGGTCAGTGGAAGAATCTCTGCATCCACAATCAGTGCTCTAACACCTTCCCCATCACTCCACCCTCCTATCTTTATTCTACAGTATACTTCCTCTGGTGATAATTTTATTCTTTTCTGAGGATGTTCTTTTTAACCTAATTCCACCCACACACCATATGTTGGAGGGTGTTGGTTGAGAGGAAAGACAGAGATCTGTTCTGTATCTTGCACCTGCCCTGGGCTGGACCTGTCTTATATATAGATAGATAAAAACAAGCAGCAAGAATCTCTGAAATATGAAACCAAAGGAACAGGCAGGGAGTTCCCACTCTACAGGGAATGTTAGAATGGTGTCTGTAGGTTTGCAGAGCAGGACACTCAAACCCAAGCACATGTGGACTGGTTCCACTCCTCCCACTGACTTTGCCAGAGAAATATAAAGGGAAGTGAGAGGGACTGAGTTTATGATTTCCAAAGTCATATTGATTTGGTCATGACTACTTCCACCACGTACAAGCAGAGGTAACTAGCTGGCCCAGAATCAAGGAGAACCTACAGATCATTATATTTTAAATGAACTTCAACTACTAAACCATTTTATATAATAATTGCCAGTTTCACTGTCTCCCTTTAGGGTATTTTGTTGTAGCAGGTGGAAGAGTAAGGCACTATTGCATAGATGGTATGGTAGACATGACCACGGCCATCTTGAACTGGAGCATCTGTGATCATAGGCAGAAGATTCCCAGGAGACTGGGCTCCTTCACGGATGGGTGGGGAAAGGTTATGGGGCTCATTAGGTCCTCTCCAGGACTCTTATACTAAACAGCAAACTACTTTGGGACTCTTCAGCAGTATAGCTGACCACACATTACATAAGTGAATTCCTGACATTCTCCCTCCCCATAGCAGCTTTGTCATTAACCATCACACTCCAGATACAACTATTCAATGTTTCAGTTGCCTGTACCATACATAGCCCAGGCTCTCTCTGTTACTTTAGTTGCTTTAAAGTGTATCATGCTTTGATAAGTAATCCTAATAAACCCACGGGTTCTCTAAGGTGGGTTCAGGTGGAGTCTTCTCTACAGTCCGCAGGTGCTCTGGCTCTCTGAGCTGGATCAACATTTGTGTACAGCTTCCCAGGTCAAGTTGCACTGTCTTCTATCCCAACTAACCTGATATAGGCAGGAAACTAGTGTTTGCTGTTCCCTGCTGTCTCATCAAGGACATTGTTCTTGGAACAATCTGTGTCTAGAAAAGCATTTTTGTTCTTTGATTAATCAAGAAAACATTTGTCAGTAGCTTAGGCATGCCCTTGTATACTGCTTCACATACTCTTGGAACCAGAGGGGACAGTATTTGATACTTCTCAGCAACAACAGAAGCTGACTTCAGATTCCAGGACACTGCTCCATGAAGATCTCCCAAAAGACAAGTTGCTAAATCACATACAAAAAGGGGAAAAATCAAGCTTACCATGTCAAAAAAAAAATTACAATATATGCATAGCAAGCTAGGCTGCCCTTCCAGTTCCAGTGTGGTGTTTCAGGTGTCTGGTTGTCAGTCATTTGAAAGAACAGACACCAGGACTCAGGACTTCTGATCTGGTTTAGAACTGCATTGCAGCCATGCTTTTTACCTTGCACATGTTAGAACACAGTGTCAACATGGATGGCCCAGTCTTATGTCACCAGTTGTAAGACACATGCACCCAACAGCTGTGCATGAGTCAGGTGGCCAGAGGATGAACTCAGAAATAAAACCTTACAGTCCTTGCACCAGTTTTCTGAGATAAAGAGATTGAGTGAAAATAAATGTTCAACTTATACTGGAATGGAAATACTAAGGCCATGCCTGATTTTGAGTGTGGGTATCATTATGAAGAGAATGGGTAAGTAACTTGTAAGTCAGAATACCTTTAGCTACAGATAGTGCTACTTTAAGCTGGAAGAGATAGAATTGTAATGGGCTTAGCATAGACTCTAATTTTGTCAAGCTCAGCAAGCTGAACTTTTATGACTTTTATGTCATTTTTATGACTTTTTGAGACAGGGTTTCATGCAGCCCAGGGTGGCCTAGAACTAACTGTATAACAAAAGATGCTCTTGTCCGTCTTATCTTCCTATTTACATGGTTCCATCACACCCAACTTTTATGGTACTGAAGAGGGAACCAAGAGCTTGATGATTACTAGGAAGTCTCTATATCAATTGAGATACATCTTTAGTCCATCTTTTAAGCAAAGAGCCACATAGAAAGTCTCCATTTCAAAGAATACAGAGTAATAGAATGCTAAATGCATAAATCTCACATAGATGCTCAAAGACTGTATTTAAATCACATAGTATACCACTGACCTCTCTAATATGACATACTTTTATGAATTATTTCAGAGATGGGATAATGGAATGACTATTTTAAATTTCTTTAAAGATTATATTTTTGAGAATTTTTTTATTATTTGAACAAAATATAAGATGAGATTTTGAACTTTATCAGTGTTTAACTAGATATTTAAGTATGGTAAAACTTACCAAGAGTTAATATGTAGGTATGTGGAAATCAAAGACAGGATCACTAAAATCCATGGCCCAAGTGAGATTCATGGTTTCTCTGAGGAATTACTCATGCTCCAGTGGCCCACATATGTTGTCCTGGTTAAACTCAGAGTTCACAGCACAAAGTCAAGGCAAAAAGACATCAAAGTGGGAACAAGACTTGTCTGGAAGAAGGAGGCAGTGGTGTAGGGGGCAGATGAGATGGCGCAGGGAGGGGTGAGTATGCCTGGACTGCATTATAAACATGATATAGACAAGACTCTCAGAGAATAGATTCGCAGAAGTGACCATAGGCTCTATCATTTGATGATGAAATAGGATAAAATTTGATTATTAAAAGCAGGAAGTTGATTCTTAAAGAATATTTTTAGGTTAATCTGAGTTGCTTAGGTGATTTCTAATAAAAGAATTTCCTAAGTGTTCTGAGAGGTGAAAGATGAAGTTGCTCTCTATTTTTACCAAGCACATGAGAAGAGGTAATATTTTCACAGCACTTTCCACTTAACAGTATCAGAATTATGGTGCTTCAGTGTTTTCAGGGGAGAATTTAGACCCCACATGTAAACCATCATTTTAAAATTAGAGTCCTTCACAACCTCGTTAGAACTCTGTCTCTTCCATCCTACCAACTTCTAGCATGTAACCCACTGATTCTCATTTTCATCCCCAGTTCAAAACTCAGACATATAGGAGAGTGACAGAGCCTTGGTTTTTTTTGTTTGTTTGTTTGGTTGGTTGTTTTTTTTGTTTTGTTTTGTTTTTTGTTTTTTTATCACAATCTTGTTGAGATCTGACTCCAGAAGGTATATGGATAGTCTTAAAACAAACTCAAATGATTTTTGTTTTCCTGCCTGCAATGGGCATTTGTGGGGAGCTTTGATGGCTGAACAGAAAAAAAAAGGGGGGGGCTGGCATTTACTGGAGTGTCTTCTTTAATTCTTTACAAATGATAAATAAATAAAAAAAATGTATCCCTCAAACAATGGCAGGTCTTCAGGATCACAGCCTCAAAGGGTTCTAAAGGGTTCTGTTTGTCTTCTCTGGGCTCCATGGCTTCTGAATGTGTTGTAAGGAAAAATAGTGTGACATCAGAAGCACATGGGGGGCGGGGCTGGCAGCCAGGGATCAGGCGGCCAGACAGCCTGGGTCAGGGCAAGATACTCTAAAGACACATCTGCAGCAGTAGCCTACTAATCCCAGCTAAGTCCCACTTCCTAAAGTTTCCAGAATCTTCCAAATATAATGGCAGCAGCTAGGGATCCAGCTCCTAACACACAACTCTGTATGGAGCCGAGCTGAAGGACCTTGGCCATGCTGACTGGTGTGAAAATTGGAGTGTGCTCTCTACCTTTGGTTGGGAAACTGTAAGTCAGATGAAAGAAGAGTAGCTTTTTACTTTCTCTTAAGTGCTGCCTTTTGTCCAGAGGACCTCCTGCAGCATCTTTTTGTCAAAGGCATTCCAAATTTCTCTACCAAATTCACTACTAGGAGAATTGTACCTTCCACTTCCCTGGTATCAACACATTGGGTGGGATTATCAGGTGAATACACTAAAATTGGCCAATTCAATAATTTTGTAGAAAAGAGGAATGTAATGTTTTTAGTTTCAAACATTTTGTACACCTCTTCTTTCCCAAGCATGCCTATTTTAAAAAAAGGTTTATTTTTCTTGTTTTTAGCCATGTATTTGTATGTGCCTGTGCATGTGAGTGCAGCTGCCTTAGAGGCATAATATCCTCACTAGAGCTGGAACGCTTGGTGCTGAGGTACTCGAGTGGGTGCTGGGAATTGTATGGCAGTTCTTTGCCAGAGGAGTAGTTACTCTTAACCATTGAGCCATTTTTCTAGCCCAGCGTAAGTTCTATTAATAAAACCTTTTGAAGAATATATGCTTGTGAGAGCGTTTTCTAAAGCATACTATGTTCACATGTGATTATAACACAGCCTCCTGGTCAGTATGATTGCTGAAACTCTAACCTTCACTTTCTCCTTTGTGTTGTTGTGGCAAAGAAGTGGCAAATGAGACTCTCTTGCATGTCCTGTGAATGTGAACTTGCTAAATAGAAGAACAAAAGGGGAAAACCTACACCAGCACAGATGTGAACTACAGTGGCCACCTGATCAACGGCTTAGTACTCTAAAGTAATAACGTTTTAGGACTTAACATTTTAGACATTAGAAACCACATGAAGGCATGCTTGTCTAGCAATTTCTATGAATATCTTCATTGTTAGAATTGTGTGATATAAATACAGGTAAAGGAAACAGAAATACAACTGTTTAGCATACATCTTATTGGGTAACTTTTGAGTCTTCCCTAGGGTGTTGAGAATCTTTCTTTATTCATCTTCAGGTTAAAGTGTGTCTTGCTGAACAACTTGATGAACAACACAATTCCTCCAGTCTCCTTGGGCATAAATAAGTGATGCTTATTCCCAACTGATGTGAGGACTCAGCCTCAAAGCTCACCCATTCCTGGTCCATAGTGTGTTAGTAGCACATTTTAGTGAATTTCATTTCTATATACTGTTAGAAAATTTAGGCTTATTGAACAAGGTAATAGTTATTAAAAATAAATAAAAATATAAATAAAAAACTTTTTGGTTTCCCTCATATCATGACCCTGTAATTCTGTTTTTAATATAGGGAGATGGCAGGTTTTTCTGTCCTTCAAACTCTGGAAGTCATGTGTTTGTGATTGAACATTTTATAAACCATGAAGAAGGATGTCAAAATTCAGAGCATTGCCTAATTAAGCATGTTCTCCAAGCATATTTCCGAAAGATCTATGGTGCTAGTGAGATGTCTACTATTATAGGCAATAGATCCCCAACACAACCATTCTGGATTAGCGTAATGGGAGATATAATTCTGAAATTATTTTTGTATCCCAGTGATGTCAGTTACTTAACACTAGAATTATTGCTATGAGGAACACATTCACTTTGATAAAATGACACCTTAGTAAATAAAGAGATGAAGAAGGAAAAGATGGCTTACATTGTGCACTGATGTATGGAAAGTAAACTATTTTAAATGCTTCAAGTTACTTTATAATACAAAAGAACTAAAGATTGCTATTTAATAGAACAAAATATTTAAAAATATCGTGAAGTATTTTTCTATACTATTATCATTTTTCTATATTATCCATTCTTGCTTGTATTTATCTAATGGATTATATTTATTTTTTTCATAGTCAGGCAGACCTGTGGGCATGCAGTTTAAAATTCACTATAGCATTTAGCTTAATAGGTTGGAAAATAAACCTCAGGTACCTGTACTGTTGCTACAGTATCTAAGCCTTTTAAGAAATCGTAATTCCTTGTAGTTAATTATCCTTTACATGGATAATCATGATACTGAAAAAGCTATTAGGTTTTTATTAGGAAAACAACAGACATTCAAAATCTATAGGTGTAGGACTAGGCATGTATTAGGAGGGCCCCAAGGCTAGCAGAAACAGAAAGAAAGGATAAGAAAGGCATCCGATGCAGATTGATTGAGCCTCAAATAAGTGCTTACACAAAGGCCATTTTATGAAAGTTTCTTCAGGAGTAAGTCCTCTTTTTAAGCCATGAAGATATGCAAAGTTGAAACTTATCATTTCTCTTTTTCTTGAAACTGCTTCAAGCAGTGTCTGTTGTGGTGGGGAAGCCAATGAGCTGGCTATAATTATCTTACCATCAGGGAGACTCTGCTTCTGTGAGCTTGTAATTGCCCTTTTCAGTACCCTTTTGCTATGCAAGAGACTTCCCAGATTTCTTTTTCTCTTCCACAGCTTTAGCCTGTTAGTCCTGTCATGATGTTTAGTTGATGTATATTTCTTATAGCTCTTAGAATAAATTAACGTGTGCAATCATATAATTAAATTAGAGCCTGTAATTATGATATTATTATGATATACAAGTTTCTATTAAGCTTTGTGGAATGAAATGTCCCAAGCTTTCAAATTATGGTTAAAAAAAAAAAATCTTGGGAGATGATATTCCTAATTTTTTTCTGTTAAAAAAATAATTGAACTACTACTTCTTGTATTTTTTTTTTTTAAAAAAGACCTTTTATGTAATCTGTGGGGCCTGTGTGTTCATTTGGCTTCCTCTGGAATACATGGTTAATGTTATGCTCTGGCTATTTTTGAAAAATGGATAGGGGCATATGGAAGGTTTACTGCAGGGTTTCCTAAGAATGTTACCTAGGGGATATTCAGAGGCAAACTCACCAGGAGACTTTTAAGCATGAAGATGCCTTCAGTGCCTATGATGGTCAGGTTAGTCAAAAGTGTTGTAGCTTTACAGCTGGCTTTCCTCCAGTCAGCTCTTCCCATCACATGGGGCACAGCCCCTGGCAGCTGTTCGAACATATGATGTTTGACTAAAGCCTATATGGCTGCTAAACGCACATTTAGGGATTTGATGGACTACATAGGGAGTCCTTCAGGACTTCTCTGTGCAACAGCAGTGAGCACTAACTGTCCTGGTGCAGTGACAGGCCCCTATGACAACTGACTGTCCATTGTGTCAGCTCCTGTGGTGTCTAAGTATGAAGTTTTCCTTAGGTTTGAGAACTCCTGCTGGGGTGTTCCAATCAATCAAGTGAGGAATTAGATTCAAGTTAGAGGTAGATGATGTATCCCCTATTTTAGTATCAAAGCTTATTAAAGGACAGAGAACAATTTTAGAATCAAGAAATATACAGACACAAAACAACATGGTCAAAGGAAGCGGTGAATGCAGAGGGAATTCTTGTAACATTGAGCATGTAAATACAACCAGGAAACCACTGAAGACAATAGGAAAGAGTAATAATTAGTAGGGGCCTGACAAATCTATAATACAAGTAGTTAATGGAGTCTAAGATTGAACTAGGAGTGAGTGATAAACTTATTGGGACAATATTAAAACTTCTGTGTGACTCAATGTTAAGTACTAATAATTTAAAAGAATAATACAATTCATATTATACTGTCATAGTGAAGGTATCAGTCACAGAGCGTATAATGAATACCATCAACTAAGAAAACACAAATTAGTCACACAAAGAAGAGAGCATCTAAAAGGCTCTGGGGAAGAAATTTTCAAATCTGTTAAACATCATTAAAAATAAATAGTACTAACAACTGAGGAGGTTACAAGTTACTATTAAAACCCATCCGTCAGACTTGGGAGATGGCTCAGTGGTTAAGGGCACTTGTTGCTCTTGCAGAGGACTTGGGTTGGGTTCGTAGCCCCATATGGTGGCTCACAATCATTAATAACTCCATTTCCAGAGGATCAAACCTCATGTTCAATCTTCCAAAGGCACAAAACACACATGTGCAATGACACACACAGTGGCAAACCACTCAAAAAAAGACAATAACAAAGGCATTTCTGTTAACATGTGAGAATAAAAGTGGTTAAACGACAGCCTCTCTTTCTGCATGGCCCACACTCAGGATCTTCATGTTTTAGCAACTGTGGAAAACAAAGATTATAAGAAATTGAACAGGACTGTGTCAAATTCAGAGTCCATAAATAACTCTTATTAGAACATGCCCATATTCTTTCACATACTGTTTTTCTATCTAGCATGTACGTGTGTGTGTGTGTGTGTGTGTGTGTGTGTGTGTGTGCGTGTGTGTGTGTGTGTTTGTTATAACAGTAGGGGTGTATAGCACTGTCAGGGAATATAATGACTTCAGAACCTGAAATAGTCTCCGTTGAGCCTTTTATTAAGTATTCCAGGTAAAGAGTTAAGACTAGCTAAATTATCTTTGCAATATGTAACATTATAAATGTTTTTCTGATCTTGGTTCCAGTGCACTGCTGGCGAGAGGGCAGACTGGAGAAGAGTCACAGCTTCTGGGAGGGAACCCTTGTCTGGTTCCGGTCATCCGGAGCCTTTCCCCGCCCAAGGAGGAGTGTTCGACCAGGACCAGTCCCCAGGTCTGACTTGGCATCCTGTGCCTTTCCCCTGCCCGCCCAAGGAGAGGTGGAGAGGTGTTCACTGGGGAGTCCCCGGGCCTGATCCGGCTTCCAGCGCCTTTCCCCACCTGAGGAGGGGTGTTCACCCGGGACCAGTCCACAGGCTTGATCGGGCATCCCGTGTCTTTACCCGCCTGAGGCCTGATCCGGCATCTGGCGCCTTTCCCCCACCTGAGGAGGGGTGTCTGCCTAGGAGCAGTCTCCTGGCCTGAGACAGGAGAACTATCTTTGCTCCAGTCCACTGCCAGTCAGAGGGCGGCCTGGAGAAGGGACGCAGCTTCTGGGCTCCAGTCTGCACTGGCAAGAGTGTGGACC
>NC_034604.1:12505513-12524357 GCF_900095145.1 Mus pahari | reverse complement strand
CACCATGACCAAGGCAACCCTTCTAAAGAGAAACATTTAGTAGAGGCTGGCTTACAGTTTCAGGAATTTAGTCTATTTTAACAGGAAGCATGCCAGTGTACAGGTAGACATGGTGTAGGAGCAGAGACTTCAACGTCTTGATCCAAATGCAGGCAGAGAAAGGGTCCCATTCCACACTGGGCAGTGCATGAGCATAGGAGACCTCAAAGACCAACCTCACAGTGACACACTTCCTCTAACACGGCCACACCTCCTAATAGTGCTACTCCTTGTGGGCCAAGTTTTCAAACACATGTGTCTATGTGGCCACCTATTTAATCCACCACACTGGGATTGAAGGCCTGTGTCACCACACCCTCTTCAGTTAGTTTTTTATTATTGTGATAAGACACTGTAATTAAGGCAACAAACATATAAAATAATGTGTTTAATCTCTTCCCTAGTTTCAGAAGGTTTGAGTCCATGATGGCAGAGAGAAGGTGTGGTGGAGGAACAGCTGAGAACTCAGGACTGGATTTGCAAGCAAAGTCTGAGACACTGGGAATTGTGAAAGTCTGTTAAAACCTCAGTGTCCAAACCAGTATCACACATCCTCCATCAAGGCCACACCTCCCAGTCCTTTCTGAACAGTTCCATCAGCTGGATTTGAAGGATCCATTCCTATGAGCCTGTGTGGCTGTTCTCATTCAAACCAGCACAGCGTTCACTATGGAATGTAAGAGGCCAGCAGGGTTCTGCAGATGATCCAGTGCCATCTGACAGAGATACCCTTCAACACGGGCCTCTGCTGAGTTAGGTCTCCCCCTTTCCTCTGTCTCCTCCTGCTCAGCCCCTCTCTGTCTCTGTCCCTCAGGCCTCTCCCCATCAGTGCCCAGCTCCCCTCCCNCCTGAGCTCTGCACTGACACTGTCTCTTCCTGGGCCTCTAGTTTCTCTCAAGTGCTCAGCCAGCAGGCTGTGACTCAGCTGTATGGTTTCCTGATGTGAACATTCCAATAGTGGCTGGAGAGATGGCTCAGAGCTGAGAGCACTTGTTGCTGTTGCAGAGGATCCAGGGTGAGTTCCATCAGCACGTGGCGGCTGTCAACTGTCTGTAACATCATTTCCAGCGAACCCAGTACTTGTGTACATACTCATGTACAAAAATGAGTACATGTATTGAGAGAAAATAAAATAAAATAAAATAAAATAAAATAAATAAATAAATAAATGTTTTTCTGTCATACAAATTCTTATTTAACAAAGACAACATTATGTGAGGAAAAACTATTGCAATATTGACAATCACTGAAGCAGTACCCTTTTGGCTCTAATAGTACAGCATTTGTCAGCCATTCTGACTTGGTAATTTGTAATTAATTTTCTATTCTTAATATTAATCTTCATTTCTAATTTTGTATTAGTAGCTTTTTTCCTTAATCTCCCTTCTGAAACCATAAGTTCTGTATTCAATAAAACTATATGTAGCGGAGTTTCTTCTCCTTCCTGATACTGCAATTCTTTAATCGTTCTGAGGAACGCTGACCCTCAATCATAAAATTATTTTCATGGCTACTTCATAACTGTAATTTTGCTACTGTTACGATTCATAATGTGAATATCTGTGTTTTTCTATGGTCTTAGATGACCCCTAGGAAAGGGTTGTCCAACCCTTAAGGGGTCATGACCCACAGGTTGAGAACTGCTAATACAGTATATATAATAAACAGAATTTTATGACTTAATTATAGTTGAAATTTTACTGTAAGCCTTAATGGAGTTCTCCTGCTATGGTCTGTCCTATTTATAAACATCATACCATAGATTGGAACTAGTTTTCAGAGAGTAAACAAGCATCTAGGGTGATGTTTAAAAAAAAGATTCTTTATGTTTCACCATTTTAGAATTTGGCCCCCTGCTAAAACTTTCTCAAATATTGTTCCTAAACAGTGGAAACTACTGGCCCAAGCCTTTGCATGGTTGCTTATTGCTCAGAGGGAAATTTTTATGAGTTTTAAAATGGAAATGCCAACAGGTTTAATTATGGTGCTGCTGTAGGACTACATCACATGAACATTATGGCCTGAAAACAATATCAATCTGTGACTGAATATACTGAGAACCTTGAACGTTTCAGATGCATTTACAAAACCTCACTTTTAATTTTTCCATGAAAGCCAGAGAAGACTTTACAGAGGAACACTCACACAGTCTTTCTGTTTGAATTTCCTTGTTTTGTGCTTTTTAAAGGGGCAGGATGGAAATACAGGAATAATCCAGTGCCACGAAAGACCCTGGACTGTATCTAGAGCATGTCTCACAGGCTATGACAGAAGTAAATGAAGTAAATAGCAAAACCTACAGTTTCAGAGAAATGCAGCTATTAGTGTTTAGGTGGGCAATAATGAACTGTAAGAAATTAGGTGGAGCCACTGGCTACAATATGCTGCACCAACATCTTTGTGGGTTTTCTGTTTGTTTGTTTTTGTATTTCTGTTTTCTCATTTTTTTTAAAAAAAAGTTGATATAAATGGCAGAAACAAATTATTATACAAATTAACTCTCTTTGTACTTCCAAATTCTTCATTTTTGTGCTACAGTAGAAAGTGCTCTTATAACTGGGGTTTCCTTCTAGCCTTCCTTCATCTTCCCATCCTTGTGATCTCTGTGGAATGAATACAGACAGGACACACAGAACACACTAGAAGAGACACGAGTTTATTACGGAGTTATCGGCATGATGAAGGGTGAGAACGGACAATGAGCAAAGGGACGCTATGTCAGCCTACATTTGTAGATAAGCTTTAAACTATTTCTTATATTTTCTGGAGTAGACAGCTCTCTGGGGCCAGCTGTCCTGTCCAGGTGACTGACAGCCTCATTCTCATTAAGTCTTGAGGGAGGGTATAGCAGTTTGACTTTTGTCTTTACCAGAAAGCTTCCTGCTGGATAATAATCTTGTATTCTTCCTAGCAATTCAGAACATCAGGGCCAGAGGTATATTCATGTCCCATTATTTTGACCAGTAATCAAACTCCTGCAGTTTCAATGTCAGGTTTTAAGGATTTTAAGGAGCAAGGCAGAGACCTCAGTGATTTGTAAGAGATAGTGTCTAACTAGCTAGGCAATGCTTGCATTTTACCTTCAGTCTCTTATGAGATGTTCGATAGTTAAGGGTGCCTTAGACTGAGTTCTTCCTATTGCAAAGGCTTTTAAGGATTTTATCAACTTAAAAACTGTCCCTAGGATGACTCTATCCTTTAAATTTCAATTTAAAGAACTAACAATTACCAGTCTTCTCTCTGCCTTTCAACCATTCAAAGTTGTCCCCAGGAAGCCACAAACCCCAAGTCTTCTGATTATTTAGAATATGGACCATGGGTGGCACAGTTAACCTATACACTAATTTCTGGTGCTAGGGTGCCATTAACCGGGTCTTAATAGAACTTCAGCAGATTCTTAGAGCACTTAGAGATCTGAAAATGCCTCTTTATATATCTAAAAATTAAGAAGAGCTCTGAAGTTACCTGGCCTCTAGAGCCCATTTCCTCTATAGATAAAGTCCTTTGAAAATTCCACTGTATCTCAATGTAGACTTACTTGAATGAGGTTCAAACTTCAAATCTCAAATGAGAATTGATTAGATATTAAGTTAGTTCAAACTAAAGGATTTTACACATTGGTCTTGTGTGGACAAGCTGACTCAGTGGGTAAGAACATTTATTGTACAAATGTGGTAACCTGGGTTCAATTCTTCAGCATCCACTTAAATGACTGGGTGTGGCTTCCCAGGTAAGGATAATCCCAGCATTGCTGGAGACAGAGACAGGAAGATTGCCAGAGCCTATTTTGTTGCTAACTTAGCTCCTTATTCAATAGCAGGACACTTGACTTCCTCCTTTGTACCCCAAAATCACATGCATATACACATGAAAAGAAAAAGAAATAAAAGACTAGTCATCAGAGAACTAAGAAAAAACCAAAATGAAAAGGGGAACTTCACTCAATGGTCCATCACATGCATTATACACAGGGTATTACATACATGTTAGCTAACTTCATCCTTATGCTCTTTCTTTCAATGCAGCTCAATTTGCACCTTGTTAAAAGCTTTCATAACTAAAAGTCTATTCTAGAGCAAGACTGGATGCAGAAACAATATCCTCTCTTATATCACTACTTACCTAGTTTGTCAAATATAAACTGATCAGAACTAAGCTGATTCAATTCTTTTTTTTCATAGATTTGATAGGTTAGAACTGACATTCTCTTTTGTAAAATTTTTATTTATTTATTTTTTACTTATCCACTTTACCCCTTGCTTACTGTGCCCTTCCTGGCCACCCCCTTCCACAATCATCCCTCTCTCACCCCTCCCCTTCTCCTCTGAGCAGGTTTTTATCTTAGCCATTCTATTCTGTAAGATAGAACCCCAGAGTTGCTTTGATTTACCTTTCCCTGATGAGTAAGAACTTTCGACATTTGTTTAAGTCCTTATTTGCCATCTGAGATTCTGCTATTGAGAATTCTTTTTAGTACTATACGCCATATTAAATTGGGCTCTTTGGGTTGTTGGTGTCTAACTTCTTGAGTTTTTTATAAATTTTGGATATTAGCTCTCTGTCAGATGTAGGGTTAATGAGGAACCTCTCCAAATCTGGAGGATGCTGATTCATCCTACTGACAGTGTCCATTTCTGTACAGAAGCTTTGCAGTTTCATGAGGTCCTGTTTATCAATTGTTGGTCTTAGAGCCTAAGCCACTGGTTTTCTGTTCTTGAAATCGTCTTGCATTTTCCAGTGTGTTCAAGGAGATTTTCCAATTTCTCTTTATAAGATTTAGTGTAGCTCATTTTATGTTGAGGTCCTTGATCCACTTGCACTTGTATTTTGTCCAGAGTGATAAGTATAGATATATTTTCATTATTCTACACGTGGACATCCAGTTAGACTAGCAGCATTTGTTAAAGATCCTTTCATTTTTCCATTGTACAGTTTTAGCTTCTTTATCAAAACTCAAGTGTCCAAAGGTATGTGGGTTTCTTTTTGGGTCTTCAATTCATTGATCATCACATCTATTTCTGTACCTATACCATGCAGTTTTTATTGCTATTGTTCTGTAGCACAGCTTGAGGTCAGGCATGGTGATTCTTCCTGAAGTTCTTTTATTGTTCAGGGTTATTTTGCCTATCCTGTTTTTTTTGTTTGTTTGTTTGTTTTTCCATATGAAGTTGAGAATTGCTTTTTCAAGGTCTATAAAAATTATGTTGGAATTTTCATGGGGTTTGCACTGAATCTGTAGATTGCTTTTGGTAAGATCTCCATTTTCATGATTTTAATACTACCTATCCATGAATGAACATGAGAGACTTTCCATCTTCTGATATTTCCTTCAATTTCTTTCATCAGGGACTTGAAGTTCTGTAGTCCAAATCACATGCATAGACAGATAAAAAGAAAAAGAAATAAAGGATTAGTCATGAGAGAATTAAGTGAAAACAAAATGAAAAGGAAAACTTCATTCAATGATTCATCACCATGCATTATACACAAGGTATTGCATATGTGTTGGTTAACTTTAACTTTATACTATTTATTTAGCTCTGGCTCGAATCACACCTTGTTAAATGGTTTCATATCTAACAGTCTATTCTAGAGCAGCACTGGATGAACAAATGATACCCTCCATTAAATCACTATTGACCTAGTTTGCCACAAACAGTCTGAATAGGTTTACCAGAACTAAGCTGGTTCAATTCTCTTTTTTTTTTCATAGATTTGATAGGCTGGAACTATTGTTTATCTAAAGGGCAATCTACAGGTGGTTTGGATCTCCCAGCATGCAGGAGCCTACAGTGTGGAAGTCTGAGCTTTTCCCAGGGTTTTTGTTTGTTTGTTTGTTTTGTTTTGTTTTTTCCTCTTCTTATGGTGAGGATTGCCGAGTGGAGGGGTTCTTTGCTTCCTCTCAGTCGGGACATGATCCATAGGGAGAAAAATTAAGTGAATTCTTTTTATTGAAGAATTAGATTAAAAAACAAAAGCTGCGACTCATGATTACTTCATAAAACATGCAAGTTTTCAGTTAGTAGGAAACATATGTGCACATTCCATATCTGAAAGGAAAGCTAATGCTATAAGTTGCTCTCTCACATCCCTTTCCCAAGGCCTGGCCATTAAATGGTGATTTCTTCCCTCGAATGAGATTCTTTTCAGTCTCTGTTTTCTATATGGTTCGATTCTGTCCATGCGTCGTAGCTTTTGCATTTGTGTCATTATGGACACAGTAGGGGAAACACAGACTTCTTGTAGATGGGTTGTTAGTGAATACTATGTATTATATAAGTGTCTGTATTTTCCTCAAGAGGCATAAAGTATTTTTCTTGATCTTTAAAGTTTTGAAATTGAACATATCACAGCATTTCAAGGACAGAGGCGAAAAAGACAGCCCCATTAGCTAATGACACATTTGTGGGGCAGTGAGCTTTGCACAGACAGCCTGGTCTACCGGTCAAGCATAGGTCTTGAACCCAGGGGGACCCGATGGGTGGTGAGTTCCACTTACATGGGACAGGAAGGTGTTTGATCTTATCTCCTGGACCCCTGACTCCTGTTGAAGTTACCACCCCCACATCTGCCACTATCAGTCCCAAAGACAATGTCCCAAGCTCCTGGCATTCTGTCTAGACTCCACCCCCACAGTTACCTGAGAGCCCAGCCCACTATAAAAGGAGTTGCTTGGACCCTTCTCTCTCTCTTTAAGCTCTCACCTTTCTTACTCTCATCTCTAGCCCTCCTTCTCTCTCTCTCTCTCTCTCTCTCTCTCTCTCTCTCTCTCTCGCTTCCCCCCTCTCTCCATGTGGCCATGGCGGGCTTCTCTCTCTCTTTCTACCTTTACTCTCCCCCACCCCCCACTTTCTACAATAAAGCTCTAAAACCATAGACTTTCTCTGCTCACCAAGGCCCACTGTGCTTGAACCATGGGATAGGCTTTCCCCTAATGAGCTGTGTTTAACCTCCCGCCCGAAGGCCTTCCTGCACTCAAGTCACAGACCAGACCAAGGACTCTCCTAGTGAGAACCACCCAGCACCCCCCATCCCCTGCCCTCTCCTCCCTTCAGCCCAGGGGCTGAGCAAGCCGCCCCTGGGACCCCCATTCTGTTCTCAGCTCTTTTGTGGTGTCCAGCGGTATCTGGGATGCCCGAGGCTGAGAACCTGGTACCTAGGACTGCCCCTTGTCCACCACCCACCGAGCTGGGGTTTAGTGGCTTCCCACAGCCAGACACCCATCTGGGGCCTCCTGGAAAGCATGTGGCAGTCCTTCCATCAGCCCACCCAGAGCACCAGAACTCTGGTGGGATGAGAATTTTCTCCCACTGCCTTTATTCCCCTACACCCACTGCCCAACATTTAGTGGTTCTGACAAATTGATAATCTCATTTAAGATGCATAGCAATACTTCAGTACTATAATGGTGGTTCCTAGTACATATAATAGTAAAAGATATTATTGCTATTTACTTCTATAAAAGGAACATTTTATGTTATTACTCAGTTTTTTTTTTCTCAGAGAAGTGACATCTAATACAGCTGTCCAACTTAAAAAAAAAAAAGTAACCTAGGGATTTCCCAGAAATTTTAAACATGAGTAATTCACTAGTGATATGAGAGAGGTCTCTAATACATTGATTTTTATAGAATGTCTAGCTTATTTGATTCTAGGAAAGGACTTCTACGATTTTATGGTTGAAAGTTTAAAGACTGTGTGCATAACAAACTTTGTTTCCAACCTTCTAAAAGCCTCTACATTTTTTTGCTACACAAGGCACTCCTCTCATAGAGTTTAGATTCAATCAAAGGGTCTCAGCAATTCCTCATGGCATAGCTCACCTGTGGTATCTAATGTTATAGATTATTTGATTTCAAAGGGAAGGTACATTTCAGCTGGATGCTGAGAAATTGAGTGAATGAACTTAGTTTTTCTTCTTCTTTCTTTCCCCAAAGTGCTTATATTTCTTTAAAAAAAAAATGATGAAAAATATCTTCTGGGTTCCTCTGCTGTGTTAGGGATGGCTGATTCCATGGTCAGCCATGCCAGCAACAGAACAATTAAATTCTCATCATTTATCACAAGGGAGTTTAAGCTTTTGTTTGGGGATGAAAGCCACCTTCTAGCAGAAGTAAAATTGGACCTTTAATATAATTTTAGTTCATAAATCTTTATCAACAAAGAAATATTCCACATGGTAAAGTGTTGATAACACACTATTTTTGGTGAGCTGTTAAGAAGTAAAATTTTTAGAGTTATAGCAGTTGTTATTACACCATAACACCTACTGTAGAAAACATGTTTGTTCAATTCAGCAAGCACACGGAGGGACGTTATTGTGTTATAGATACTCTCCTAGACCCTAGATCTTTAAAGGAAAGGAAAAGATGTACCTCCTAATCTCAAAGAGGCAATTCAGAGTCACATATGTCAGACAAAGGGATATGAGAGGGACCCTGAAGCTGGTCTGGTGCAACATCCACCTGTCCCAGTGTGCTTCACTGATGCTTATGAGGGGAGTTGGGTGTTTCATGTAAACTGCTTAGATTTGGCAAATGACCTGGAGATTTGCAGGTGCTACATATTTTAATCGGCTTTCTGTTACTGTGACAAAGCGTCTGAATGAGCCAGCTTTCAAGGAAGAAGAATTTATTTGGCTCATTTGAAAGGACCCAATCCGTGTTGGCTTATCTTGCTACTTCAGTGTGTGAGATGAACAATTACATTATGGTAGGAATGTAAGGTAGAGGAATGCAACTCGACTCATGGCACCCAAATAGTGCTAAGGAAGAAATGGCCCGACGGTAAACTCTACCATTCAAGTGATGTCAGTGACTTGTTCCAATCAGATCCCCATCTTAAGTTTCTCCTATCTCTTACTAATTTATTAAGCTCTGATTTATCAGTTGGTCAGTGTATCAATGAAGTTATAGCTCTCATAATCCAATCGTGCCCCAAACACTTTTCACTTCTACTGTTGTTATTCTGTTGTTATATTGGGGATCAAGTATTCAAAAGAGTAGTTTTTCAGGGGACATCTGAGATTCAAATCTTATCACCTCTTGAGAATGGTCCAGTGACATTTTGGTTGTTCATCATACAAAGGCCAGAATGGCCATCATTTATATCATAACAGACAGATTAATTAAACCAACAAGATAATGTTGCCTTTCTAGTCACCTTTAAATCATCATACAAAGGCCAGAATGGCCATCATTTATATCATAACAGACAGATTAATTAAACCAACAAGATAATGTTGCCTTTCTAGTCACCTTTAAATCATCATACAAAGGCCAGAATGGCCATCATTTATATCATAACAGACAGATTAATTAAACCAACAAGATAATGTTGCCTTTCTAGTCACCTTTAAATCATCATACAAAGGCCAGAATGGCCATCATTTATATCATAACAGACAGATTAATTAAACCAACAAGATAATGTTGCCTTTCTAGTCACCTTTAAATCTATGCGTATGGGGCATTTCAGAGTCAATTTAGAATCTTTAAAAGGTCTATATTCTTGAATCATGATCCATGGCCTTGGTGTGGTTATAATTTCAGTCATAGAAAGAGAAGGGGTAAATATATTGATAAGAGGTAGCTGGTTTATGTGCACTAACTCACATGATCTGTCTACTACTGATCTTGCAGTAATTTTGTTAAAACTATCTTACTATGGCAGGTCATGACCTCTAGAATGTCTACAGATGTTGATATGAAACCCATAAATAATCTCAGATCAAGATTCTAAGAACAAGGGACCACTAAATTTAACAATGGATAGAAAACATTGCAGAAGGTTTCAGTGGGCTGCTGAAAGATCAATAGAGGAAATAGATGAAGCAATGGATTAAGAAGTATTTTCTATTTTATTCTGCCTTTTCCAACCAATGTTTGCCAGGTCTCCCATTTCTTTCCTGCCAATACCATTGACATATATAACATTTATCTAAATACAGAACAGCTGCCTGTGAGGATACAACACCCCCACCTCCCACAGTATGTCACCAACGACGCATCTCATGTACCCAAGGGAAGCTGAATTGGAAGAAAAGGAGAATATGTGTGTTGTGCCCACTGTTGTCTATGAGACACTGGGACATGAAGCAGCCTGGAAATCCAGCATGAAGAAGATCAGATGGGTAACATAAGGATCTAAGCTCTGTATCAGTGTAGATCTGGAAGCCAGACATGAGCTGATGAAGGATATTTGCTTTTGCCTCAGTGTCAATCTATTTCAGTAGTTCCACGTAATAAAACTTCTGAATGTGCCAGAAATGTGCCTGCCTTTTCTTTTCATTTTATCTTATCTTGGGTCCCAGTGCAGTTAGAAGCATCTCCATTGACAGCTTGGGATCTGGAGGTTAAAGAGAACAATTGAACTCTATCCATTTCTTCCCAGGATTTCTCACTGTTCTGAAAAACTGTAGATGATTTTCCAGAATTGATCAAATATAGTCTTAGAGTGTATGTTCAGCTTTTTGCATCAGTGATTTCTCTCTCCTTGTAATATTGTTTCATGTAAAACATCCTTATTACAGTTCCCATGCACCTGATGCAATAGGAATTAAGAAGACTTTGTAGAGGAGAGCTGTGCAGAAATCTTTTACATTAGATATGATCCAAAAATCAATGTAAGAACAAGGGTTTATTTCATAGGAACAATGATCTCTGCTGCGTCGTCTTCCTGGGTAGAGACTTGCTTCACAGATATTTGAGCCCCTCATGGGACCTAATGTAATCCTTTACACAAGAAAGTTTGCAACAAATTATTTTGGCTAAAATATGTGATTCTGAGGCAACGTTTTCTTACTTTGAAGAATGAGTTTGCCCAGGAAAGTTTGAAAAATCTTGCATCTCTTGCATCTTCAAATTAGTTCCATTAGCATCTTTTAAAAAAAATGTTTGTAAGGATCTATTTGCTTTAAAAGTCAGATTCAAACTTCCCTTCATAATTATAGTTACCTGCTTTTAAGAAATGAGAATTAAAATATTTTACAATTTGTGTAGTATAAGCTGACATGATCAGTTGAACATACATATACTGGTCTATATTCCTAGAATAACATTATTAAATAAGAAACTACTGTATAGTGTAAGATGAAGAAGCTTTCATGTACATTATCTCTCAACTTCCAGAAGCCATTATTTCTGAAATGATGGTGTTATAAATCTATTTCCCATGCTTTTGATATCTAATTCAGTTTGAGTTCTTTGTATCTCTTGGAGTAATGTTCTGAGAACTCTTTATACATGTGTGTAATTTTTTTAAATTGTTCACAGCACAGGTCTTTGGTGTAGTTACAATGATACCTATTTCTCTTATATTTTGCTTTTTCCTTTCTCAATTTTCTTTTTCTCTTACTCTATTAATTTTTCTAGATGGAAGAATGGTTGAGAGAGCTTCAGGTTAAAGCCACTATTCAGACATAGATTGTTCACATGGAGAAGATGAGGGAGCAATGTAACAGGCATATTGTGCATGTACATAGGCATATGCCAAATGACACACATAGGTACATAGACATCCGACTGACACACATACATATACACAGAGACACATACACAAATATACACACAGAGAGAGACACATACATAAATATAAAGACACATAGACTTACATACAGTCACAGACATATGCAAACATACAGCAATACATTCACATACATACAGATACACAGACATGAAAAAAGACACATGTAGACACACAAAGACACATACACACATATACTGATATCCAAAGACATATGCAGACACACAGACATAAAGGGACAGATACACATTCACAGAAACACACAGAGAGACATGCTTCCTGCTAAAATGGGCTGCTCCATCTTCTCCAGTCTAACAGTAATTTGGGATTTCCCCATCTGATGGGCACTCACACAATGATCTCTTTCATACACACGGTGGTAATTTCACACTAAGCACTTCAATTATTTATAAATGGATCCCAGAGACAGCAACCAGCAGCTGGGCTATAGAAGCAGCTCTGACTGAGGCGTGGATGGTAGAACCACATGCCACTTCAAACGATGTTATTAATATGTATGCGACTTGATCAGCTAGTTGAGATGCAGGTCTTCTGCAGCCTGTGTGAAGCTCTCTGAGTTCCTCCACACTTCTGCAGTCCTAAGATACTTCTTCTCTTTGTCAAACTTTGAGGCTAACAGAAGGTCAGATCCCAGTGCTGAAAAGTGTGTCATACATATCTAAGCCATAATGCTTTCTCTTTTTTTCTCTTCATGCTTTGGAGACAATTAAGACTTAACTCTGAGAGTGGGAAAGCCGAAAGCTCAAATTGTCAATCTTGGATTAAGATTTTGGTTTTAAGTTCTGACACAGTGATATTTACTATGTAAATGGCCTTAAATAATCTGGCATAGGGGAACCATCAAACCAGATTAAGATAGATACTCAGGTTAATGAGTTTTAAGGGAGAAATGGGAACAAGCACACACACACACACACACACACACCATCATTGCCCATAGAGGATGCTGCTGTACACTCTGGGTCTCACTTCTGTCCCTAGCAGGTCTCTCCTTTTTGAAGAGAATGTATCCTCTCACAATCCAAAGCAGTTTCCCTGCTGTACTTTCTCCTCTTAGTGGAAAAAAACACAAAACACGGGTGGTGAGAACTCCACAATTTCTCCAAGCAAATACCAGGTAGGAAAGTCTAAGCTCAATGCTGGTTAGCTGATGGTGATTCTTTTGAAATGATGATGTGAGATTACTTTAAGTTCTTCCACCCTTCACATTCCAGGATGCCTCTGACCAAGGTGGGGTAAGGGCTCAAGAATAGCCACCCTGAACCTGTGGAGTGACAGCCATTAGAGGGCAGCACAGTCACATTAAAAAATCAAAACAAAACAAAACAAACAAACAAACAAAAAACAGCAAATTGGAGGAAACACAACATTGCTGCAGGAGCTCTCTGCATGAAGACAGTGTGTGAGCCAAAATGCTGCTGTTTGTAGCTTCTCATTAACATGGACTGACGGGGAATGCTTATAAAAAGAGATGAAGCTGTGTTGGTAAAATATCAATATAGGATAGATTTGAACTTTGTGTATAGCTCTAAGTCCTTGCAGTAAACAAGATTCCCATTAGTAACTTTTTCTGTCTTAACCAAACAGCATTTGACCTTTCTGTTTTAGTTTTCTCATTACATTTGTCCCTTTGGGCTCCATAGTATGTGTGTTTACGTGTGTGTGTGTGTGTGTGTGTGTGTGTGTGTGTAATTATAAAATGTGAGCACATTATTTTCTTCCTAACAAACCCCTGTCTCCAAGGCTTCCATGACCTGGCAGTAGAGCATAGAGCAAAGATGGCTACTGTAGAAGGACAGGTTGAAATGCTTAAGCACTAATGACCTTCATAATGACAAATCACCTCACATGCTATCTCATTTGTTAGCTGCAGTCACCTTTTTTGTGAGCTGCCAGGGAAAGGAGATTTGTGTAAATAATCCATAATTACAGTAGAGTGAATGAAGATTGATTGGTAAAAAGGAAGTTTTGTCCTTTGGGATTCGAGAGCTTTTCCTTTACTGAGGATTAGTAGTGGGCAGATAAATAAATATAGACATTGCAGCATGCTACACAGTTAGAAAGACTCACTACCCAAGAATCTATCCTCCTTGATGAAAGACTTATCTCAGGAGTTAAAATGAACTCAAGAACTGAAGGGGTACAGTGTGAAGCCCAGCTGGTACCCTGGCACCCAGGGTGATCCAGGGGTGCTCATTCAACAGGCCAGTGGGCCCAAAACTGGGGTAATGAGACCATCCATTCAGTCTGTAAACAACCAAACCCAACAGCTCCAATTTATTGCTCCTTTCTCTTTATTTCCACTGATCTCCCAAGGAGCTGCTTGGTGCTTAGGTGATGCTAAATACAAACAATCCAAGAACGCTGAGTTTGAAAATAGAAACAGCTTTTATATATAGGAGGGAGAATGAATCAAAGGAAGCTTGAAGGCGGTTGTGGTTAATTAGCATGTGGGCAGTTTCCTTACACTGAGGTCCGATTTTTTTATTATATAGCTTGGCATAAGAGATAAAGGTTGGGGAAATTTGATTGGATCCATGAGGACTGAGTATATACCACCAAGGGGAAATAGAAAAGGTCAAAGATAAATTTCATGCATATTCTAGAGATTGTCTGAAAGCTGTACCACAGAATTAACTTTTCAGTCAAGCAAGGTAACTATTAGGACCAGTGTTCTCATTTCTCCAATGTACTTTGACACCATTTTCTTTTAACTTTTTCAAGCACTGCCTGCTTTGAAATGAGCATTAAGGAACTTTACAAACTGCAGAAAACAGCACGCATACATGGGCACACACACATGTGCACATATAACTTGTCCCACTGTAACCATCACTGGCTCTTTAACACCACTATTTTAAACTACCAATGTGCACAGCCTGTGTCCTTAAGATAAGACATAACTTTGCATTGGTCTGTGTTTAATGCTACCATAATCCATCCACTGCAGTGCACAGACTGGCCTGGGAAGCCTGTGTCTGAACACCAGGTTAGGTACATTGGAGTGATGATAGCCTTCTGAGCATAATTCTGAAGGATGGCACATGGCTATGATACCTGATGGTGGTGAATGACCCTAGATTAGGGGAGAGAAAGGCAATGGTGATCAGGATGTACATAGTAGACTTGATTCAGAGTCTATTCTAAAAAGCAAGCTACAGACTGGTAGCCATCTTGGAATGGCAGTGTCTGAGACTGCAATTAGTAATGTGAGAGAAAGAAGAATTCAAGTGCAAACAAAAGTTAGAGATGGTGGGTAACTGTCTAAGCTCCACCCACAGTTATCTGGCAACACCCAGGTAGGGCTGGCCCTCTATAAAAGGGGCTATTTGCCCCTCCACCCTCTCTTGCCTTTCTCTCTTGCCTCTTGCCACTTGCAGCTCGCTCTCTCTCTCTCTCTCTCTCTCTCTCTCTCTCTCTCTCTCTTTCTCACCTTTCCCTTCCCCCTTCTCTCCATGTGGTCATGGCTAGCCTCTACTTCTCTACTCTTTTTCCTTCTCTCTGCCTTTCTCAGCCTCTACTACCCTCTTAACTCTCCTCCCCATGTCCTGAATAAATTCTGTACTATACTATACTGTCGTGTGGCTGGTCCCTCAGTGGGAAGGGATGCCTCAGCATGGACCTGCTGAGATATCCCCTTCCCAGTACCTCACCACACCCCATAGAACATATCTTATACCTCTTTATCTTTTTAAAAGAACATAGTAACTACTCATGTTCAAGAGTCTTACACTTGGGATTTTTTAATTGAGTATTTGCTCACATATAAGTAAATACTGACAATCACATTAACCTATGGGGTAATATCACCAGCCCTGTTTATGACCTCTTTGGGTAGCACTTTTAGTGACTTCTTGTCCTCTGTAATACATGTGATTCTCATTTCCTTCCCACATCTGACTCAATTTTTCTACTCACCATGGTCTTATTGCTTACTCACTTAATCTCTAGTATAACTGGATAGTTAGAAAAACATCTCCTTCTAGAACTTCACTCTATGCTTCATCTACTGGATTGAGAAAATCCAGCGTCATAAAAGGTTACTCAGGGAGATCCCCTCCCTATGTCTGCGGAGCTTTGAAGCATCTAGGTTCTAGGAGGACAAAATTGGCTAATTGGTTCTTCACAACTTCCATGTGGAGGGTCTTGAGAGGTGTAACAGGAATGATGGTAGGAACCAAACACAATGTTTGTTTCCTGGGAACTTGAAGACATTTGTATGGACATAATGAGGGCATTCTCTTTCAAGGACATTGTATGTATAGAGTATGGTATGAGGTAAGGTGGCCTTCAACACATATCAAAGATTATGTGTGTACTAAAAAAAAAAAAAAAAATTGTCTTCAAAGTGTGGGCAGGGAGACAAGCCTAAGCAATGACTAAGACACAACTCATGACTATTCTAGGGATTTTTTTGTTTGTTGTTTTATTTACATTCCTTGATGCTATGACAAGATTCCCAGCAAGAATCGTCTTAGAGGATGGAGGACTTATTTGGCTTCTAGTTGGATGAGATATAGTCTATTATGACAGGGAAGGCGTGGCACAAGGAACATGAATGCAGCTCGCCGCACTGCATAAGACAATCAGGAAGTAGAGGGTGGACAAGAAGTAAAGCCACTGTATAGAGAACCTCAAGGCTTGGACCCAGTGACTCACTTCCATCAGTGCGGCTCCATCCAAGATTCCAGACCCTTGAATTCCCAAGATTCAAACACGGTGCCTTCTGCACCTTCGCCTGTTTCTCCTCCTTCTTCCCTGCTCTGTCTCTGTCTTTCTTAAACTTAGATAAGGAGAAAAGTCAATAATGTCCAGAAATATAATTCTAAAGCAGTGGGGCAAAACATTTTTTAATGATATTTTAAGTTTTTCTTAAACAGTTACAATTTATTTTAAAATATGCAACTCAGTATTAACATTTTTAAGTCATCAAAATAATTTATAATAATTAAATGCCTCTTAAATATACATGATATTTCCTGAAGCTAACAGTAATGTGCATTCAACTAGTTTTTAAAAAATCTATTTGGAATATTAAACATGATAGAAGAAGAAGAAAATCTCTGGTTTATTTTTTGTTTGTTTGTTTGTTTTCTTTAAAAATTTTTTATTGGACATTTTCTTTACTTACATTTCAAATGTTATCCCCTTTCCTGGTTTCCCCTTCAAAAAACACCCTCCTCCATACCCCCTCCCCCTGCCCCCTTCTCACCAACCTACCCACT
Source organism: Mus pahari (assembly GCF_900095145.1). Classification (NCBI taxonomy): domain Eukaryota; kingdom Metazoa; phylum Chordata; class Mammalia; order Rodentia; family Muridae; genus Mus; species Mus pahari. The sequence continues at coordinate 12,507,549 of NC_034604.1, read as the reverse complement.
CCTGCTTCCTGGTCCTGGCATACCCCCACACTGGGGCATAGAGCCTTCATAGGACAAAGCACCTCTCTCCCCCATTGATGTCTGACTAGGCCATCCTCTGCTGCATATGCAGCTGGAGTCATGAGTCCCACCATGTGCTCTCTTTGGTTGGTGGTTTAGTCCCTGGTAGCTTTGGGGTTACTGGTGAGTTCATATTGTTGCTCCTCCTATAGGATAGCAAACCCCTTCAGTTCCTTAGGTTCTTACTCTAGCTCATTCATTGGGGACCCTATGCTCAGTCCAATGGATGGCTGTGAGCATCCACTTCTATATTTGTCAGGTATTGGCAGAGCCTCTCAGGAGAGAGCTATATCAGGCTCCTGTCAGCAAGCACTTGTTGGCATCCACAACAGTGTCTGGGTTTGGTGATTGTATATGTGATGGATCCCCAGGTGAGTCAGTCTCTGGATGGTCATTTCTTCAGTCTCTACTCCACCCTTTGTCTCTGTAACTTCTTACATGGGTGTTTTGTTTCCCCCCACCTTCTAAGATGAATCAAATTATCCACACTATGTTCTTCCTTATTCTTGAGTTTCATGTGGTTTGTGAATTGTATCTTGGGTATTTCCAGTGAAGAAAATCTCTAAGAAGTCCTCTGTGAAAGGATATTGAGATAGGTTTATGGTTAGACAGAAATCGTTCCTTCTCCAAGGAATAATATGCAGTGTCTTTATAGAATGAATTGCGTAGGGTTCTTTACTGACTGGTACAAGGTTATATGATCACCCAATCTTCTTCCAGTTGAGTTTTACAAAGTTGCAGAAATCTGGACTTTGAAAGTATTCATTCACCATAAAACCCAATCAACTTCAGATCAACACTACTCCCAAGAGTTGGTTCCAAAGGTTGGGCACTAAAAATGCTTCATCTCTGTAATCACATGGTCTTGAATACCTCTTCCAGTTGTAATTACGTATTATCTGTTTGTTATCTCGCATTTCCAAATGGAAGACATATGTAATCCTCATGGTTGGAATTGTCAGAATTTAAGTATCTAGAGATATAATTTTTTCTCTTGAATGTTGAAAAAGAGAGACTATAAGTGTAAGAAATTGATTCATTCTTATCTCCTTGTACAAAGCTCAAGTCCAAGTGGATGAAGGACCTCTGCACAAAACCAGATACACTGAAAATAATAGAAGAGAAAGTGGCTAAGAGCCTTGAACAAATGGGCACAGGGGGAAAGTTCCAGAACAGAACACCAGTGGCTTATGGTCTAAGATCAAGAATCAACAAATGGGACCTAATAAAATTGCAAAGCTTCTGTAAGGCAAAGGACACTGTCAATAGGACAAAAAGGCAACCAACAGATTGGGAAAAGATCTTTACCAATCCTGCATCTGATAGAGGGCTAATATCCAATGTATACAAAGAACTCAAGAAGTTAGACTTCAGAGAACCAAATAATGATATTAAAAATGGGGTACAGAGCTAAATAAAGAATTTTCAGCTGAGGAATACTGAATGGCTGAGAAGCACCTAAGGAAATGTTCAACATCCTTAGTCTTCAGTGAAATGCAAATCAAAAGAACCATAAGATTGCACCTCAAACCAGTCAGAATGACTAAGATTAAAAACTCAAGTGACAGAAGATTCTGGCTACGATGTGGAGAAAGAGGAATACTCCTCCATTGTTGGTGGGATTGCAAGCTGGTACAACCACTCTGGAAATCAATCTGTTTGTTCCTTAGAAAATTGGACATAGTGCTACCTGAGGACCCAGCTATCCAACTCCTGGGCATAAAGCCAAAACATGCTCCAACATGTAGTAAGGACACATGCTCCACTAGGTTTGTAGCCTTATTTATAATAGCCAGAAGCTGGGAAGAACCCTGATGTCCCTCAACAGAGGAATGGATACAGAAAATGTGGTAAATTTATACAATGGANTACTACTCAGCTATTAAAAACAATGACTTCATGAAATTCTTAGGCAAATGGATGTATCTGGAGGGTATCATCCTGAGTGAGGTAACCCAATCACAAAAGAACTCACA
>NC_034604.1:12503143-12505093 GCF_900095145.1 Mus pahari | reverse complement strand
GGTGGAACAACAATATGAACTAACCAGTACCCCCTGAGCTCATGTCTCTAGCTGCATATGTAGCAGAAGATGGCCTAATCAGCCATCATTGGGAGGAGAGGACCTAGGTCTTTCAAAGTTTATATGCCCTGATACAGAGGAATACCAGGGCCAGGAAGCAGAAGTGGGTGGGTTGGAGAGCAGGGTGGGGGGAGGGNATAAGGGACTTTTGGGATAGCATTTGAATTGTAAATGAAGAAATTATCTAATAAAAAATTGTAAAAAAAATGATTTTTAGCACTGTCTTCTTTAGTTTTAACTTCTCATCTTATAATATTTTTACTTCCTCATTTTAAGCGGCTAAAACTTCTAAGAAATATTTAATTTGAAAGATTTTGCTGAGAAGACCCTAAAATAGCTGTCTCCAATGAGGTTATGCCAGTACCTGGCAAATATAAAAGTAGATGCTCTGCCTTTAATCCCAGCACTCTGGAGGCAAAGGCCTGCAGATTTCTGAGTTCGAGGCCAGACGGGTCTACAAAGTGAGTTCCAGGACAGCCAGGGATATACATAGAAACCCTGTCTCAAAAAACCAAAAAAAAAAAAAAAAAAAAAGTAGATAACCAAACTCCATTTAAATAACATGGAAAGTTCCCAGGTCCACTCCTAAGTCTTTGAAATTGCCTACGGCAGTCCGATCATAGGCAGGTCCAAGGATCGAGGCAGGGACGAATGTCTGTTGGTGTAGGCAGTCCAAGGATGCTGCATTCTGGGAGATCCGGGGGATGGGGGTGTTCCTCTTGTTAGGTGGTGGAGACACAGCAACTCTCTAGTGGGTTTCAGTGCCTGTAGGGGACTGGCACTTTGAAGGAGAGTGATTAGTGTAACAGCAAGGTAGGCCTGGCAGCAACAAGGAGCTGGGAGACCCCAACAGTTGGCCATCAATGGGAGGAGAGGCCCTTGGTCTTGGGAAGGTTCTATGCCCCAGTATAGGGGAAAGGCAGGGCCAGGAAGTGGGAGTGGGTGGGTTGGGGAGCAGGGGGAAAAGGAAGGCTATAGGGGATTTTTGAAGAGGAAACTAGAAAAAGGGATAGCATCTGAAATGTAAATGAAGAAAACATCTAATAAAAATACATACAAACATCTCTCTTCCTAACCCCAGCGAATGCGGCTGAGTGCTTGGGAGGACTCTTCACACTGCAGGTTCTCAGGATCACAGGTGAGTGGAACACAACATCAACTACAGAGAATACAGGAGGGGCTTGTGTCAGCAGGAACAGGGACAAAGGAACACCGCCCGCCCAGAGGCAGGTTTCCAGTCTGGTCGGGATCATCCCCTCCTCCCATCTCTCTTCTGAACCCCAGTGGAGGCAGCTGAGCACTCCAGAGAACTCTCCACACCGGGTCCTCAGGAGGAAAGTCAGCCTACAGGAAGGGCTCTGACCCCAGGACTCAGAAGGAGGATCAGAGCTCCAGACTTCTGGACACCTGCCTTGCAAGAAGAGAGCTTGCCTGCAGAGAGTGCACTGACCATGGGGACTCAGGTGAGAGCTGGATTTCCAGGAGTGCTGACAGAGGCTAACAGAATCACAGGAGGATCAAACTCCATCCAGAGACTGCTTGAATATTAACACCTGAGATTTCCAGATGGTAAAAGGCAAATGTAAGAATCTTACTAACAGAAACCAAGAACACTGAGCACCATCAGAACCCAGTACACCCATAACAGCGAGTCCTGGATACCCCAACACACCCGAAAAGCAAGATTTGAATTTAAAATCATATCTTATGATGGTGATAGAAGATTTGAAGAAGGACATTAATAACTCATTCAAAGAAATACAGGAGAACAATGCTAAATAAGTAGAAACCCTTAAAGAGGAAGCACAAAAATCCCTTAAGGAATTACAGGAGACCACTGCTAAACAGGTAGAAGTCCTTAAAAAACTACAGGTAAACACTGCTAAACAG
>NC_034604.1:12499349-12503132 GCF_900095145.1 Mus pahari | reverse complement strand
AGGCCCCTTGGTCTTGCAAACTTTATATGACCTAGCACAAGGCAAGGCCTGGGCCAAGTAGTGGGAGTGGGTGGGTAGGGGAGCAGAGGTGGGGGGAGAGTATAGGAAACTTTCGGGATAGCATTTGAAATGTAAATAAAGAAAATAATAATAATAATAAAAAAATTCCAACTCAATTCTTTACAGGGTTAAAAAGGGATCTTTGCAAATTCATCTGGAATAACAATAACCTAGGATAGCAAAAACTATTTTCAATGTTAAAAGAACCTCTAGTGGAATCACCATGCTTGATTTCAAGCTGTACTACAGAGCAATTGTGATTAAAAACTGCATGGTACTGGTACAGTGACAGACAGGTAGATCAATGGAAGAGAACTGAAGACCCTGAAATGAACCCACACACCTATGGTCACTTGGTCTTTGACAAAGGAGCTAAAATCGTCCCTTGGAAAGAAGACCGTATCTTCAACAATTGATGCTGGCTCAACTGGTGGTTAGCATATAGAAGAATGAGAATTGATCCATTCTTCTTATCTCCTTGTACAAAGCTTAAGTCTAAGTGGATCAAAGAACTCCATATAAAACCAGAGACAATGAAACTTATAGATGAGAAAGGGGGGAAGAGCCTCGAAGATATGGGCACAGGGGAAAGATTCCTGAGCAGAACACCAATGACTTATATGTTGTAAGATCAAGAACTGACAAATGGGACCTCATAACATTGCAAAGCTTCTGTAAGGCAAAGAACACTGTCAATAAGACCAAAAAGCAACCAACAGATTGCAAAAAGATCTTTACCAATCCTAAATCTGATAAAATGGGTAATATCCAATATATTTAAAGAACTTAAGAAGTTGGAGTCCAGAAAAACAAACAACCCTATTAAAAATGGGGTGCAGAGCTAAACAAAGAATTTCCAACTGAGGAATACTGAATGGCTGAGAAGCACCTAAAAAATGTTCAACATCCTTAATCATCAGGTAAATGCAAATCAAAACAATCCTGAGATTCCACCTCACACTAGTCATAATGGCTAAGATAAAAAACTCAGGTGACAGCAGATGCTGGCGAGGAAGTGGAGAAAGAGGAACACTTCTCCATTGCTGGTGGGACTGCAAGCTGGTACAACCACTCTGGAAATCAATTTGGTGGTTCCTTAGATAATTGGACATAGTTCTACCAGAAGATCCAGCAATGCCACTCCTGGGCATACACCCAAAAGATGCTCAAGCATGTAATAAGGATACATGCTCCACTATGTTCATAGCAGCCTTATTTATAAGAGCCATAAGCTGGAAAGAACCCAGATGTCTCTCAACAGAGGAAAGGATACTGTAAATGTACATTTAAACAATGAAGTATTACACTGCTATTAAAAACAATGAATTTATGAAATTCTTAGGCTAATGGATGGATCTGGAGGATATCATCCTAAGTGACATAACATAATCACAAAAGAATACACATGATATGCACTCATGTATACGTTAATATTAGCCCAGAAGCTCTGAATCCTTCTTAGAATGGGGAACAAAATACCCATGGAAGGAGTTACAGAGACAATGTTCTGAGCAGAGACTGAAGGAACGACCATCCAGAGACTGCCCCATATGGGGCTCTATCCCACAAACAACCACCAAACCCAGACACTATGGCAGATGCCAACCAGAGCTTGCTGATAGGATCCTGATATAGCTGTCTCCTGAGGGGCTCTGCCAGTGCCTGGCAAATACAGAAGTGAATGCTCGTAATCATCCAGTATAGAGGAATACAAAGACCAGAAATCAGAGTGGGTGGGTTGGGGATCAAGGGGAGTGGGTAGGTGATAGGGGATTTTCTGAGGGGAAACTAGGAAATGGGATAACATTTGAAATGTAAATAAAGAAAATACCTAATTTAAAAAAAAAGAAAGAAAAAGAAATATGTTATTTGGGTCGTTGTGCTTTGAGGTTCCAGTTAACCACTGTGCAGACCTATTAGTTTCACATGTCTGCTGTGGCTGCTGAGTGACAGGGGCAGGGAAGACATGTGAGATCCAAACCACTCACCTCATGCCAAGAAGCACAAAATAAGGAACAGGATCTGAGGTGTTAAGTCCCTTCCCAATGCATGTCCCCAAGTGATCTAAAACCCTGTCTTCATGTTCTACTTCCTAAAAGTTCCACAGCTTCTTCAGGACCACGTTTCATGATGTAGACATTTGGGATCATCTAAGATTAAAACAGTAGCTTGACTTCTAGGCTTAGGTACCAGGATGGTTACCACCCCCGTGCACCATGTAATCTGCTGTTTATTTCTTTAAACTTATTTATTTCAGGAAATGAAAGTCACTATAATTATCTACAAAAGTTATATTTGTAGAATGTATCCTATCTCTATAAAAGCAGGTTCTAAAAAAGCAAAACCTTACCTTGGAAAGTTGTACCTCCATTTTCTTAAGTTAAAGACCTCTCTGTTCCTAGAAAACAGAGCACATTTTTGAATAAGCTTAGAGCTCAACAATTGTCCTAAGATTCTTGTTTAGTTGCCATTATACCTATTTTTCTTTAAAATTAAAAATAAGGTAGTTAATCTGTTGACCAACATACTGTATAGTTTTTAAATGTTTGTTGAAACTATTAAACTAAATTATAAAGAAAAAAAATGTATTTTATGACTCTGTCTGGCTCAATCTGATTTTGAGGCAGTAACTCAATTTCTTACCCAACATAGTCTGAAATGTTTCATCTTCCTGACACCGTCTTCTAAGTACTGGGGCTACTAATTAAATAACTTACAAATTAAATACATATTATTCACTAGATTTTACATAATCATATTTAAGTGAAATTGTCTGATGACTCAGTACAACATTTCTAGTCCCGGATGTCCACCACATTCATGCCTCCCTCCTTCTACTGGTACAGCTCCAGTAAGCAGCATGCAAACTCTCTTATTAGAAACACATTAACTCTTTTTTTTTTTTTTTCATTGTGCCAGGTTTCAGTTGGCTGCTGAGAATGAAGAAAGAGTCCTTAAACTGAATCTCTTCTCACTGCAGACCTCAGTTTCTAAGTCTACAGGAAGCCCATAGCGCTAGGTGGGAAATGCCATTAGAACATCTTTAGTGAGTTTAGGGGATTGGGGATTGCAGGTTAATGAGGCTTAGATGATTTCTGATTACCTATGACTGTGGCTACATCTATTAGCAACCAAAAATTTCCTTGGGAAATACCGTAGTCATTTCACTCTGGGAAAGACCTGCTGCTTTCCCAAATACCAGAGCTCTCTTTTACACTCTGGGTCAAAGGAAAGAGGCGGAGGCTTTTGCCTCCCACTATGAGTAACCTGGAGGATGGAGTGAATGAAATTCAGGAAGCAGTGCTAAGCTCTATTACCGCTGAAGCAACTGCGAAAGAATATACAGAGTCAAATTAAACAGTATTCTTTAGAACATGCAGATTTTCTTCCCAAGCCCCATTCTATTTTTATGAAAAAACAAACAAGCAAAAAAAGAAACAAACAAACAAAAAAAAACCCCAAAAAATTAAACCTCAACACATCTGTTTATTCCACTAATGCTATCATATCTAAGACATGGAGAAATAACCAGGTAACTGCCATCATTAGCTAAAATGAGATGCTTGGAACTACCATCACAGGTCCTGGTTTCTCCTCTTGGCAGTAAGCCAAAGGCAGATTCAAGGCTGCCACTGATCAAGCTTGGAAAATGTGGCCGGGCGGTGGTGGCGCAAGCCTTTAATCCCAGCACTTGGGAGGCAGAGGCAGGTGGATTTCTGAGTT
>NC_034604.1:12469075-12499119 GCF_900095145.1 Mus pahari | reverse complement strand
AAAAAAAAAAAAACCAAGCTTGGAAAATGTGCATAAATCATATGTTTCTCATATTTAGACTTCAATAAATTGTGTGCCTAAACTGACACCAACTTGGAAAAAGTCTGCTGAGAGAGATCCCTCTTGTTCTTGTAACACTTGAACTGTTTTCTGTCCCACGGCATCTAGAAGGGTGAGCCTGAGACCAGATATACCCTGATTTTCCCTTTTCAGGGGTTTGTTCTTTACAGAGCTGGTTCTGCATCTGCAGTTGTTACCCACAATGCAAGGCTGATTCCGAAGAAGCTGGCATTTTCTGCACAGTTTCTATTTTATGATGCCAGGTTTTATCAATCATGAAAAATTAAAAGCAAAAATTCATTTCAACTGTGTAAGACTGCTGCAAAACCAAAAGAAAGTGGGGTTTCCTAGTTAGGCATGCCTGTGAGGAATCTAAGCACCACAAAAAAATGCTCAAGGAGGGCAAATACCGGAAAGATGTTTCAAAAGATTAACTGTAAATGTTTAAGATAAAAGATTGTTTCTTTTCTTTTATGAGTTAAACGTTGTTACAGCTGTTAGTATATGTGTATGAGTTTGTGTGTGTGTATGTGTGTGTGTGTGTGTGTGTGTGTGTGTGTGCATGCATGAGGATTCGTGTATGCATGAGGCTGTATGTGCATGAGGGTGTATGTGTTTCTGAGTGTGGGTGTGGGGGTGCATGTGTGTGTGTTCGTATGTGTGTGTGTGTTTGTGTGTGTGCATGCATAAGCAATTGTGTATGCATGAGGCTGAGTGAATGTGCATGAGGCTGCATGTGCATGAGGGTGTATGTGTTTCTGAGTATGGGTATGGGGGTGCATGTGTGTGTGTGTGTGTGTGTGTGTGTGTGTGTGTGTGCTAAGATGCTCATGTGGAACAGATCAATCTCTGGCCTTTACTCTGGACTGAAAGCTTCCTTACCACCTGCTTTGCCACCTCATTGGCTCCCAGGGAAACCCTGAAGTCACTTTTCTTTCCCTTTATGTTGGAATTTATGTGAATGGATTTGCACTAAACAGGATTATGTGTTTTGTATTGTCTAAAGGAAGACAACTAGCTATGACCTAAGAAGTTGTTTTTTCAATCACAAAGCTCTAATCATGGCTGTTTAGAATATTTTCAGAGGTAGGAGGATAAGTCAATAAATGACCTATTTCTTTTTTCCATGCTGAGGGGCTGAACTGAGGGCCTCACATATATTAGGCCACTCTACCACTGAGAAATATGCCCAGCCTAAATGACCTGTGAAACTCCAGAAAAGCCTGAGATTCTTTCTATAGAACTATGAAGCATCTTAGTATTTTCTTTCTTTTTTCTTCTTCTTTTTTTGCCAGCCACACACTTAAATTTTTTTTTGAANTTTTTTTTATTATTATTATTTTCTTTATTTACATTTCAAATGCTATCCCGAAAGTTCCCTATACCTCCCTGCCCCTGCTCCCCTACCCACCCACTCCCACTACTTGGCCCAGGCCTTCCCTTGTGCTGGGACATAAAGTTTGCAAGATCAAGGGGCCTCTATTCCCAGTGATGGCCGATTAGGCCATCTTCTGCTACATATGCAGCTAGAGACACAAACTCAGGGGGTACTGGTAAGTTCATATTGTTGTTCCACCTACAGGGTTGCAGCCCCCTTCAGTTCCTTGGGTACTTTCTCTAGCTCCTCCATTGGGACCCTGTATTCCATCCAATAGCTGGCTGTGAGCATCCACTTCGGCACACACTTAAATTTTAATAGAGCCAAAATTCTTTACCCGGTAGAAACTGTATTTTACCCACCTTCCTTTGTTAACATTCTAAATAGTGTATAAACATTATAAAACAAATTAATCTGTTTGTGACCCAGGCTTGTGATAGGAACCATCAACTATACAGAAGTGACAAGCCTTTTCCTATTTGTTTTTCCAGTTCCTTTCGGTCTCTGTCACTTGTCCTTTCTTGGTTAATCTATCTTAACCCTTGTGAAATAGGGACCAAAAAAAGTACCAACTCAGTATCATGAGGTTTAAGAAACAGCCCAACAGTAAAAAGGCCAAGCTTTCAGGTATCTTCAAACTCCAGAGGTTCCTACCCTTTGGTAGAGCTCCTTCTCGGGTCCTGGGCTGAGAAACCAGCGAGGGTCTGGATGATAAGGTACATGGGCTTGTGACCATCACTAGCAACCCCCAGCCTCAGGACCTCCAAGACTTCTGAGGTCATGTCCCCTGTGGATGCCTCCCAGGTACCTCTCCGTCCCCTGCCACACCTGGAACAGTATGAGGGATACAGCAGAGGTCAAAGACAGAGTGACCAGCCCCAGTGGGGGGAAGGGGAGGGGTGTGGGGGAGAAGCACTGTCCAGGCTACTGCAAAGTTGGTGACATTTGCTCTTGGGAACAAGAGGTAGGGCCCGGAACAAGGATGGCAGCTGGAAGGTGAAGGACAGTGCCAGCACTCAGTATCGATAGTGATCAGGCTTGAAGGGGCCCAGGTACTGGGCCTGCTTCTCAGTCAGCTTGGTCAGCTTCACATTTAGCTTGCCCAGGTGGGCTTCAGCCACTGCCTCATCCAGCTTCTTAGGGAGGAAGTGAACCCCTACGGGGTATTTATCTGGGTGGGTCCACAGCTCAATCTGTGCCATCACCTGGTTCATGAAGTAGTTGCTCATCATGAAGCTGGGGTGTCCCATGGCACAATCCAGGTTGACCAGGCAGCCTTCAGCCAGCAAGATGATGTGGAGCCCATTCTTTAGCCAGTAGCGGTCCACCTGGGGCTTGATGTTCACCTTCTCCACGGCATTCTCATTGAGCCACTTCACATCAATCTCCACATCGAAGTGTCCAATGTTACAGACAATGGCGTCATCCTTCATCTGCTCAAAGTGCCAGCCAAGGATGATATCCACACAGCCTGTGGTGGTGACAAAGATGTTGCCCTCCTTACAGGCTTTGTCCATGGTGGTTACCTCATATCCCTTCATAGCAGCTTGCAGTGCATTGATGGGGTCGATCTTGGTGATGATGACTTGGGCCCCGAAACCCCTCAGGGCCTGGGCACAGCCCTTGCCCACATCACCATAGCCTGCCACCACCGCCACCTTGCCCGCAATCATCACATCTATGACCTGTTTGATGCCATCTATGAGGGACTCCCGGCAGCCATAGAGGTTGTCAAACTTGCTCTTGGTGACAGAATCGTTGACATTGATGGCAGGCACCTTCAGTATCCCATTGGACATCATCTTGTAGAGGTTGTGGATCCCTGTCGTGGTCTCCTCAGAGATACCTTGGATGCCTGACAGAAGCTGTGGGTATTTGGTGTGGATGAGGTTAGTAAGGTCACCACCATCATCCAGAATCATGTTGAGGGGTCAATCCTTGAAGTGCAACGTCTGCTCAATGCACCACAGGTACTCCTCGTCTGTCTCGCCCTTCCAGGCAAACACTGGATTGCCAGCCTTGGCAATGGCAGCCGCTGCATGGTCCTGAGTAGAGAAGATGTTGCAGCTGGACCACCACACGTCAGCACCCAGGGCCACGAGAGTCTCAATGAGAACAGCGGTCTCCAGTCATGTGCAGGCAGCCGGCAATGCGAGCACCCTTCAGTGGCTTAGAGGCTGAGTACATCTCTCGCATGTGCGTTAGTCCTGGCATCTCATTCTCAGCTATGTCCAGGGCTTTCTGTCCCCAGGCGGCCAGTCCGATGTCCACGACATTGTAGGGCAGTTTATCAGACATGCTGGCGGCGCTTCCGCTAGGAGTGATGAATTCAGTGAAGGGGGCCGGGCGGAGCGGGGCAGGGCAGTATTTTATGTTTTTTTTTTTTAAATTTAATTTTATTGGTAATTCATTCCATTCCCCTTCCCTCCCCATCCACCCTCTGACTGCTCCACATCCCACACCTCCTCCCAATCCCAGCCTGTTTCCACGTGGATGTCCCCCACTGCACCTGACCTGCAAACTTCCTGGGGCCTCCAGTCGCTTGAGGGTTACATGCATCATCTCTGAATGAACACAGACCTGGAAGTCCTCTACTGTATGTGTGTTGGGGGCCTCATATCAGCTGGTGTATGCGGCCTGGTTGATGCTCCAGTGTCTGAGAGATATTGGGGGTCCAGATTAATTGATACTGCTGGCCTACAGGATCACCCTTGTCCTCAGATTCTTTCAGTCTTTCCTAATTCAACAACAGGTGCCAGCTGCTTCTGTCCATTGGTTGGGTACAAATATCTGCATCTGACTCAGCTGCTTGTTGGGTCTTTCGGAGGGCAGTCATGATAGATCCCATTTTTGTGAGAGTTCCATAACCTCAGTAATAGAGTCAGGCCTTGGAACCTCCCCTTGAGCTAGATCCCACTTTGGGCCTGTCACTGGACCTTCCTTAGACTCCTCTTCATTTCCATCCCTGTAATTCTTTCAGACAAAAACAATTATGGATCAGAGGTGTGACTGTGGGATGTCAACCCCATCCCTCACTTGATGTCCTATCTTCCTGCTGGAGGTGGGCTCTATAAGTTCTCTCTTTCTACTGTTGGGCATTTCATAAAAGGTCCCTCCATGTGAGTTCTGGGAATCTCTTACCTCCCAGGTCTCTGGCTCATTTTGAAGGGGCCCCCAACTTCCTATTTCCTGAGGTTGCCTGTTTCCATTCTTTCTGCAGGCCCTCAGGGCTTCAGTCCTTTTTCCTCACCCAATTCCAGATCAGATTCCCCTCCCCCACCTCCCCCTTCCACTTTCCCTCCCAATTCCCTCCCTCCATCCCTACCTGTGATTGCTTTCTTCTCCCTCACAAGTGGGAAAACAATCATTCACCACAATCAAGTAGACTCCATCCAGGGATGCAAGGTTGGTTTAATATATGGAAATCCATTAACGTAATCCACTATATAAACAAACACAAAGAAAAAAATCACATGATCATCTCCTTAGATGCAGAAAAAGCATTTGACAAAATGCAACACCCTTTTCATGTTAAAAATATTGAAGAGATCAGGAATTCAAGCCCATACCTAAACATAATAAAAGCAATTTCCTGCAAACCAACAGTCAATATCAAATTAAATGGAGACATGCTTGAAGCAATCCCACTAACATCGGGGACAAGACAAGGATGCCCACTCTCCCCATAACTATTCAATATAGTACTCGAAGTGTTAGCTAGAGCAATAAGACAACAAAAAGAGTTCAAGAGGATACAAATTGGTAAAGAAGAAATAAAGGTATCACTATTTGCAGGCGATATTATAGTATACATAAGTGACCCCAAAAATTCTACCAGAGAACTCCTGCAGCTAATAAACAACGTCAGCAAAGTGGCCGGATATAAAATTAATTCAAATAAACCAGTAGCCTTCCTTTATACAAAGGATAAACAGGCTGAGAAAGAAATTAGGGAAACAATTCCCTTCACAATAGCCACAACTAATACAAAATATCTTGGGGTAACTCTAACCAAACAAGTGAAAGACATGTATAACAATAACTTCAAGTCTCTCAAGAAAGAAACTGAAGATCTCAGAAAATAGAGAGATCGCCCATGCTCATGGATTGGCAGAATTAACATAGTAAAAATGGTGATCTTACCAAAGTATTTTCTTCCTATCAGGAGAGAACCAAACTGTATTAAGTGCCAGACACCTTCCGCATGATATGAAGGGACAGGGTTATCCAGAATTAGTGCTGTTAACTCTGATGTCACCTAAAATGAATAACACTGCAAACCTCTTGTTTATTCAGATACACTTGGGTAGGCTGTAAACAGCAGCTAGTGAATGGATTTTTCACTGGGAGGAGCAGGATATCCATTGTAATGCATTGGGCTGCCTTGTCTACTACAGTGACATAAAGAAATCTACCTGCCTGGTTCCTCTTTCTCTCTTACTTCTATAAGGATGAACCATATAGTACCTGATCTTCCTTGAAGACTAAACAAAAATCATGAAAGAAACAATAATTTAGTGCACCTTATTTTATTTTATTTTTGAAGCAAAGTTCCACTCTGTGGGCCATCTGTGCTAGAACTTGAGGATATCTTCCTGTCTCAGCTTACCAAGTGTGAGTATCACAGGCATGTGCCAGGTAGGTGTAGCTTTTGTTCACTAATTGTAATTGGATGTATTTATCTCTATGGATACAAGTACATTCCTAAATATAAGCTTTCAGTCTGTGTGTTTCTCCCTGAAAAGATAATATAGATATGGCTCTCAAAATTTTATGATGCCTATGTATATGTATGTGGGGAGTTGATAGACATTATATCCTATAACAATAGTAACTGATAATTCATTACAATATTTAGTAGTCTGAAGAAATGTAATTCATAATCTTAAACTTTTACTAGTTAAGGGTATTCCCTAGGCTTATAAGGATTAAATAAAAACCCTAAATAAAGAAGTATAATATTTTAACTCATAGTATTGTAATAATTTTATGGTTATATAATATTTTTCTGTTTTATCTATTATACAAATTTTAAAATAGTTTAGTTTTACCATTTATAATTGGGCATTTTTCTACACTGAATGTAACATTCATAGCTTATTGAAACTAATTTTAATGGCCATGCTATTTAGGTCGATGATGTTTAGGATTTTTAAAAAGTGGGGTAATATTTATTGGATTATTTCTTTGCATCAGACATATTCCAGTTAATCAGGTATTATTTTTCTTTTTAAAAATGAAGCAAACACTGTAAAGCACTCACTGTAAAATGTGCTTTCTGAAGCTAGTGGAAGAACTCAGAAGATAGGATTGCACAAATGTCCTGTTGTCATACTGAGTCTAAGCTGAAGGACAGTGCAAAAAGCTGGTGAGTCTCAGAACTCTTTCTTCTTCTTCTTCTGTCCATATTTGTACATAGCCTTCTGTCCCAAATCCAGAAGAAATGACAGAGTGATCAGTTTGAACAAATATGTATTAGTAAATTCACCTGCTTAGTATTGTAAGTTGGATATCTACCTATGTATGTATGTATGTATGTATGTATGTATCTATCTATCTATCTATCTATCTATCTATCTATCTATCTATCTATCTATTGTCATCTAAGTTTTCATCTATTAATTTCTTTATTATTTTATGTGTTTGTGTTCATTCTCTCTTATGTAGCTACCTGGTATGAAATTCAGGTTATCAGGATTGACAACAAGCAGGCCTTTTTCTGCATAGCTATCTCAGTAAGCCTGACAGCAGTTCTAAATGACTGCCTATTGTTTATCATACTTGAACATAAAAATACATAGTTTTCTCTGCACCCTTCAGTCTTTCTTTCTGAAAGACCCATAGTATATAAAAACCACATTAAAATCATATGTTTTCCCTTACTTATTTATTTTATTTATATAATCCCCTTATTTATGTTCTCTTATTTATTTCCATTTATTTATTTATTTATTTATTTATGACTATCAACTAAAACCTTATGGAAGGTAAGGAAAGAATATTATGCAGTCCATGTCTGTTGTGATAAAGCAACACTTCACATGGAACATTTGTTAAAGTGTACATACCATACTGTTTCAGGGTTAAGAGTGAACACAGCTTTCTTTTACTTCTGTGACAGCTTTCTTTAAAACTTTGTCTGAGATTAGGTAGAAAATTTAGATTCCAAGAGGAAGAGGGATTTCTCTACTGACTCAAATAAACATATCTGAAGACTAAGAATTTCTCATAATAGCTTGCTTCAAGCCTGTGATTGGAATGTAGAATTCATCGGTGGGTGAGGATCTCAGTAGTATGCAGTCCCACTGAAATGTAGGTCCTTCCCTGACTGTATGTGCCCGAACCTGAGAGGCCTTGTAGGCGCTCACCTGGTGCTTGTGAAGTACTGAGTGCTTTAATTGTAACACTGAAAAGAGGGGCAGAAGTTCTAACAGAAAATAAACAAAGGCATGTTGTCCCAGTAGAGTTACAAAAGTACTTTTACAAAACATAGGACATTTAGTTAATTTAAATGATCACATCTGTGATTCAGAATGCATCTGGCCTTGTAGAAAATAGCTGGGTCCAGAAGCCAGGCTGGTGAAGGCTGAGTACATTGTAGCAGGGAGATAATTGGTCTCAGAAGGAGAAGGTTTCAAGTACTCAGCTATTCAACAGGATTTCAAAGAGTGTCTCTAGAGGAACATTGATCTTGACACACCACTCTTTTTTTTGGTGTGTAGTGTCCTCTGACTGTTCATGAAGACAATGACAGTTAGCAGGGGATCTGGGGAAAAAGGTTCCCAGAGCTCACAGGAGATGCATTCCTATGTAGCTGGACTCTGAGTCAGTCAACACGTGGGTTCTTTGGGTCCCTGTCTTCAAAGCAGCTTTGACTCAGAACTGAGAACGAAGGCCATTTGAAGAGGCATCAAATGCTTGTGAAGAGAGAGTGAGCATTCTAGCAGTTTCTTTGTGCTAAGGGCTCACAATCCAGGGGCTTAGAAGCCCTAGGAAATGGAGGGACTACAGTCAAGGTTGGATTGACAATGTTGTCCAGAGTGAATTTTGGGCAGCATAATGATTAAGCAGAGCTAACTCCCGTTTGTAATGGTAGCATTCATTTTTCACACACTCATTTAAACCCAGAGCTTCCTTTTAAACATATAAATCACTGTAAGTACAAATAAATACAAAGTTGGTAAGTTTTTCAAGGCCTTCATTGTGTTGGGCACCATTTCTACCCTTGGATTATTACCTTGGTTAGGATTTGACTGCTGTGAACAGACACCAGGACCAAGGCAAGTCTTAATTTTTTTTATTTGATACCTTCTTTATATATATTTTAAATGTTATCCCCTTTCCTAGTTTCCCCTCCGAAAACCTCCTATGTCTTCCCCCCTTTCCCCTGCTCACCAACCCACCCACTCCTGCTTCCTGGCCCTAGTGGTTCCCTATACAAGGGCATATAACCTTCATAGGTCCAAGGGCCTCTCCTCCCATTGATGACCGACTAGGCCATTCTCTGCTACATATGCAGCTAGACCCATGAGTCCCATCATGAGTTTTCTTTGGTTTGTGGATTAGCCCCAGGGAATTTTGGAGTAACTGGTTAGTTATTTTTGTTAGTTATTATTGTTCCTCCTATGGGGCTTCAAAACCCTTCAGCTCCTTGGGTCCTTTCTCTAACTCCTTCATTGGGGACCTTGTACTCTGTCCAATGGATGGCTATGAGCATCCACTTATGTTTTTGTCAGGCACTGGCAGAGCCTCTCAGGAGACAGTCTATCAGGCTTCTGCCAGCAAGCTCTTGCTGGCATCTGTCTGGGTTTGGTGGTTGTTTATGGGATGGATCCCCAAGTGGGGCAGTCTCTGTATGGTCATTCCTTCAGTCTCTGCTCTGAACTTTGTCTCTATAACTCCTTCCGTAGATATTTTGTTCCCCCCATCTAAGAAGTATAGAAGTATCCACACTTTGGTCTTCCTTTTTCTTGAGTTTCATGTGTTTTGTGAATTTTATCTTGGGTATTCTGAGCTTCTGGGCTTCTGGGCTAATATCCACCTATCAGTGAGTGCATTTCATGTATGTTCTTTTGTGATTGGGTTACATTACACAAAATGATATCCTCTAGATTCATTAATTTGCCTAAGAATTTTCTGAAGTCATTCTTTTTGATAACTGAGTAGTACTCCATTGTGTAAATATATCACATTTTCTGTATCCATTCCTCTGTTGAGGGACATCTGAGTTCTTTCTAGCTTCTGACTATTATAAATAAGGCTGCTATAAACATAGTGGAACATGTGTCCCTATTACATGTTGGAGCATCTTCTGGGTATATGCCCAGAAGTGGAATTGCTGGATTTTCAGAGTGGTTGTACCAACTCACAATCCCACCAGCAATGGAGGAGTGTTCCTCTTTCTCCGCATCCTCTCCAGCATCTGCTGTCACCTGAGTTTTTTATCTTAGCCATTCTGACTGGTGTGAGGTAGAATCTCAAGGCTGTTTTCATTTGCATTTCCCTGATGACTATGGCAAGTCTTATAAATGATAACATTTAATTGGGGCTGGCTTACAGGTTCAGAGGTTCAGTCCATTATCCTCATGGCAGAAACAAGGCAGCATCCAGGCAGGCATGATGCAGAAGTAGCTGAGAGTTCTACATCTTCACCTGAAGGCTGCTAGCAGAAGATGGCCAGTTCATGCTCTGAATTCTCCATTACTAGGAGTCTCCACTACTAGGGTCTCCTCATAGATTTCAGTGAGTTGCCATTGCACTAGTTTTCTACTTTGTCCTTAAAATGCCAGCCCCATTTCCAGTTGTCTCTCCCAGTATTCTATCCTTCCATCCCTCCCCGACCCCATCCCTCTTGTCCACTACAAAATTTATTCTATTTTTCCTTCCCAGGGAGATCAATGCATCCTCCCTTGAGCCCTCTTTTTTACTTAACCTCTTGGGTTTGAGAATTGTAGTATGATTTTCCTTTACTTAAGAGCTTATATCCAATTTTAAGTGAGTGCATACTATGTTTGTCTTTCTGGGTTTGAGTTTCCTCACTCAGAATGATTTTTCTAGTTCCATCCATTTTTCTGCAAATTTCATGATGTCCTTTTTTAACAGCTGAATAATACTCCATTATATAAATGTATCACATTTTCTTTATCCATTCTTCAATTGAGGGATATCTACTTTGTTTCTAGTTTCTGGCTATTACAAATAAAACTGTTATGAACGTATCTGAGCAAGTGTCCATGTGATAGGATGGAGCATAATTTAGATATATTCCCAGAAGTTGTATAGCTGGGTTTTAAGGTAGATCAGTTCCCAAATTTCTGAGAAACTACATATTGATTTCCAGAATGGATATACAAGTTTGTATTCATATGAGCAAAGGAGGATTGTTCCCTTGCTCCATATCCTTGCCAAAATGAACTGTCATTTGTATTTTTGATCTCAACCATTCTAACAGGTATAAAATGGAATCTTAAAGTAGTTTTGATTTGCATTTCCCTGATGGCTAAGAATGTTGGACTTTTCTTTAAGTGCTTCTCAGCTATTAGAGATTCCTCTGTTGAGACTTCTCTGTTTATATCTATACCCCATTTTTAATTGGATTATTTGGTTTGTTGATGTCTAGTTTCTTGAGTTCCTTATATATTTCAGAAATTGTTCCTCTGTCAGAGTGGAGGTGGTGAAAACCATCTTAGAAGTATTGGTATTAGCTTTTCTTTGGAAGTCTGTTAGAATTCTGTGCTGACACTGTCTGGCCCTGGGTGGTTTTTATTTTTCTATTTTTATTTATTTTTTTGTTGCTATTGTTTTTTGTTTGGTTTGTGTTGTTGTTGGGAGACTTTTAATGATGACTTCTATTTCCTGAGGGGTTATAGGTCTATTTAAATTGTCTGATCTTGAGAACTTAACTTTAAATTGCTTTGAGGTTTAGAAACAATTTCTAGTGAAAATTAAGTAGAAGGGGCGCAGAAACCACAGCACGTGAAGTCAATGTGGGAATAATATGTGGGCCTGGAGATGACAATGCCAACATAACATAACGAAGACAGTTTCTTGAAATGCCATTCTCATGAAACTCATTAAGTATTTCGCCTGAACCCTAGGGTCCCCAACATAACAAGGGGTATAGTTTATCTTAGTCAACCATCTTGGGTGTGTGATGTCATCTTCCCTAGAAATTATAGTTCATACTCTACACAGATAAACTACTTGTCTAACTTTTGTTACTCAATTTATTCCTCCTTCTATTCTAATTCATCTCTCAGTTTTCCTGTTAGTAGGACACTTGAGTTTCATATTTAAATCACAGTTAGGCTGAGATAAAGGTGTTTGACTCCACACAGGTTATTTCTATAACAATGATATGAGTCTGTAAAGCTTGCATGCTATATTTGGTCAATGTATTAGACACACTTGGTTTGAACTTACATTTGCACTTTTTCAACAGTCCAATGGAGACATTCTTATGTGTACAAAATATGATATATCCAAGCACACTTAAGATTCTCCTGAAAGCTTCTTTAGGACACCACACATTCATTTGAGCATAAGAAGTCACAAAATAACTTTCTGTAAAGATAATCTTCATTAGGAAATAGAACTACAAGAGAATGAAAGATAAGTTCATTTGTCTCATTAATGTTGACTTGAGGACAAAGTATTTTCAGTGGAAATGAAGCAGAAAGGATGCAGAGACCATAACATGCAGAGTCAATGTGGGAATAATACATGGGTTCAGGATGACACTGACACCGCCAATATAGCATGATGAAGATTGTGTTTTTGAAATGGCTTTTCAATGAAGGTCTGCAGGCTAATGCTGACCAGGTTGAGTTATGTCCTTTTCCTGTGTACATAAATAACCTGCAGGTCAGCACCTTCGCTCTCATCCACTCTGGGGCCTTGTCTTAGTTTTTGTCTCCTGTTGCTCTGATAGAATGCCCTGATAAAAGCCACTTAAAAGATAAAGGGCTTCTTTTGGTTCACAGTTCATGGTGCTACCTGTCATGGCAGGAAGCCAAGTCAGCAGGGGCTAAAGCAGTTAGTTATATCATCTTTCTTTCACTATTTATACAGTCCAGGACCAACCAGAGATTGGTAACACCCACACTGGTGGCTCTTCCCATTCTAATTATGGTAAGACAAATCTTCTACAGGCCTGTCCAGAGGACTTATCTCAACCAACCTGACAGTTGCTTTAACCAGTAAAAGCATATTCCATCTTGTTGCTTGCAATGGTTCCCTGGCTAGTCTCCATTCACTGACCTTTTCCATCTGCAATCCCATATGTCCCCTCTGTCCAGTCTCTCTGCAGAATGATACACAATTCCTTCAATCAGATCAGATCATATCATTTTGGCTCTAAAATATTGTTTTCTTCTCATCATATTTTAGGCCAGAGACACTGGTATTAGTCTTTGGAGCCTTCATAATGTAACCTTTGATTTTCTTTATAGTCCCCCCTGGCTTTGTGTATTTTGCCTCACAATCTTTGAATCTGCACTACTCTCTGGTTGATGTACTCCTGGTGCTCACATAAATTCCAAATTCACCTTCAAGATCTTAGTTGAAGATTTCTTCTTTGTAAATAAAGCTCCCTCCTTATTTGCCTATTGACATGGCAATCCCAATGCTGTGCTGCTGATCAACTATCTGCTCCTCACCTAACTGCTCTCTCTCTCTCTCTCTCTCTCTCTCTCTCTCTCTCTCTCTCTCTCTCTCTCCCCCTCTCTCTCATAATTCTGACCTTTCGTTGTTGTTGTTGTTGTTGTTTTTGCTGTATTCTCTTCCCTCCCTTCCCCTTCCACAGAATGTGTACTCTCTAAGATCAGAGATTTTGTTTTATCTTTCTCCTTCTCACATGCTTCTCCTGTTTAAATTGGACATCGCGATGAGGTTGGCATTTTAAAACCTCATCACAATTACAGCTCCTTTAAATCAGCCCAATGAGCCAGTTCTCTCTTCCTTGTGAGGAAAGATTCAACTTTTGTCCGTCAAGTCTGTTCTTTGTCCTCTCACATTCTCTCTTTCCCCGTGCTCTTATGAGTGCTAATATATTTTTCTGTCATATTCTCTTGATAAGCTGTCCTTGCCGTGTGTTTCAGTAGACAGAAATATGGACACCCCAGAGAAAACTTTGAGCTTTTTCTCAGGGGCCGACAGCGGGTGTGGGTTAGTGCCTCTAGCTTTCACTTTTCTACACAGGAGTGGTGTGGCTCCATCAAAGTGGCAGCTGAAGAGCACTGACTGAGCCCAGTCAAGGGCTAGTGCTGGTGCTCTGATCCTAGAGCAGCAGTGACTCTGTACCCTTTGAATATTTCTCCTTTAATCCCAGCATTACAAAGTTTCTATGGCCCATGGCCTTTCTTAGAATTCCCTTTTTAATATATGGAGGATAACTCCTGCTTTCAGGATGTCATTCAAATTCTCTATCTGAATCCTAAGCAGAGAATTTACTCTAATTTCCCAGGTAGATACATCTTAATAATATGGCCACTCTTCTCCAAAATTAAGAAATTACAAGGAGACGCTTAAGAGCTAGCTTGTGAAAGAAGCAATGACAGCAACAGACATGCTAACATGAAATGGTCATTAAGCCCAGACAAAAACCTACAAATAATTACAGAATGTAGAGAGCAGGAGAAATAGCCCTCCCTAGGGAAAAACACTCCAAACTGGATAGCCAACAGTATGTGTTCAGACGTCAAGTCATAGACATGCAAGTAACATTTAAACACAGCAGGTCATATTTATATACTCAGGAGTGTGTGTGTGTGTGTGTGTGTGTGTAACAACAATAAAAGAAATAGAGGCTATAAATTGGAGAAAGAGAGGGTGGAGGAAGGAGAAGGAGAGAGAGAGAAAGAGAGAGAGGGGGAGAGAGGGGGGGAGAGAGAGACAGAGAGAATGAGAATAAAGGAATGGATGGGAAGGGTTTGAGGAAGGAAAGGAAAGGAGGGATGATATAACTATATTTCCATTTAAAAATGTTAAAAATACCTAAATTTTTAAAAGAAGCAATGTTTGTGAAAATAAATGGAAATGGGTCAAAAGGGAATAAGACAAGGCTCCATATTCAGAGTTTGTTAGAACGAGGTAATTAAGCACTAGAACTTACATTGGCATAGACTCAAAGGCACTCGAAAGAGCTGGAAAATCTGTGAAAATAGGGAAAGGTTTCAGGTGTGAGTGGACAGCTGGCATAGGGTTGATGTAGGTGGGCTAATCAAAAGTGGGTCTCTTGAGTGATTGATTTGTACTGTATATTTGGCTCTCTCTGGTTAGTCTTCACTTAAAAGTAAGGTCCACAGCCAGAGAAGCTGTGTTATTCCCCAGATGTTGGCCTTTTATCCAGTTATTGTGAAAACGATCTGAACTGTTAGGATTCCAGCACGGTCTCTGGGATGGCTGCCTTGCATGTGGGTTCCCAGGTTGATGGCTGTTGATTAGGGGCGAGTTCCCAGGGCTGGTGGCTGCTGGTTGTGGATCAGGGCTCTGTGTTTACAGATGGTCTGACTATTAGCCATTTCCTATTTGTTCTCTCAGGATTCATGACTCCTGTCAACATTACTTAGTCACTGACCTTGAAGAAATGTTGGGTTAGGCTGACGCGGTCCAACTAGGCAAAAGCAACTTTACCTTGTGGATCTTTTAAGCAATTCCAAGTGATGTCATGAGCCACACAACATAGCAAGGATGTCATCAAAAGACTGACTTGAGACAGCGTGATTGTTCAGTCATCAACAGTGC
Source organism: Mus pahari (assembly GCF_900095145.1). Lineage (NCBI taxonomy): Eukaryota > Metazoa > Chordata > Mammalia > Rodentia > Muridae > Mus > Mus pahari. The sequence goes on along the minus strand of NC_034604.1, from coordinate 12,483,938 downwards.
TTGCGGCACAAACTATGCTGAACTTTGACTTCTGACCACCATAATGTATTTACAAACACATGCATACACACATAAATGTAAGGACATGTATACATTGATCTAGGAGAGAGCTTTTGTATTTCACTCAGAACTACCTGATGAGTTGGACTTCTCTGAAAATCCAAACTCCTAAAAAATGCAGGAAAAATATAGATGGTAAGTGCTAAATAAAAGGAGAATCTATTTCCTAGATAACTTTCCTCCCATTATTTATTGCTAGATTTGGATGTTTCCTAGTGGACTTTGAGCCATGCTACACTCAACTAATCTATTTGCTGGTTTTGATACATGAAATTTTTTCCCCACAGGTATCCCTAAAGCTATCAAGGGCTTTAACATACAGTCCCATTGTGGGGGGCTCTGAAGGTGTTCCTGCCTCTTTGCTCAACATAACTGCAGTTGAATGGCACTCAGCAGTACTTTTGGCATGATGTAGTTATGAATGAAAACACAACCGTGGTGAGCATCAGCATGCTGTCTCCGGCAACTGATCTGGCTTTGTGTATCCTTCAGCTGAGAAGTCATAGTTTGTTAAAAAAAAAAAAATACAATCTATTTCCACTGAAATATTCATTACTTTTACAACCGATTTTATCTTTTATTAGCGTGGCTCCTGGTTTTCTCATGAATTCATTCAGTACTATGGACAGAGAATGGGAGATGGAGAACATGACAGAGTTATTACACAAACCCACTGGGTGGAAAGAGATACCAACACAGGTCCTGTTGTTTCTTGGTTAATATAGCAAAGCTATCAAGTAATCTTCATAGCCTCTTTTGCTTTTTCTGTTTGTTTTCTAAAATAATCTTCTAGATCATCCCACTTTATGGAAAACAACCAACTGTAAATGGAAGGCTTCTCTCATTGACCAGCACCTCTAGCATCCCTTTCACTCCACTCAGCTGACCACTGTTCTCAGCTACTAGCTTTGTGTTTCATGGTGATGACATAAATGCTGGCTCTAGTGTTGAAGCAGTTCTTACAATTTTCCCTCCTTGTTCACGCAAAGAAAGGTGGCTGTCATCTGATATCCTTGAAATAGAAGTAGAATCTTTAGAAGACACCCAGGAGAGGCTAGGGGAACTATAGTCTCCAGCTGCTCCTTGAATAATGGAAATCTATTTCACCGTCCTTGGCAGCCCTAGGAAAAGGTCCAGGAACCCTGTGTGTGGAGTGGGCATGCCTTAGAGGAAAGCAGTTCTTTATGCTTTCGAGGACTGTGCGATTGACACTGATTCTACAACTGTGCTGTAAGGTGTTTAGGCACAGCGACGCTGCAGTGCCCAAATCCAGGCAGAGTGTCACATCTGGATGTTGCTCTACAGTTACTGTTCACCTTAGGTGGTGCTGAGCACCAGTGGAGGATTCTGACTTTTTCCTCCCTGTACCTTTATTTGGTGTCATCTTTTGCTAAGTCGAAGGGGAAGGGCTTATGGACATTTTAGTGAGGAGTCACATTACTGGAAGTTCCCACTCTTTCCCAAACTCCTTTCCAACAGTCACATGATCCAATGCCTTTATTTCCAGTTTAAATGGTAGAGAAAATGATTTCATTTTCACTCTTACAGCTTTTTTTTTTCCTTTTTTAAAAAAAATTGGGAATGCATTATTTCTGCTTTGGGGTGCCACTCTGATTTCTATGATAAGCCTTGCCCTTTTGGCCTTTTCTCTGTCTTCTGCCTGGAATAAAAAGGGGTGGGACAAGGCTGACACCCTGGAGGTCAGCCCTGCTTGCAGACAATGGCAGGATCTGAGCTGAGAAATTCCTCCTGACCAAGGAGGTCTTGCTGAGGACCAATTTAAACTGGAAAGTTTGTGAGCTTCATTGGGCTATTTCAAAGTTCATGCAGTGTTCGCGTTAATCCTCTTAACACCTTAGGCCTTGCAGACTGGCACTACACAATGTCGGCAGAATAAAGGCCTGTCCGGCTTTTAGGCTTTTATTTACATTTCTTTGCATGCTGGTGTGTAAGTCTCTCCTCTCCTCTCTCCAAATGCCTTCCTAACCACCATCACATCCTGCCCCGGGTGTTTGAAACTGGTTGAAGGCCAAACTGCTTAGACTGGCATATTAAAGCTTTTACATAACCCTGCTTCTCCCAAGCCATGGAACACAAGCTGCAGTGCGTTGGCCTAGGGATTTCTTTCCCCCAATCTCTTTCTGCAAAGGATAACATCTTGGCTGTCACAAGGTAAGCGTTTCCAGCATGAATGTTTAATGAGGGTGAAGTCAGCATGCAGCATGCTGTTTATTTTGCTTTCTAATAAAGCCAAGCTCAGCAATGCCCTTCCTACTAGTGGGAATTCTTACACCTTAGCAACATCTGTGGTCCTCCGGAGGAAATGGCTTTCAACATCTCCCTTCTCCTGATAAGTTAATTACATAAAGTATGAAGAATTCAAGGTTACAAAGGAATCGGGAGCTAAAAATAATTCCTAACAGCTTCTGTAACCCCCTAATACTCACCGTGTGTATGTTCGTAATAGAAAATGAGGGAGAAATTGTAAGCAGTTAGCATGGGGGCTTATCAGAATACATTTTAGATTCCAAATAGATCTTGGGTGTGGAAAGAACTAGAAAAAAGTTCACCATGGATGGAACAAAAATAATTGTGTAAGTGAAAAGTTAGAAACCACGAAAGCAAAAGCCTGGGAATCTTCAGCTATTCATACAGTGAGAAGCGTTAAGCAGCGATGAAGTTACTCGTTCTTGAAGGCAGAAATGGCTTTCTTATAGCATGTCCAGTGTGACAAGTGTGGTTACCCAAGCTACTCTTGAAGCTAGCCTGACTCTTGATTGATTAGCAATATCAATCCAACCGCCATACCAAATGTACTGCACACATTTGTACACTTTTTAAAATTACACAAACGGTTACCCGTTAAAAAGTCACCTAAAAGTCCAAACCACTCTACTTAAAAATCACAGAACAGGGCCAGAGAGAAGGCTCACTGCGCAAAGGTAGTTGCTGTGTAAGCATGAAGATCTCAGTTCCATTTCTAGAACTCATATAAAGGTGAAAAGAGATGTTCTACTCTACAAGTTGAACTCTGACCTCTACAAACACACTGTGTCTTGAATGCTCCCACCATCACACACACACACACACACACACACACACACACACATGCATATGCACATACACTAAATAGAAAAAAAAAAAAAAGCCAAACACAAAAAGCTTAGACAACCATCTGCCCAAACCCATGCCATTTGTAGGCCAAAGAACTGGGCTTCCCAACTGGTATGCCTAGCTTAGAATTTCTTTCTTTCTCCTCTAAGCTTCATCTTCTCAAGTGTCAAAAACTAATTGGTTTTGATAAGTATAGAAAAGTATACACAACTGTCTATTTCCCTTTCTGCTTCTATTCAGGTTTCATAGGAACGCTCACCTTATAAGCCAAGGCAGATTAATGCTAGAAAAATAGAGAAATCAAGCTTGCATTTGTTTAGCTTGGGAGGCAGCACCTGGGAGAAATGTAAGTTGAAGTATCCGGGCATGTGTGTCACCATGTTTCAAAACCCACTCATTTTAGACTGGAGGGAAAATAGAAAGAGGAATAAATAGAAAGGTTGTCATTTTTCAAACAAGTTGAATGCCCTGTCAAGAGACAGAAAGCCTCGTGTATCACCGGAAAGATTTTCAGTTTCAAATGGGTCCAAGAAGAGCCTGATACCTCAGCTGGGGAGATAGCTCAGATGGTAAAGTGCTTGCTTTCCAAACATGAGCTGAGTTCAAGTCCAGGATCCACGTAAAAAGGCTGGAACACTCTTGTAATCCCAGTGTTGGGGAGGTGGAAACAGTCGGATTCTTGTAGCTTTTGGCCAGCCCGGTAGCTGAGTTGATGAATGCCACACCAATGCAAGATATTGTCTCAGAGAAAACAAATAAAACCAAAAGCCAATGTTATGCTCCTCAGATCCACATGGTAGCTCACAACCTTATAAGTAACCAAATACCTTCTTCTGGACTCTGCTGGCTGCAGGTGTGGACTCAGTGTACGTCCAAACATGTAGGCAAATCATTTCTACACACAAAAATCAAGAGCTAAGACACGTAGACAGTTATTAAGAAACAATACCCAAGCTTGAACTCTGAAATCCACATGCACATGCTAATGCATACAGTTCCACGTGGCTACATGCACATATTCACTCATATGCCCAGACACACAGACACTAAGCTATAGACACTCAGGCACACTTATTTATGCACACAGACACAAAGATTCACATATAGACACATAAACACAAGATGTTCTCTCTACTTGGCCTCCTAATTTATCTCCAAATGTTATTTGCATGTGTGCTAGTTCATGGGCAGTTAAGATGAACTCTCACTTTTTAGATAATCTAAACTGCACATACTGAATATTATACTCTTTGTTCTACGTACTTTTAAGCTTGACATCATGCTCTGGGGTTTATTCTGTATATATAAGTAGACATATTTAATGTCTTTTTAAGTTCTATTGTTCTTTACGGGCTGGCAACTTCTGTCTTGTGTTTTCCCTCAAGGTCTATTTAGGGTCATCGAATATTTTGCATTTCCATCCAAAGCCATGATTGGCATCTGTAATATGGCCCTTTAGGCACCTCTGGGAAGGTTTTTCATAGAAATAACTTAGAAACAGGGAGTCCTGCCTAGAGACCTGATGTAGTCTCAGTATTATTCAACACAGACAGGATGGGGGTCCCACTAGGTAGGTCTTTGAGATCCTAGAATCAACTTCCAAGAGACATTTTACTATACCATTTGTCCGTTTCTGCGCTTAGGACCTGTATCTTTCTGGTTTGCAGGCATCCTGTGTCCTTTGTCAGTTCTATGCACTGAGAAGCAGGGTGATGCTGCCATCATCAGCATCCCGTTAAGCCAAAGTTCTACATTGGCTCACTAGTCACTGACTTTGGAACCCTACCTAAGTATTTTGACTGAATAAACTGCTCTGTTTACTCATTCACTGAGTAACAGTACCCACCCACCCCAGACCCATAAAGAACTGACCAAATGAGTCAGTGCAGTAACCCACTTAGGATGGAGCCCAAAACTGAGCGAGCTTCCAGTTCTATATCAGACTTCAGGAAAAAAAACCTCCCTAGATGGTTTTACCTTCTCCTTACTATCTTCAACTTTCCCATTTCCCTTTAAGATTGTTCATTCTGGTTCTTTAGGTCTGGTATCATGTCTTACTGCTTTTTGTTTTGGTTTAGTTTAGTTTAGTTTAGTTTTGTTTTGCTTTGTTTTTGTCAAGTATCTGCTTGACTTATAGAAGAGATGTTTGTTAAATTTTATGGAACAAGAGGAATAGGGTCTAGATAAGGTATAGAGCTTTGTTTAGTATGTACAAGGCCCTGGATTTCATCTCTAGCAAAAACACACATATGCGCATGTGCGCATGTGTGCACACGTGTGTGTGTGTGTGTGTGTGTGTGTGTGTGTGCATGCACACACACACACACACACACTCTGTCTCACACATTCACACATATACTAACACACACTCATATACATGCAGCACACATATCCTCAGATGCACCTCCACCTGCCACCTCAGGTGTGGTTCCACTACATCTTCAGGTGTGTGTTACACCCATCTACTGACTGCATTTGTTTTTGACTAATTAAGGGACTCCCTTTTCATCTGTAAAGTTATCATAATGCAGCTTCAGAAGCATAGCTCTCTATGAACTTTGAACTTATTTTCAGTAGACTAAAATATGTTACATGTATTGCAAATGTCTGTAAACAAAATGTATCTTTACAGATATTTCCTTATGTGTGGCAGCCATTGAAGTTAGGTGTCCCAGTAACATATGAAAATGCTACTCATCTTCAGGTACAAATTTTCTATGTAAGGCCCACAGAGAGATGCTCAGAACCTGGGATAAAGAACAGAAGAATTTAAGGTCAGACCTCTAAACTCCCAATTACCTCCTGCAAGACCTCACTTCTTTTATTGTTATTAAGGACTTATTTCCTTTTTAGTTATGTGTATGGATGTGTGTGATGGGGTATGAATGCATGTGAGTGCAAGTGTCAGCAGGAGCTAACTAGGTCAGTGGGCCTCACTGTTTGTAACTTTTTTTTTTAATTCAGTTTATTTTTAGAAGTGACCTTGAGTTTCAAGACTCTCTGAAGTCATAAGAAAAAAATGTCTTCCAAAGCACGTTATTTTCCCTCATTTGTCATGGAACTTCAATTTTGATTTAGACAGTAAGGGCTATGTCACTGGACAAAAGATGAAAGACTGACAATATTTATTTATGTAATTTAGAAGAGGTGGGGAGCTGGGAGGAGGAATGAAAATGAAGAAAACAGAAATGGCATTGAGTGCTAATACTGTGAATGATGAGTCAGAATCAGTATGGCCTTTCAAAATAACTCAAGCACTAAATATGAGGGGCAAAAACTATGAACACAGAAGATAATATAAATAGCTCTGCTACATTTTTTCTAAATAATGCCTAATGGAAAAAATGTACATTGAGACACATTTGTTCTGTTAGTGTGTCAATGTAAATTTATAGTTACTTTATTAGTTATTATATTAGGTGGGATTTGAATACTGAGTAAATGTCCACACTGTAATGGTTTGGTCCTCAGGGTACCAATGTTGGAAAAGACAGAAACTTTAAGAACCTGGATCTGGCCTGGAGAGGTGCGGTTAAGAACAGACCCTACTCTTTCAGAGGGTCTTAGTTGGCTGTCAGCATCCACAGAAACAATCCAGTTCTAGGAGATCTGGAATCTTGAGAAGTAGCCTTGAGTTTTATTTAAGATTCTGTACTGATAAGAAAAACATTTTTTCCAGGTATGTCATTTTCCTTAACTTGGCGTGGAGCTCTGGCTCCTGCAGACACTTGTACTCACAATTACAACAGCTCCCTCACCCTGAACATGCACATACACATAACTAAAAAAAAAAAAAAAAAAAAAAAAAAAAGAAATAAGCCTTTATTAACATCAAAAGAAGTGGGGTCTTGTAGAAGGTTTTTAGGCCATTGGGTATGCTTAGCAAGGTGATCCTGGGAACCCAGTCTCTTCATACTTTTTGCTTCCTGGTGATAAAGGTGACAAATTTCTACCAAACTTCCACCATGGTGTGCTATCCAAAACAGTAGGGCTCATGAGGTGGAACTCCCAAATCTGTAAGAAATAGAGCAGTGTGAGGGGGGAGGTGGGGGTGGGGGTGGGAAGTGGCTGGAGGCTTCAGGGGAAAATCCCTTTCTTCTCAGAAGTTAATTGTACGTGGATTTGTTATAATAAAAGCAAGCTGATTAATACATTTTATTTAGGACTATTAACCTTTTTTTTTTTTTTTTAAAATACAATCTACTAAGTATGTTTCCCAAGAGCTGAACTATGGGAAATATGAAACAGGGATATTATAATATCCCTTATAATGGCTTTTGATTTTTAGTAACTCCCACCTCTCTTGTTCTCTCTTCTTTGCTACTTCTTTCTGTTTTTTTTTTTTTTTGGGGGGGGGGGAGGGGTGCTGTTTGAGTTTTGAAAGACGATTTGCTCAGAATGTTCTAAACCTCACAAAAACACCAGGGCTCTAGGCTCACAGCATAATGCATAGCTAGCTAGTAAATGACTATTTCTTTAATCAAGATGGCTTAATGAAGTTTTCTAAGTCACAAATGGTAGGAAATACAACTAAGCAAATGAAAAAATCTATGCTTGTTTCCTCTTCTTTGGTCGTTTCTCGTGGCTTACCTAGTGTGGCGGTTTGAATATGCTTGACCCATGGGAAGTGTCACTATTAGGAGGTGTGGCTTTGTTGGAATTAGCATGGCCTTGTTGGAGGAAGTATATCATTGTGGAGGCAGGTTTTGAAGGCTCATAGGCTCAGGCTCTACTCATTGCAGAAGAATTCCTTCCTGGCTGCTTTCTGATCAAGGTGTAGAATTCTCTGGCTCCTTCTCCAGCACCGTGTCTGCCTGAACACTGTCATGCTTCATGCTATGATGACAACAGACTGAACCTCTAAAACTATAAGCCAACCTCAATTAAATTTTGTCCTTTATAATTGCCTTGGTCATGGTATCTCTTCATACCAAGGACAAGCTAACTAAGGCACGTAGGTAAAGACATGAGTCATTTACATAAAGGCATTATATGCACAATGAACAGCAAGTTGGGAGTCTCATTGATATTTGCAGTGAAGCAGCTTTCTCACTTTCTCTGGGAAGACTGCACAGTCTCAGGGCTCCTCCCATCCTTCAAAGAAAGAAACAAGCCTTTTCCTCTTGAGGTATTTTGGGATGAGTGATGACCAGACTGGGAATCTAGGCTTCCACAACTTTGCTCCTCTCATCTCATCTCTTTTCACCTCCCTTATTCCCTCCCTCCCTCCAGCCAGCCATCCACTTGGCAAACAGTAATTATGTACAATGTTTATGATTCTTGCCTAGTGCTACAAGTATATAGGTAAATAAGATAGGGATTTTTGTCCAGAAGGAGCTAACAGCAAATAAGCAGCAGTATTTTTGTGGTATTGTAAGCTTAGTGCTTTGGTAGCTGTGGAAGGTGATGTACTTCTCATTTATGTAAAAAGGAAGGAGGGCACAGTTAAGTCTTCTTGGGGGGGGGACTACTAACCTGGTTTCTAAGAATGGGTACAAATTCATCATTATGATGAGAATGAATTATTGGAAACCAGGGCCTGGAAATGGAGGAAAGCAATGGCTTAGCAGATTAAAACTCCATTTCTTGACTGAGGAATCACACACATAGCCCAGCACTTATAGGAGGAGGAAAGTGGACAAATGAAATGAGAGCATTAGGAAAGGCCAGGATAGAAAGGATATTTGTCTTGATCAATTGTCTAGACTTCATTGTGGAGACAACAGGTGACTCTCTAAGGGATCAGAATAACAGGAGGATATGAGGGGAGATTGCATAGAAAGTGTTAGCAGAGAAGAGTGATGGGCATCTGTCTGTCACGGTATTCAACAGACCAAGTAAGAAACAGCATAGAGTGGGCAGTAATGCTGATTGACAATGAACACAGGGAGGAGAGAAAACTCTTGAATTTTAAGGGCAGAACGGAACTGACAGCAAGACTAACACAGGGAGAAGGTGATGGAAATGCCAGCGAGTCTTCCAGGTTGCACTTTGAGAGCCTGTTGTTTTTTTTTGTCTTTCTCAGCAAAAGTGGATTTAGGATGAATCAGATATCTTAGTGGACTGGAAAGATAAAGTCCCATGGGGTGTTTTGAGTTCCAGACATCTGTGCTGTCTGTTTGGTCATATGCTTCACAATAGGTGCTGTAGTCCCAGTTCTACATAACCAGACTTCAGAGTATGGCTGTGAGCACAGCTTCAGAGAGGTGATACTAGACCTCCTATCATGTTCAGTTAGAGGAAGTAAAATTTATCTCCTTTGAAGCATTTGGTTTCTCTTCCTTACTATCCAGGAATTCCCAACTTAACTGATTATTATGACCTAGGTTTTAGTTGTGTGTAGGTAGATAAGAGGGGAAGTCTGCTATTATTGTTTCAAAGTCAGAAATACAAAGTCTAAGTAAATGTTGCATGCATTTCACTGATGCCCAGAAAACACAGGAAACAGTGCCACAGAAATGTGCTACTTCTAGGACACCAGAAGTAAGTGACATACTTGTCCAAAGGCACAACAGAAGTTGCAGGTGGGAACTCCCATTTGCAGCTATTGACTTAGATGAGTACTTTCTAGTGTTGCAATTTGTCACAACATTAGAAAGTGAAAGTGTAATTACAAAATCCGGCCTTGTTACCCTTGGCAACCCATAAGTGTAATACAAAGTCCTCAAACTTACTGAAATAAAAAAGAGGTCTTTCTGATGACAATGATGTTGTGTTGTCTGGGTTGAATAGAAAAATTTTCTAAAGTAGATTTTCAGTGTGTGTGTGTGAGTGTGTGTGTGTGTTGTTTGTGTAAGGTGCTTATCTCTCTGTTCCCACATACTCTATTCTGGTTGTCATCAGAGGTGCCAAGGCAATGCCCTATAAAGTCATTGAGAGAATATTCTTGATATTATAGTAGATGCTTTGTTGTGAGTAATCACAAAGCTTCAGAGCCACTGAAGTCACAATATATTTATATGTTCCTACACTTAGCACCTTGATGGCTCACTAAGATCCCACTTCCTTAAACTCAGGAATGCTTGTTGGTACAAGCCAGAAAATCATCCACATTATCTTCCCTGAAGAGTAGGGGGCACACATCGACTCTGTCTTAGGGTTGTAGATGACCATGATAAAATTTCATAAAGAAGTCATAAAGTGGGGTGACCTAATGCTCAAGGATGGAGTGGGAAGACCTAGCAGAATCAGAGCACTTTAGTGTCACCCAGCAGAGTCAGTACACTTTGGTCCCATCCCTGATTTTTCTGTGCAGATTCCCCACTTACAATGTCTGGAGTGAAAAGGAGAATGATGAGGGTCTTAGTACTGACCATCTCACAGTGTAGGTAAGAATTTCTTTATGACCAGTTTCAAGATATACAGAGAGGGGGTGATTACAATTTCTAAGACCTATTTTGGAAAAGAGAAATTCAAATGATATAATAAATTCTATATATTTGAAGATTCTAGAATATTATCCATTTCCTGCATTCTAATAGTAATTTTAGAAATACATATGCATATGTATACATGTATACATATACATACTCACCTTTATCTTTTCTTTTTTCTTAATCTTTAACTTTTCTTCTTAGGTTTTTACTGGTCATGAGAGAAACTAAAGCATGTCTGAGGATGAGGTACCTTTTCTTAAAAATGTTAATAGATGACGTCATGTATCCTATACTGTCCTTTAGTTTCCTAGATAGCTGAGGATAACCTTCAACTTCTGTATATTTTGCTTTCACTTCTGAGTGTAGGATTTCAGGGTGTGCCTGTAATCTCCGTATTGGGGTAAGGTGATTAATAAGTGATGGATGAGAGTAAACATAACAGCTATTAGAATACAGAGGTGGAGGCAGGAGGATTCTGCGATCTAGCACAGCCTGAGCAATGTGGAAGACCCTGTCTTGAAATAAACAATCAGAAAAACAACCCAAGCAAACCCAAAAGAAAGGAATAAAGGAAGGAATGAAGGAGGGAAGAATGTAGGGAGGAAGAAAGGACCTTTTGTCTAGAGAGAAAAAGGAGAGAGCATGTCCTACATGATGTGTGGAGAAAATATCAAATAATAAACAAGTCACTCAATATCATCAACATTAACTGGTTTGATGTTCTTTGAAGAAAGAAAAAAAAAGTAGTGCGTTTACTTAGGCACATCATTAAGACACACATTCAGTTGAGCACAATTATTCGGAGCAAAGAAAAATCAGCTCATCTATATGATTTTTTTTGTTTGTTTGCAGTTATTTAGCATTTATATTTATATAGCCTACACTAGCAGTTAATTCAGTTAATTTAGCCAAGCAGCCAGTCATTTCAGGAGGGAATCAGGGCTTTCGGATGAGTAATGTTGCAGAATGCTTGCCTCAAGCCCCAGCTGTTTGGCTGGACTCTGCCTTTTATTTGTACTATTGGCAAGAATAGACATAGCTCTCTAAGCCTGGAATGGCATTGGGAGAAAAGGCTTCTGAAATGTGAACAGTAGCTGAGGATGGGGCGGGGGAGAGGGAGGGAGGAAGGGAGGGAGAAGGAGAAACTGGCAGAGACAAAGACAGACAGACAGAGAATACTTAATCTGTTGTGGATATGCTCATTGTTCCTGTAGGGTTTGTACATCATTTTTTGACTTTCCATGAAAATATAAGTAGCCCAGAGCATGATTCAGGTCAGACATTAGGAACTAACTTTTTCAGGTCAGGTAGAGACTAAGCTCCAGAAAGTGTCCTGTGTGGAGTCACCCTAGGCAACACGTTGTGGTCAAAGCCATAAATGAAAATTATGTTTTGAAAACTCCCACTTCCAGGCTTCATGCGTGGCGTTCTGTGATCTCTGTGTTGCAGAGCGGCAAATCTTCCCCTTAGCATACCCCCTGCGGGTGAGCGAAGCTGGTTTGTTGAAGAGCATAATGATGATGAACATCCTGTGGAATGAACAAATGGCGAGAAGCCTAAGGGAACCAGATGCAAGGGAGAGTTTATGGAATTTTATTGTGAGTGATAATGCTGTAAATGAAAAATTGGTGAGGCATCCAAAGCAAGGAGATGTTGGAAGACAGACCTATCTCCAAATTCAATTAGTTAATCTAAGAATTTTTTTTTAAGACATGAAAATAAATGACTGTGTTTTTAAGCAACAACAAAGACACAGTAAAAACAAGGAAGTGATGACCATTTTGACATAAAGCAACTGATAAAAATCCAAGTGGGAAATAGCCATTAAAACCAGTCATGTAGGATACCAACTGGCAGATGTGAACAGTCTTCACCCTGAGGTCAGAGGAAGCAAGTTAATGAATTCACCAGCAATTCTTTCTCTAACAGTCACATAAAAACAACTAAATCTTGAGGGCCTAGAAGAAGAATATAGTACCCTTGGCAAGCCATTCACTTTGCATTTGACTGAGGGAAGAGCAGACATGAGAATTTTAGAGTGTTGGATGGAAGAGTTCAGATAAATCTCAGCTTCTCCCACACCTCCCACAAAGTGGAGCACAGCAGGATGACTTTGGCCAGGGACTCACTCTCCACTGAAGATCATCTCTGTTTTCCATCACAGTTAACATTTTTATTTCTCTCTCCTGCTCTATTTTGAAGCTTAAAGCCACTTAGACTTGCAATTGAATTTCTAATTTTAGGCTAACACCATCCAGCCCGGAATCAGCACACATTTGGCCAGAACTTTCTATTAAATTTTGCCACTACATTAAATGGTTAATTGGTTTATGGCTTTGGGTAAAAGAGACAGAGAAACTTGGTCAAACTTTCCTAGCATACAATTTATTATCATTTGCAGGCATTAAATACCCGTTTCTCTAGATAGCAAATCACTCCACAAAATGTATTTACAAATCAAGATGGAAATATTTTATGGACTTTCTTGGGATTGGGTCAACTATAAGCCCAAAGTGTTGTTTGAGGAACCTCAGTAAAGGCAGCAGAGACAAGAGGAATAAAGTAATATGGGCAGGCCAGGGAGGCAGTTCTCACTCTGAGGTCAGTATCCTGAAAATCCTTCCTAAGGAGAAGGAAGGGCAGAGGAGGTGGTGGTGGTGGTGGTGGGGTTGTTTTTTGTTGTTTAGTTTTCTTTTTTTGGTTGTTTTTTTGTTTGTTTGTTTGTTTTTGCTGTTGTTTTTGTTTGATTGTTTTGTTTAATAGAAATTACATCAAAGAAGCCTCTGTAGCATAAAGTTGGAAACAAGCTAGGTCACCAAAAGTCAAGCCAAATTCTTCCTGGGAGCAATTTTAGGCACAGATCTACAAATCTGCCTGAGGAAGCCTCGAAGAGAGACCCTGGAATAAGTGGTTCCCAGCGTCACGTGAACATAAATAGGTATTGTGCCCCTGCTCCCCGCCCCAAAGGAGACTCTCTTAAGGTTTAGCTCCCTGAGGAATATGTTTTTCTAGTAGAGAGCCATGGCAAGTTCTACCACTCCAGGGGTGGGCATGGGATTTAACAGGTTCTTTGGATGGGAAACTATACTCTGTCATTAACAACATACAGATAACCCTTGAAGGCAAAATCACCTTCCAGAACTTGTAGGTTTGACTACACTCTTGTTTTCTTTTTCTTTCTTTATCCCTCCATTTGATAGAAAATTATCTCAATTTTTGTGTGAAAGAATGTATTTATTGTGGACCTCTTTTTACTTCCCATTGAGGGCTTTCTTAAGTATATTATTTTGGTTCACAAAGAATTTCAGAAAACATTTGAACAATCTTTATAAAACTGATGAACTCTATAAATTGTTAACTGAACAACAGCAAAATCTTCACTCCCCACTCTCCTTCAAATTCATGGGCTCCTTGGAAAGGCTCTTATGGTGTATTCCCAATCATCCCAAGCCCCCTATCGAAGCCTCTGAGATCCTAGTCAACTGAGATGACATTTGTTTTACTTTGCTATCAGAATTATTAGTAAGGAGCTACCTAATTCTCCCAAGAATTTCTGTACTTGGCTTAAATAGAACATTGTTAGTCATTAACAAACAAAAGCATGTTCCTGGAGTGGAAGAGAAGAATACAAGAATAGCATGTATCCATCAAACTTTATTAGACAATGCTGTTTAGACAATCAAACTTAGAACAAGTCAAATAAAAATTTTGATCTAAATGAAAGATGTGGTAAGGACAAGGACTTAACCTATGAGACCAGAGCAGTTGAGATAAATGAAGAACAACAGGAACTCCTATTAAAGGCATTTAAATTATTAATTTGGCCATCCTTAAATGTTCTGTTTTCAAGATGCCATGAATTCTCAAGAAGATCCTCCAAAGAATTTTGTTTATGTACACTTCATACATAAGAACTTGTGGCATTAGAAAGGACAATTGATCCATTCAAGGGTACACAAAAAGGCACTCCATCAGCATTCAGTGTTGAAGCCCTCACAAGGAATGCCCATTGTGTGCTTGCAAGAAACTGAGAATAAAACAAGTAGACTTTTATTAACAGTTTTCCTTGAGGATCTCAAGGACTCCGGCAGTCCTCCAGGTGATCCTTCAGAAGTAGAATATTTATGTGTTAATAACTTAGTCAGCATACATGGGCTCTTTATGAGGCACTGGGAGAGGTACAATAGATACATGATTATAAGAATAGAACCTCTATATAGCGGCCTCTTGTGAGGCTATGCCAGTGCCTGGCAAACACAGAAGTGGATGCTCACAGTCAGCTATTGGATGGAACACAGGGCCCCCAATGGAGG
>NC_034604.1:12446146-12468780 GCF_900095145.1 Mus pahari | reverse complement strand
ACTTTCGGGATAGCATTTGAAATGTAAATAAAGAAAATTAAAAAAAAGAATAGAACCTCTAGCTTTATGATTTTATTGTTCAAAATAAGCCTCAAGTGGGGGGGGGCATGAAGTTTTGATATGGTCCCCAGTTCTTTAGTATACATAATAAAATTTCAAAAGCCTTTGACTAGCACGGGCAGCTATGAGATCATAAGCATTAGATTTTTTTTGCCCTTTGTTACTAATGCTGTGATTGATTGATTTTTCTGAAAATGTGATTACCTGACATTAAACATTGATGAGTCATGATCTCCTATCTCTCTCTTTTTAAATTCCATTCTAATATAACAAAGTAGACTGTGTAAAAAAAACTAGAAAAAGTGGAGCTCAAATCAAAAGGCTTGGGTAAAAGAACAGGAAGATGAACACAGTCATTCAATCATGTAGCATCAAACTCGGGGCAACTGAGCATGCTCAAGGTTCACAACACAGTGGGATGGCTGTGCACTTGGACTCAGCTGTGTCTAAGTTCACATGTAGCCAGGCATAACTCCAAGGTGTGCAACCTGGCAAAGTAGCTTTCTGTATGTGACTCTACTTCTTTTTTAAAAACGAAAAGAATAAGAGGCTTTTTATAAAAGTCAAGTTGGATAATTAGTGAAAGCCTCTAGAAAATGATATAAATAATATAACTATCTGTTTTAATCTTTATGCTAGTTGATATCAACTTGTTATTTACATCTCTAGAGAAAAATAATTCCAACAGCATGGAGAAGAGACAAGTCTCAAAACCCTGATTTGTTAATGAGTTTAAGAGAAGGGGTGAGGTTGGAGAAATACAATCATAGAGACTTAGATGACCATGACAAGAGGCAGAGAGTGACACTCACCGTAAGCACGTGCAACAGGAGGAAGGCTATTGGTGAATCATATTTTAGAAATAAAGGGAGAGACTCAACAAAGCATATAACAACTTTATATTTCATGGTCTAGAGATGATTTGCTTTTCTGATGCTCTGATAAAATAACATGAAAAAAAATCATCTGAGAGAAGTGTATTAGTCAGGGTTCTCCAGAGTCACAGAACTTATGGGTAGTCTCTATGTAGTAAGGGGATTTGTTGATGACTCACAGTCTGTAGTCCAACTTCCCAACAATGGTCAGCAGCAGCTGTGAATGGAAGTCCAAGGATCTAGCAGTTGCTCAGTCCCACAAGGCAAGCAGGGTAAGATGAGAGTGAATCTTCCTTCTTCCAATTTCCCCATGGTAATCTGGATCTACCACTCCTCCTAACACTGTAATTCCTTTC
This sequence comes from Mus pahari, assembly GCF_900095145.1. Classification (NCBI taxonomy): domain Eukaryota; kingdom Metazoa; phylum Chordata; class Mammalia; order Rodentia; family Muridae; genus Mus; species Mus pahari. Next base: position 12,467,489 of record NC_034604.1, on the reverse strand, counting down.
TTGTCTCTTTCTTGTTTCTTGTAATTTCTATGTCTCCAGTAGAAGGTCTGGCCCAGATTAAAGGTGTGTGCCACCACACGACTTGCTTTTTCCCGGATGACCTTGAACTCAGAGATCTCCTTGCCTTAGTCTTCTAGGATTCATAGCCACTGTGCCTCAAGATATCTGTGCCAAGATCCAGGTCAGAAATTTGTATCTCCCAGCCTCCTGATTAGGATCAGAGGTGAGCCTTCCAATTCTGGATTGTAATTCATTCCAGATATAGTCAAGTTGACAACCAGGAGTAGCCACTACAATCCACCCCTTGTCAACTTGATACAAATAATATTTCATGTCCATTTGAGACAATAACAAGGTCATGAATATGCCTAATATGATATAACTATTCCTGTACAATCAAAAAATGCATTTGTAAATTTACAATAGGGCAATGTCCCTTGGGAACATTCTCTTATAACTTAAATACCAATTAATGTGAAAGAAATTGGAAGAAAGACCAATATTTTCTTAACAAAATAAAACAGAAGCATTCATATTACTTTATAATCCTTGTTTCTGCAACTAGTTATGTGGACTTTGCTGTTATTTATAACTAACTACCTTCTTTTTCTACCTATTCTGTAGTCCTCTCTGCTCTGCAAGGACCCCAGCAGGTGTTGGCTCTTTTCCTGGAAGCAGTGACCCATACCTTCATTCCTGATGAGTCTGTGTCCTTTATCATCCTGCTTGGATTAGGCTGTTGTGATTTCCCATTGACTTTAATCACAGGACATGGTAGTACTAAGTGATTCCCTAAGGGATTTCCTGCACTCCTTCTTACCTCCATTGTGGAGAGGCAATACAATTTCCCCATGGTAATCTGGATCTACCACTCCTCCTAACACTGTAATTCCTTTCTTAGCCTGTTGGTTTAAGGCCACTAGAAGCCCAAAATGACCAAAGAGAAGTGTGAGCTTACAGTTCAATGGAGTATTTGTTGTGGCTCTTGGTAGGAGCACTCCCTGCTCGGGAACCAAAACTTATAAACCAGAAGAACCTAGAGAGATTAGGACAGGAAGCAAAAATTTTCCTAAAGGGTCATGAGGAGTGATAGTGAGAGGAACTATTCCCTTTTCCTCCCATTGATACATGTACTCATGGATCCTGGCTATGGGGGAAATTGTACGATATATCAGACATATATCTGATTCAAAGCATACACTTCCTTCTGAAGAACTTTGTCCAAGCCCTCCATGCTGTTGCCACCTAATTGGTACTGTAACTGTTTTCAGAAAGGCCATTCCATCTTTCTATCAGACCAGCTGCTTCAGGATGATGTGGAACATGGTAAGACCAGTGAATTCCATGATCCTGGGCCCACTGTTGCACTTCTCTGGCTGTGAAATGAGTTCCTTGGTCAGAAGCATAACGTGCAGAGCCATCAGTAAACCAGGCCCTAGTCTTCTCCTCTTCAGTCAGCCAATCATAGGGAACACCCCATGAGGCTATAGGCACATGCTTGGCAGCAAATGGCATTGTAACAGGAGTAGAAACCATAGGCATTTGAGCAACTTCTTCATGTAACTTGCTTGTGCCTTCGGGACCTGCTCTGGCCCNATCACGTATATACCACTTCCATTTGATAATAGACTGCTGCTGTGCATGTCCTACTTTTTGACTTGGAGGGTCTGATAACACCCATCTCATGATGGGTAGTTCAGGACACATGGTAACTTGGTGTCCTATTGTTAAATGTTCAGTTTCCACTAAGGCTCAATAGCAGGCCAAGAGCTATTTTTCAAAATAGAGAATAGTTGTTCGTAGATGATGGTAGAGCTTTGCTCCAAAATCCCAAAGGTATCTTCTCTGATTCACCTACAGGGGCCTGCCAGAGGTTCCAACCAGCATCTCTATCTGTTCCTCAAGTACCATCAGGGCTGCTGGTTCATATGGTCCAAGTGGTAGAGCAGCCTGCACAAGAGCCTGGACCTGTTGAAGAGCCTTCTCCTGTTCCAGACCCCACACAAAGCAAGCAGCTTCCCAAGTCACTTGGTAAATAGGCCTGAGTAACACACCCAAGTGAGGAATGTGCTGTCTCCAGAATCCAAAAAGACACACTAAACGTGCTTCTTTCTTGGTGGTGGAAGGGGCCAGGTGTAATAAATGATGTTTCATCTTAGAACGAATATCTCTGCGGCTGTCCACTTCTGGGTGGTGCCTGGAACAGGAGGAAGGTCTTCAAAAGTTATTTTTGGTTTTCATGTCAAGAGAGATGGAATTCATGATGAGTTCTGAGGGTCCTTGCTTTTGCGTGTAAAGTATTTTATCAATTGAGCCATTTTTTCCAGGCTCATTCAAATAATTAATAAATTTGTTTCCATAAATACTCATGGAGGACCTGATTTGTAGAACCCTGCATCATTTAATGAAGCCTTTTCATTCTTATTCTAGGAACCAAAGTTTCTGCAAAAGATTGTGACAATGGACTTTGCTAAACTCTATTAATTCTTTATATGTCCTGGATATCCCCCCAATAGCCAACATAGAGTCCTATAGATCATTTAACCAGCTCTACCACTAATCTTATATTTCTATTTGCTAGACTGTTAATTCTCAGCTGTCCTCGCCAAATACCTCACCCAGGTTCCTTCTGCTCCAGCGGTCTGTCCTGGGGCAGCATGTCACTAAGCTACATGCTCCTGGTCTATCACATTTAGTGGAGACCTTCTGTCCTATCCATCTTCCTTTCTCCTTTTTCTCCTCTCTCCTTCCTTGTGGTTTCTACTTGTAACCAACAGTTCTGTGACTGAAACACCACCTCTTTCTGTTTCTCCCAGTAATTGACTGTAGCTATCTTTATTTAACCAATAGCTTTAAATTAGGGAGCAGGGTTTACATAGCATCACTTGTTGTATATGTGGATCTGCTCATCAGGGGTAACCAGATCTTGGGGGCCAGTCTTTAGCACTTGAATACATAATAGCACCAGGACAGCACCCAATAAGACTCCAAACTATTACTGCAAACAGTCATCTCAAACCAGGTGTGTCATAGATGAAGACTAATTTTAAACTTTGGAGAAAGATGTGATGAAAGAAAAAGAATTAAAAACTGCAAAATATGAGCTGACCCATTTATATTAATCGATTAAACTTATTCACCATAGAAAAATGAGTTATTGAATGTAACATTTATCAGTTGGTCATTTCAGGTATGCATATGAATACTGTGGTCTGTACCCAAGGGCTAAAAATTTGGGTATTTGTCAAAACTCTTGAGTTCCTGGTGAATTGATTGTTGCATCTTTAAGCTCCACTCTTCTATTAATACCAAATAAAAGTCTTTCATCAATTCAACAAACAGATCACTCCAGAGGCCACACACTTTCAATCCAGAATGTAGTAGAGAAAGCAAAAGCCTCATTTCCTCAAAAGAGAATGGAGGGCTTAATAAAAGAGTAGAATACTATGGCACCCACATGTCTAAAAGCGGGTTAAATAATGAAGTATCTGGTAAATGAACTGTGTCTGTGTATACCTACAAGTCTTTGTATCTGATTTTGAGTTAACTTTGTTCCTGTTTGTTTCGTTGGGTGGCACTGCATCATTCATTATAGTTTTCCAGTGACAGCAGAGGGCAACAGGCTTGCATATTTAAGTAGGAAGGGAAATGATTTGTCGGACTTCTGTCATTAATCTCTACTAGGTTACTGAATCCATTTAAGACTCTAGACACTGCTATTGTATTTCTGTCAGGTCAAAATTACTCATGAATTGGCTAGACTGCTGTGGCAAACATGAAGATTTAACCCATGAACTTGAAAAAAAATGGTGAATTTGAAAAATTCAGTGAAAATAATTTTAAAAAACTAAGAAAAAAACCTGGTTCTCATATCTATTAGAGAAATTGAATCCATTACTTATAACTTTTCCATAATGAAAACCTCCAGGCTCAGAGGACAAAGCACTTACTCTTTCCAATACTTAAGAAATAAATAACCACAAGCTTACATAAATCTTCTAGAAAAAAACAAGAAAATTCATTCCTCATTTTGTGATTTTTTAGCATGACTCAGATAACAACAAAAACTTTCTGATAATTTTTCTTACAGATATACATACAATATATTATATACTTATTTAAATCTAATGTGTCTAGAATTGTTTATCAGAGGGTTAACTCTAGGGACACAAATTTGGCTAAGTATTTGAAAATCAATTACTGTAATTCACCATCATGACTTATCATGTGGTTAATTAAATGCAGAAAAGCACTTGAAATCTCATGACTGGGCATGCAGCTAGTGATAGAATTTTTGCCTACCACATACAAGAATTCCGCCTCTATTGTTAGTGATAGTGACAGGACATATCCCGGTGCAACCCTTCTCCCCCCCCCCCCCCCCCCTCTCTCTCTCTCTCTCTCCCCCCCCCCAGTCTGAGGAGTGGTGTTCTTAGCAACCATCATGTAGGGTAATCCTGGTTCTCAGGTGTACTATGGTAAAGAACTTCAGGATGAACCATAATGCTGAAAGGGTAGTGAGTTTATAAAGACAGAGGAGAGTGAATAGTTTAGATTGAAGATTGAAGCATGGATTGAGAATAGAGGGGGAAGTGAGAGAAGACAGGGAGAAAGGGAATGAAGGGTGGAGTGAGAGAGAGAGACAGAGAGAGAAACAGAGGGAGGGAGACTCAGTTACCCACAACATGAAAGGTCTGGACTTTTCAAGAGGATGGTGAGTCACCCAATATGTCTATATTACTGCAAATATCACCATTCAAAGGATGTAATTTATAACAAGTACAATGTTTTATAAATGTAAATGTTTTAATGGTAAATTTAAATGTACTTAAGCCTAAAAGTTATATTAAAAAGTTATGTAAAGACATGTGAACTGACTTCTGATCTTAAAGAATTTAATTTTGTAAATGATATTGTGTATAGAATGGATTTTTAAGGTAAATTATTTAAATGTATAGGTGAGCTAATAACAGTAAAAGCTAAGGTTACAAACATTCACGTCCTAAGTAAGCCTAGTTTATTTGTACTTTCTACCTTCTGCAGTTGAGATACTTTTAGGAAAATGTTATCACTGGAGGCTACTGTGGCTTTATTCACTGTATTGATATTTCTAAGCTGTCAGTCAGAGGTTACAACAAACTGGGTTCCAGATGAGGGGTACTTTATCTTCCTATCACTGTTCATTTTCTCTGAAATGTCACTGTCAATTATTAAAAAGCAAAAATCATAATCATCATCAAACAACAATAAAACCAAACACACACACACACACACACACACATACACACTTCATATCTGTTTAGGATTCAAATTGGAATGAAATCATCAATAAAAATATCCATATTGTTTAGCTGTCATCAAATAATAATAGAATGCTGAAAAGTTTCCTTCTGAGTTCAAGAGCACACAGGCCACAGAAGAAGTGCAGAGCAGCTGGGACAGGCTCCTACAGGCCTACATCTACACCTGGGAGGTTTAATGAGAATGAAGCTACAACATACCCAAACTTATGGGACACAATGAAGGCAGTCCTAAGAGGAAAACTCATACNCCTGAGTGCCTCCAAAAAGAAACTGGAGAGAGCATACACTAGCAGCTTCACAGCACACCTGAAAGCTCTAGAACAAAAGGAAGCAAATTCACCCAAGAGGATTAGNTGGCAGAAAATAATCAAACTCAGGGCTGAAATCAACCAAGTGGAAACAAACAAACAAAAAACTATACAAAGAATCAACTAAACCAGGAGGTGGTTCTTTGAGAAAAATCAACAAAATAGATAAACTGTTAGCCAGACTAACTAGAGGGTATGGGGTCAGTATCCTAATTAACAAAATCAGAAGTGAAAAGGGAGACATAACAACCGAAACTGAGGAAACCCAAGAAAAATCATAAGACACTACTATAAAAGCCTATACTCAACAAAACTGTAAAATCTGGATGAAATGGACAATTTTTACACATATACCAGGTACCAAAGTTAAATCAGGATCAGATTAACAATCTAAACAGTCCCATATCCCCTAAAGAAATAGAAACAGTCATTAATAGTTTCCCAAGCCAAACAAACAAACAAACAAACAAACAAAAAACCAAATCAAACCAATCCAAACCAAAACAACAACAACAACAACAACAAGCCCAGGACCAGATGGATTTAGTGCAAAATTCTATCAGACCATCAAAGAAGACCTAATATCAATACTCCTCAAACTATTCCACAAAATAGAAACAGAAGGTACTCTACCCAATTCATTCTATGAAGTCACAATTACTCTGATACCTATACCACACAAAGACCCAACAGAGAAAGAGAACTGCAGACCAATTTCCCTTATGTATATGGATGCAAAAATACTCAATAAAATTTTCTCAAACCAAATCCAAGAACACATCAAAATGATCATCTATCATGATTGTAGTGGCTATTCCTGGCTGTCAACTTGACTGTATTTGGAATGAACTACAATCCAGAATTGGAAGGCTCACTAATGAACCTAATCTGGAGGCTGGGAGATGGAAGTTTCTGATCTGGATCTTGGTATGGAGATCTTGAGACACAGTGGTGATTGAATCCAGAAGATTAAGACAGGGATATCTCCGAGTTCAAGGTCATCTGGGATTAAAGGTGTGGCACACCTTCTGCTGGAGACCATATAAGGACATTGGAAGAAGGTAGTCTGGTTCTCGCTCTTTTGCCTGCTTGTCGTGTGGGACTAAGCAACGGTTAGATCCTTGGGACTTCCATTCATAGCTACTACTGAACCATTGTTGGGAATTGGACTGCAGACTATATAGAGACTATCCATAAGTTCTGTGACACCAGAGAACCCTGACTAATACAATGATCAAGTAGGCTTCATCACAGGGATTCAGGGATGGTTCAATATATGGAAAACCATCAAGGTAATCTACTATATAAACAAATTCAAAGGAAAAAAACCATATGATCATCTCATTAGATGCTGAGAAAGCATTTGACAAAATTGAACACTCACTGTGTGTAGGCTCCATTAGTATAAACAAACAAACAAACATATAAATATATCAAAGTAGGAAAGACTTCAGAATCATAATGATAGATGCATAAAATTTCCAATATATGTAAGATAACTGCTAAAATTTGTAAGTGAACTTAGAAAGGTCATAGTACACTAGACCAGTAATGTATCCACACAAAGAAGAAAAATGCTGAAACTCAAAGAGAAAAGCCTTCTGTATACTCCAACTTCCAACATTTTATTGCTGAGAAATAAGTTGACACTACCTGTTTTCATATGTTTCTTTCTTTTTTCTTTTTTTCATTTTTATTGGATACTTTCTTATTTACATTTAGCAATTTCTCCCCCACCCCCAGAAACCTCCTATTTTATCCACCTTCCCCTACTCTATGAGGGTGTTCACCCACCCACCTATCAACTCTCACCTCCCAACCATGGCATTGACCTACACTGGGATATTGAGCCTTCACAGGACCAGGGGCCTCTCCTCTCATTGATGCCTGACAAGGCCATCCTCTGCTACATGTGTGGCTGGAGCCATAGGTCCCTTCATGTGTACTCTTTGGTTGATGGTTTAGTCCCTGGGAGCTCTGATTGGTTGATATTGTTGTTCTTCTTATGGCTTTTCAAACCCCTTCAGCTCCTTTCTATGAAGCCACAATTAAGCTTATACCTAAAGCACACGAAGATCCAACAAAGAAAGAAAAATTCAGACCAATTTCCCTTATGAATATTGGTGCAAGCATATTCAATAAAATTCTTGCAAACTGAATCCAAGAACACATCAAAACAATCATCCATTATGATCAAGTAGGCTTCATCTCAGGGATGCAGAGATGGTTCAATATATGGAAATCCATCAAGGTAATCCATTATATAAACACACTCAAAGGGAAAAAAAAGCATATGATCATATCATTAGATGCTGAGAAAGCATTTGACAAAATTCAACACCCTTGATGGTAAAAGTCTTGGAAGATCAGAAATTCAAGGCCCATACCTAAACACAGTAAAGTCAATATATGTTTCTATACCAGAGACTATATAATGCTAACTAGAGAATTTAAGGACAATTTTGATAATGATATGGAAAGACTTTGCCTTAAGTTATTTTTCTCCTAATTTGTCATAAAATGTAATTACAAGCTGAGACTCCCAAAGAGATATTTTTCTTAGGGAATCAAAAAAAACCTAATTTTTATAAAAATCAGAAGGACCACAAATATTAAAGACAGTCTTATAAAAGAATAAAATTGAACATTTATATTAGTAAATCTCAAGGCTACCTAGAAAGTTACCTCAGTGAAAATAAAGTATAAATTGTTTCAAAGACAAATAGATACAACAGTAGAAAAATAATGGAATTCATAAGTAAAGCATACATGTATAAAAAGCTGAATTACAAGGAAGATGACTAATGTAGTGGAGGAAAGAAGGTCTTTAAAATAAATATATAAATAACCAACAGTGTATGTATCTGGTAGAAAATGTTGAATTCTACCTCACACTATATAGAAATTCTGTATGAATTATGGACTCAAATGTAAAAATTAAAAGTTTCAAAGATATTAGTCATCAAAAAAAGTGAAAATCAAGTCAAAACCATAGAGACTACTGCAAACATTGGGAGAAATTAGTTCTCTTTTATTGATTGGAATAAATGCATGTGTAAGACAGAAGCCTAGTTAGTGCTGGATATCCATGCTCTTGTCTATACTTGTAGCAAGGTTAGAATTCACTAAGCTTGTTTTCTCTATATTTCATGGTATTATTTATCTGTGAATTAACCCTGACCTTTTTCTTCCTGATAGTGTTTTCTCATAAGTCATTACTGTGAAACTGGAAAGCTTGATAGTGATAACTCTGTGCCTTATCCACTGTGGGTTTTTTTTTCAGTTGTGTATTTAAACAGAAATTGTAAACCATTAAGGGTCATGGATATAGCTTAGTCAAGCACTTGATAACAAGCATAAATCCTAGGTTCATATTTTACACTGTCACCAACAAACCTCATTATTTACATTTTATCTTTTCATACATTTTTCTCCTTTTTTACATTTATTTTCTTTTACTATTGCTTTAGCAACAGCTTCAACTAGTGGTATTAATATTAATGATAATCATTCTGCCGGAAAATTTTAATAATCACCTTTCTATAATATTCTTATTAAAACCGATGTTTTTCAAAGTTTCTGGTAACTACATTTTATAAGGTTAATGAAATTTCCTTCTAGTCTCAATTTTAAATTATATTAAGAATGGATGCTGTTGTATCAATAGCTTTTTAAAGTTTTTGTTATTATTTTGTAATATGTATATATCATTTTATAAATATTATTTTATGGTCCTTAGTATTAAAAAGTATTTCATTTATAATTCCTTGCATTATAATCCTTTCGTTATGTTTTTCTGTTGATAGCTTATAATTTTTAAAACAAAACTTAATAACAACAGCAAGAACATATACAGGATCTATGCCTCCACCTCAGGTCATAGACTGCTGAATATCATTGTATTGCATTCTCTTCACCATTCTCTGCATCTTGCTGTGTTTATGACCTACTTGACAGCAAGTTCACACCTTTCCTCTAACATTTTAACCTATTTAAAGAATAGCTGATTGATTACAGTATAGATATCAAAATCACACATTTAAACAAACATCATAGCCAATCACAATTTTATCCGGAATATGCATACAAACTCTGTCCAACGTCCCTGTGACACCCTAACAGCTGTTTCTTCTAGAGCAAGAACCAATCCACAGTGATACATTTCAGGTTATTGTCCTGTCACTTTCATTTTCTTCTACCTAGGACAAACTCTTGGTGATTTCTTTGGCCGTAATGTGGTTTTATTTAGTAGAATACCCTGTCAGATATATTCATATAGTTTTGAATCAGGTTATCGTCTGAAGCAAGAATGCCCATAAAGTGATGCTGGGATCTATTGAGTATCTTTATTCATTTCTGATTTTTTGTTTTATGCTTTTCTTTTTGAGATTAGGTATCTGTGTAGACCAAGTTGCTTGCAAACTCATTCTATAGCTCAAGTGAACTCAAAATTGCAATTCTTCTGCTTCAGCATCCTGAGTGCTGAGGAATGAAATACTGTAGTACCACACTAACCTTAATTCCTATGCTTTATTTGGAAATACTTTGGATGATATGTGTGTGTGTGTGTGTGTGTGTGTGTGTGTGTGTGTACACGCACATAGGGGCTGATGTACTTGGAATCACTGTTTATAACCTCCTATTCAACTTGTTTGCTTATTTTTTAATCTTGTATAAGTAGAGATCACAGTAGTTGTATGCATCTTTAATCTGTGTTTATAGTATTTTTCATAGGGGTATGTGTGTGAATGTGTGTGTGTGTGTTTGCAAGTACATGCTCATGAGCATGTACGTGTGCACACACATAGGCACAAAGGAAGGACAACTTTCTAGAGTGGAGTTCCTTTTGTGGCTATAGAGATTTGTCATCCAGCTTTCACAACTAGTACTTGTACATGCTGCACCATCTCACAGCTCTCCTGTTGTCCTTTATAATAATGCTTTTAAAGTCAGCTAAGAAATGTCTTATATTTTGCTATTCTGATTATCAGACAGATCTTAACAGTTTGAAGAACTTATTCACGATAGCATTTATATTAGCTTTTAGAAATATGCCTTACAGTACTTTCATTATAATCTTAAATCCTTTTGTTTTAGGAGGTTTGAAAATATTCTATGAATCAATTTTGAAAATGTGCCTTTTCACAGGTGAGGTAGTGTACGATCTCTAGGTTTTAAAATATGGAAGGAGGCCAGAGAGATGACTTAGTAATTAAACAAGTTTGATGCTCTTCCAGAGGACCAGAGTTCAATTCCAAGCAGCTAGGTTAGGTGGTTTATACTCACTTGCACATAAATCCAGCTTCTGGACTTTGCTGGTACCTGTATACATATGTACACACACACACACACACACACACACACACACACACACACACACACTCTCTCTCTCTCTCTCTCTCTCTCTCTCACAGACACATAGACAGACACCCTCCATAAATCCACATAATTTAAAATGTTTTGATACATACATGTTTTCATGTTTCAATATTTCAGATATGTTCATTATATGAACCTATTGCTATTTTAAAGCCATTAGCGTACACATTCTTATAGAACAATCCTGCCAAATTTCAATTTTTTGTTTTTCAAACCTCAAGAGTCTGTTTTAATGACGTAACCCACTCTGTGTTCTTGTTTTCTATCTTTTTCTGTGATACAATTCACATGAATAGTCAACCACAGCTGTACTTGATTCTGCTTGGTGGTCATACACATCTAAAATAAGATGCCTTTATGTCAATGTACCTCCAATTGGAGTAGTTGCAATGAACCTGTAACCAGTATAAGCTCTATTATTTTGTTAAATTTACCTTAAAATGAATTTGACTTTAATGGAATGCAAAAGCAAAAGTGCAGCTATTCAAAATCATTTATTTATCCTGCCCAAGTATCCTATCTCTAACTAACCCTGCCCCACAACACCAGGCCGGAAAGTTTACCAATGGAGGTCACTAGTATTTGCTCCTTCTATCTAGTGATCAATAATTGAACAGAAGGGCAGCTTGCATGAATCCAATACTCTGTTGTACCCTGGGATTTTCCAGCTTCAGCTAGAATTTCAATTGTTTTACTCCCAAGTATTGGTTGACATTCCAAAGATGCTCTGATATTTGAGATATTGATATATACTTCAATAGACTCAGGTCTACAAACACTTAACCACATTCGTGGCTATAGAGCCATTATTTTATGAGCTATTTGTATGTCATCCTGACCTTCTCACTGAATTTGAAGAGCATTGTACAAATAAACTCAAAAATATAAAATATTCGACTTAAAAAACCACCTACCCTTGCTTTCTGCACACTCAGCTGTCACTAGAAGTAAAAGGCGTGAAGACTGAAATACTTTCAAACAGCAATCTTTCAAAAGATTCTCATAGACATAAGCACATTACATATTTCTTCCCCTGATGGCTTAAAAATGCCACAAGCTACTGACAAACAAAAACCACCACCAACAAAAATTCTTCTTGACTGGCTGACATTTTACTTTCTTTAGGAAACACAGGAGATGTCCCTAAAACTGTCAAAAGCACTGCTTAAATTGAGCAGCAGGCAGACATCTACTTCAGCAAGACATGGGATCTCTGGTTGCCTGACAGTTTTCAAATATCAGACAAACAGTGGTCTGCAGCTTTGGTCATTCTATTGCTCTCTTCCTGACTTGAGGATTGTCCTACAAGAAAGAGAGCTTGTTAAAAGTAAAAGCCATGATATTCTGGTAATTGGGTTTACAGAGAACATACGTGAAAATGCTCAGTGGAAAGCTTCACTGTATACAAGATGTTTTCCCTCTCTTCTGTCTCATTGTTTTGTATTATACTCAATTTTAGCCAATCCTGTCCAATTTTGCAGAAACAGGTTAGATAAGCCATAATGTCCATTTTATCCTGCTCTGAATAGACACATTGGTGCTATGATGCAAAGATGCTGGTGATTATTTCCTTTGTCTGGTCTCTTCAGGTCTCCAGGATCCTAGAGCTGAGCTCCCTTCAGTAACATGGAGGGAATGTGCTGTATAGTTTTATGTCAGTTTGAGATAAACTGGAGTAATCAGAGAGGACCAAGTATCAATTGACAAAATACCACCATAAGTAGGCAAGCTTGTAGGGTAGTTTTTAATTAGTGGGAGGGTCCAGCCTTTTCTGGGTGGTACCATCCTAGGTTGGTGGGCCTACAATTTTTAATGAAGCAGATTGTGCAAGCCATGAAGAGAAAGCCAATAAGCTGCACTTCTCCACGGCCTCTGCTTCAGTTCCTCCCTGTTTGAGATCCTGTCCTCACTTCTTTCAATGATGAACAGTGATACGGAAGCATAAGCTAAGTACCCTTCCCCCAATTGCTGTGATCACGGTGTTTCATCATGGGAACAGTAACCCTACAAGGAGGAAAAGCCGACACCATCCCTGCTCTGGAAACTGCCATTCATTTCAGGACAGTAACTGCTTGTTGGCTTCAGTCAGTGCCAGCTGCTTGTCATGTTAGAGCATGTGAGGTTTGCTGCCAAGTCCAGATGTACAGCTGAGGTCAGTGCCCTAAGGACTGAGCACAAGGATGCTGTGATCCCTGGTGGCGACAGGGTCTCTGCTAACAAGCCTCTAGACATTCAGGATGAAATGTCATCACCTCTGCACAGCTATCATGGAAGATGAAACAAAACATGTAAAGACCTTTAATAGCTTTAGAGTCTGGGAAATAAGCGAGGCAGCCAGGGTGCCAGTCTCTACTCTATGGCGCTTATGTCAGTTATCTGAGTAACAGTGACCCCTTATCCATCACTTCATCCCCAACATGCGGAGATAAAAAGATAACTTGCAATAATAGGTTTTCCTATGATTGAGCTTCCAGGGCTTCTAGCAATCAGTATTCACTGACAGTATTCACTGTCAACCAGTATTCAATAAATAATTACATTGTGTCTGTGATATGTAAGTTCGCCACTTAAAATTACAGGTGGATAAAGAAAATGATGGTCACATTCTCTATCTTCATGGAGTACTAGGTATGTACTATTAAATTACTTCATGTCTTGCCTAAGGCAGACTTGCTATTGCTTGTGCTAGACACATACGGAAACAGTCCAAGAAGGGAAAGGATTATTTGGCTGATAGTCTCATGGTTTTCAGCCCAAAGTAACCTGCCTCTATTGCTATAGGCAAGAGAGTTAGAGCATCATGGCCTGGAGCAGATTGTGAACAAATTGGATCATTTCATGGTGGACAAGAGCTAGTAGCCAGGAACAAAATTCAAAAGCATGATCCCAGTGATCTACCTCCAGCTACATAACAACTCTTGAAGTTTCTCCCCCCCCAGTAGTATAAATATCTGAAGACCGTGCTTTTTGACAAATGAGACCTTGTGAAGTAGTTCATATTCTAAGAATGCAAGTGCATAACTCCACTGTTTCTGCTGGAATATTTCAATTTACATTTCATCTTTTATTAGCAAAATATTTTATGAGGTTTAGGTGACTTATGGTATTGGGAAAAGTCTCTTTCTTGAACTTTATTTCTAGCCATGCAGATTTACCTGGAAATGCCAATATCCTGGTTAATATGTCCATTGTTATTGACTGGAAAAAGAAAAAAACCACAATTTATTTCTTCTAGTCTGCTTAAAATGTCTTTGTCCAAAAATTGTTTCCTCTCCAAGGCCTTGTCATCTTTTCTTGGAGAAAGTCCTGGGCATCCCATTACATTGATGGTTTATTGTCTCGGAACTATAAATATAAACATATATAATATGTGCATATATGTATATATTGCTGGAATGAAATATGTATATAGTGAAAAAGTTCCCCTTTCTCTAAATTCTGGGCAGGTCACTTTCTTTGCATCCCCAAATTCATGTGTAATGAGTTCTGGCCTGCTACATCCACTCCAGTAGTGATGCATTACAGGTTTGGAAACCTGGAAGCAGTCCTGAGGCAAAAAGTTTCAAGGAAACTCAGCCTCCAGGAACCTTTCATTCTAATAGCTGGGAATGCCCCAGATGTGTCCCTTCAATATTGTGAAGGGTCTTACATGCTTTCTTACAGTATTTTACTGGAAGTTACTTTCATATTCAAGTATTTACCAAGGCCTAGGAAATAGGGGGGTTGTGGTATTCCATTATTCATGACAAGGTCTGTTAGAGCAGAACCCCCGCCCCCCAAACAGTTTTTTTCACTAGGTCCAAAGGAATAGCATAATCAAGGATTTACTGGGAACCCCTGGTGGTGGGGTTAGCAATTCACACCTGGCTTCCTCCTTAAGTGCCTGGTCCCCTGGTCTTTTGATATATACAATCCTTTGTTTTGTGTCACCATAACTCTTGCAGATATGTCCTGCCTGATTTCTCTTGTTTGTTCTGTATTAAAAGTTTGATGCTCGATTTAGAAAAATACATTCAGATTCTACACACACTCTCATGTCGGTCTGTTTGTCATCCGCCAAATCCTTTCTCGTCTACCACCAGAGACCCGTTCCACACAGATAGGAGACCCCAAAAAGGAGGTAGTCTGTGGCACTGGCCAAGACTTTTGTCTATATTTTAATCGTTTTCTTCAAAACATGTAGACTTATAAAATAAAATAATAAGCAGAAATTCAAAGGTCATTCAGTCTTTCAGATACAGAATGTTTTTCCTGGAGTTTACTTGAAAGTAAAGGTGGTGATAGATAGGAGAGATAAAACAATGAACACTAACAAAAAGACAGAAAAGGTGTTTCACAGGATGTAGAAAAACCAAACCTTTGAAACACCTTCAGGGTCAATAGATATGGTGCAACCACTTAGAACAAGTAGTTGACTCAGTTTGCTCAAGTTGAATACAAACATGTCTATAACATGTTCTGTTGCTAGCAATCCCATTGCATGATTCCAATCTAGCAAAGACATGTACTAGCATGCTCATAGCAGCCCCTTATGTAGACACATAGGATTGAATACTGACACATATCTTTCTTCAGTAAGACAGTAATAGAGTATGTACTTGGATGCTTCCTATAAACTCATGTTTTGAAGGCTTGGTTTCTAGATCATGGTGCTACTTAGATTAGATATTGTTTTGTTTTATTTTGTTTGTTTTGTTGAGAAAGTATAGTCCTGTATAGTCCTGCTTTTCCTGGAAGTTGCTATATGGATCAGGCTGGATTTGCACTCTGTAGTAGGAAAATTGTTAATCTGCTCTGAGCTCCTGGTGGGTGATCACATTTCTTGCCACCCACCAGAGTTCACTGGATTCATGCCTTGACTAGCTCAGTGGTTGGGTGTCTCCAAACCTCCCCATTGCTAGCTTTCTCTGAGATAACACTTTCTAAATCTACATTTTATCTTTGCTGCCCTGTTTCCTTTTGTTCAGCCCTCCCAAGTGGCCACTTTCCCTTTGCACCTACACTACTGGATGATTACTCGCCTGTAGCTCTTAAATCTGATCTCTCTGCTTCAGTATCATGTTGACTCTGTTCTGTCTCTCCTCTGCCTTTCTTGCCTGGGAATCCTAAAAGCCTCACCTTTTTCTTTTATTAATCAATCAAAAACAAATTGGGGAGAGGGACTCTCAGCTTCTGGACACACAAGTTCCCATGTGATTTTGGGAGCTGAATTAAGACAAAGCATTAGAAACAATCCCCAACAGAACTCAGCAATTGCCTGCTTCTGTTTCCTGAGTGCTAGGATTATGAGATTAAAGGCATGTACCAACATGCCTAGTGTAAATCTTTGACCTTCTAGTCTAGTTAAAAGGAGGTAAGAAGAGATGAGGCCTAGTGAAAAGAAATTAAATCATCCCAGGCATGTCCATGAAGGGGACATTAAAGCCCTGCCAGCTTCTTTTTTTAATCTCTTTTGTTTCTTAGCTGCAATAAGGAGAGTAGGTTTCCTCTATCCTGTCCTTCTGTGATGGACTGATATACCACCGTTAACCAAAAATCAACCAGGACAAGAGACAAGTAGCTAAGAGTCTGAAATCCATGGACAAAAGAAAACTTTTTGTTTCCGTCTCATAAATTGATTTCTATGCATGTTTTCTCACAATGAGATGGAGAGACACAGCTAGGTAAATGTATTATTTTATGATGACATAAAAAGGTATTGTTGAACACCACACACACACACACACACACACACATACATACACATACACACACACACACACACACACACACACACACACACACACACACGTATGTGTGTTGAGTAAAAGAAAGCAACAGAAAAAAGGACTTCCTGGGTGACTTCATTAAGTTCAAAAGTAGGTCTCAATCCAGATGCTACCAGGACAGGTGTTATATTCAGAGCTGTGGTAAGTAGAAGATATTAGTAGCTGATAGAGATTAGTGATGTTCTATAACTTGGATAGATTTTAACTGTACAAACAATGTGTGTATTTTGCACAAATACAATTTTGTACAATTCCTATTGCCTAGGACTATCCTGTAAAATTGAAGGACACTACAATGGTTAATGCATTGCAAGGTTATCTTTGTAGTGCAATATTCTATGCCTTCCATTAGGCTCCATCTAGCTCTCTTATCATTCAATAGGGATATCTAAGTATTGATTTACCAATAGATAATCAAAGTAGTAGAAGTAGAGTTCTTGAGTGCCATCTATCTCCTCTGCAGCAACAGATAACTTAGTCTACAAGCATTTCAGGGATGTTGCAGATTTAAATTCCAAAAGATACCTCGTATTGTGTATCTATTGTTGATTGAATGTGAATTGCTATTCATGTCACTAACTGATGGTACTGTTTTGGAAGGAAGCAAAAGATTTAGGAAGTAGAGCTTTGGTGGAGGAGTTAGATCACTGGAAACAGACCTTGATGTCAAGCCCTACCTCCTCTCTGTCCCTACACCTAAGAAGATGTGAGTATGTGTTCCTAAATTGTAAGCTAAGACCAAACCCTTCTTGGTTCAAGCTGGTTCTTGGGTGTGTAGCTGTAGGAATAAGAAGAATACATAACACAGCTTCCTCGGACATTAACTTTATTTGGAAATTTGTCTTGGAAAATTGAGTTTAAATAAAATTAATCCAAGTGATCTGTACATTTCTAAGAGGAGAAAAACCTAAATCTTTAGTCCAAACCAAGATTCTTAGAACTGGTGTAAAAATACAATTAATAGCCAAGGCAATATGGCAGAACAAGAGCCTACATATCCCACTACAGCAAGCTCTAGATATTTCATGTGACTGAAGCAGGTATGTGTGTGTGTGCACATGTGCAAACACATGTACGTGCATGTGCATGTGCGTATACACACACACACACACACACACACACAGAGAGAGAGAGAGAGAGAGAGAGAGAGAGAGAGAGAGAGAGAGAGGGAGAGAGACCTTAAAACAAATTTTATATAGATAATATATATCCTTAAAGAGGAAATGTATAAACCCCTTAAGAAATCCAAGGGAGTAAAAAAAAACAACTAGAGTAAATAAATAAGTCTCTTAAAGAAATGAAAACATCATTCCAAGGATGAAAACATCATTCCAAGGAGGTTGAAAACACACACACACACACACACACACACACACACACACATACATACACACACACACACACACACACATCACTACCATCTCTAATAAGATAATAGGAATTAACAATCATTGGTAGTTAATATCTCTCAATATCAATGAACTCAGTCCCCTATCAGAATAGATGCAAAAAAATATTCATCCGTTTGCTACATAAAAAAAAAAAGATTTCTAACCAAAATTAATCAAGATGGAGAAGAATATGTCATACTCACCAAAGAAAAAATGTTCCAAGAGGGCATCCCAATTCTGAACATCTATGCCTCAAACCCAGGAGTACCCCATTTGTAAAAGAATCATCACTAAAGCTTATATGGCCACAATGAACCTCTTACATTAATAATGGGAGACTTCAATAATGCACTTTCAACATCTGATAGGTTACCCTATCAATTGTTGGGAATCAATGAGACAAAGAGTTGATTATTTGAGAAAAATCAACAACAATAAAAAATACTTTAGCAAAACTAATGAATGGGCAGAGAAAATATCAAAATATCAAAATCAGAAATGAAGGGGGCATATAACAACAGAAACCAAAAAATATTAAAGAACAATTTGGTCATATTTTAAAAATCTATGTCATTAAATTGGAAAATATAAAAGACATGAACAATTTTCTCATAGATACCACTTACCAAAGTTAAGTCAAGATTTAAAATAAACAAAAATCCAAACCAACCAACCACCAAACAAACAAAAAATCTGTGCCCCAGAGCTAAGGCTGTACCACAGCTCTATGAACCCAAATCCTGACTGAAAAGATCTGGTCTCTCAGGAGTGCTGTCACTCCTAAATTCACAGGTGAGATCACCACTTTTGCTCCTATAACTGGCCAAAGAAGAGACCCGCCAGGAGCCCACAGGACATAGGAACTGAAAAGCAGTCAGGGACAGGGTCCTTTTGGTTTCCATCAACTCCTCGGAGTTAACCCTGTGACACAGCTCTCCACATCCAAATCCTGCCTGAAGAGAACTGGTCTTCCAGGAGTGCTGACATCACTAAGATCACAGGCTGCTACAACCCATTACCAACTGGAGAGAGCTGGTCTCCCAATTGTGCTGACATACCTAAGATCACAGGCTCACAGGAGGGGTAAGCTCTAGTCATAGACAGAAAGACCAGCTAACACCAGAGATAATAAGATGGCGAGAGTCAAGCACAAGAACCTAAGCAACAGAAACCAAGGCTACTTTGCATCATCAGAACCAAGTTTTCCCACCACAGCAAGTCCTGGATACCCCAACACACCACAAAAGCAAGACTCTGCTTTAAAATCACATCTCCTCTTAGTGTGTGCCTGTGCATTTCTTTTTTCCCTGGGTGTGAGGTAGGGGACCAAAATGCTCTCTGTGCAGTGATGTCTCTCTTCTTTCATGGTTTCTGTTTTTTACATTGGCAACATCTTTCATTCCATATATCACTCTTTTCCCACCTCCAAATAAAATTTAATTCACTATGAAAAAATAAAATAAAATAAAATCACATCTCATGATGATGATGATAGAAAATTTTAACAAGGACAAAATTAACTCCCTTAAAGAAATACAGGAGAACTCAGGTAAAAAGGTAGAAGCCCTTAAAGTGAAACACAAAAATCCCTTAAAGAATTACAGGAAAACACAACCACACAGACGAAGGAATTGAATAAAACCATCCAGGATCTAAAACTATATATATAGAAACAATAAAGAAATCACAAAGAGAGACAACACTGGAGATAGAAAAACCTATGAAAGAGACCAGGAGGCATAGATGCATCACCAAAAGAATACAAGTAATAGAAGAGAGAATCTCAGTGGAGAAGATACCATAGAAAACATTGACACAACAGTTAAAGAAAATGAAAAATGAAAAAAAAGTTCCTAACCCAAAACATCCAGGATGTTCAGAATAGCAATGCAAAGAATAAATTTAAGTATAATAGGTATAGAAGTGCAAAGATTCCCAACTTAATGGGCCAGTAAACATCTTCAACAAAATTATAGGAGAAAACATCCTAACCTAAAGAAAGAGATGACCATAAACAGACAAGAAGCCTAGAGAACTCGATATATATTGGACCAGCAAAGATATTCCACCTGTCACATGAAAGTCAAAACACAAAATACACAAAGCAAAGAAAGAATATTAAAAACAGTAAGGGAAAAAGGTCAAGCCACATAAAAATGCAGGCCTATCAGAATTACACCAGACTTCTTACCAGAGACTATGAAAGCTCTAAAAGATCCTGAGCAGATGTCATACAGACCCTTAGGAAAACAAATGCCAGCCCAGGCTACTATACCCAGTAAAATTCTCAATTGCTATACAAGGATAAATCAAGATATTCCATGACAAAACCAAATGTACATAAAATCTTTCCACAAAGCCAGCCCTCCAAAGGATAATAGATGGAAAACTCCAACACAAGGAGGGAGACTACATCCTAGAAAAAGCAAGAAAGTAATCTCCTTTTAACAAACTCAGGAGAAAATAGCCACACAAACATAATTCCACCTCTATAACAAAAATATCTGGAAGCAACAATGAATTTTACTTAATATAACTTAACATCAGTGGGCTCAATTTCCCAATAAAAAGACATAGACTAACAGACTGGATACTTAAACAGTACCCAGCATTTTGTTGCATAAAGAAAGCATACCTCAGTGACAAAGGCAGACACTACCTCAGAGTAAAAGGGTGGAAAAAAAACTCCAAGCAAATGGACTCAAGAAACAACCTGGAGTAGCCATTCTAATATCAAATAAAATCAACTTTCAACTGAAAGTTACCAAAAAATATCAAGAAGGACACTTCATACACATCAAAGGAAAAACTCCCAAGATGAACTCTCAATTCTGAACATCATGCTCCAAATACAAGGGTACCCATATTCATAAAATAAACTTTATTAAAGCTAAAAGCACACATTGCACCTCACACAATAATAGTGGAAGACTTCAACACCCCTGCCTTAGGGTTTCTATTCCTGCACAACATCATGACCAAGAAGCAAGTTGGGGAGGAAAGGGTTTATTCAGCTTACATTTTCCACTTTGCTGTTCATCACCAAAGGAAGTCAGGACTGGAACTCAAGCAGGTCAGAAAGCAGGAGCTGATGTAGAGGCCATGGAGGGATGTTCTTTACTGGCTTGCTTCCCCTGGCTTGCTCAGCCTGCTCTCTTATAGAACCCAAGACTACCAGCCCAGAGATGGCACCA
>NC_034604.1:12416254-12445391 GCF_900095145.1 Mus pahari | reverse complement strand
AGATAAACCCTTAGCCAGACAAACCAGAGGGCACAGAGACAGTATTCAAATTAACAAAATCAGATATGGACAGGGGGACATAACAATAGAAACTAAGGAAATTAAAAAAAAAAACAAAAAACCATCAGATCTTACTACAAAAGCCTATACTCAAAAAACTGGAAAATCTGGGTGAAAAAAAAAAAAACCCACATGAGCATCTCACTAGATGCTGAGAAAGCATTTGACATAATTCAACACCCCTTCATGGTAAAAGTCTTGGACAGATCAGGAATTCAAGGCCCATACCTAAACATAATAAAAGCAATTTACAGCAAACTAGTAGCCAACATCAAACTAAATGGAGAGAAACTTGAAGCAATCTAACTAAAATCAGGCCCTAGACTGGGCTCCCAACTATTCTCCACCTATTCAATACAGTATTTGAAGTCCTAGCCAGAGTATTTAGACAACAAAAAGAGGTCAAAGGGATACACATTTGGAAAGAATTCAAAATATCACTCTTTGGAAATAATATGATAGAATACTTAAGTGACCCCCAAACTTCCACCAGAGAACTCCTAAACCTGATAAACAACTTCAGCAAAGTGGCTGGATATAGAATTAACTCAAGATATCTTGAGGTAACTCTAAGCAAGTAAAAAATCTGTATGATAATAACTTCAAGTCTTTCAAAAGGAAACTGAAGAAGATTTAAGAAAATGGAAAGATCTTCTATGTTCATTGATCAATAGGATTAACATAGTACAAATGACTATCCTACTGAAAGCAATCAATAGATTCAATTCAATCTCCATCACAATTCCAACAATTTTA
The DNA here is from genome assembly GCF_900095145.1 of Mus pahari. Taxonomy (NCBI): domain Eukaryota; kingdom Metazoa; phylum Chordata; class Mammalia; order Rodentia; family Muridae; genus Mus; species Mus pahari. The sequence goes on along the minus strand of NC_034604.1, from coordinate 12,444,575 downwards.
TACAGATCTTTAAAGAACAATATTCAGCTTCATGTGGAAAACAAACCAAATCAAAACAAACCCAGGAGAGGTAAAACACTCATGTATAATAAAAGAACTTCTAGAAGTGTTACCATCCAGATTCAAATATTTCTACAGAGCTATAGGAATTAAATCCACATGGTATTGGCATCAATGAACTTGAAGTGAAGACCCAAACTAATTCTACATATATATGGATACCTAATTTTTGCTAAAAAGCCAGAAACATACAATGGAAAAAAGAAAGCATGTTAAACAAATAGTGCTGTTCTAACTGGATACTGTCATGTAGAAGAATGCAAATATCTATCATTATCTATCAGCCCGCACAAAACTCAAGTCCAAGTGATCCAGTGTATCAAGTCCAAAGATCTCAGTATAAAACAAGATACACCAAATCTGTTAGAAAATAAAATGGAGAATAGCCTTGAATGAATTGGCACAGAAGACAACTTCCTGAGCAGAACACCAACAGTGCAGGCACTACAATCAGCAATTAAAAACGGGACATCATGAAACTAAAAAGCTTCTGTAAAGAAAAGAACACCATTGATAGGACAAAAAAGATGCCTACAAAACTGAAAGTTTTCATCAAAACATCTGAGAGAGAGCTGATATTCAAAATATGTGAAGAATTTAAGAAATTAGACAAGAAATTACAAAATCCAATTAAAAATGGGGCATAGAACTAAACAGAGAATTCTCAACAGAGCAATTTCATATCGTCGAAAAACACTTAAAGAAATGCTCAACTTCTTTACTCATTGGGGAAATGTAAATTGAAATTAATTTGAGATTTCAAGTTGCACCTGTCAGATTGGCTATGATCAAAACATAAAGGACAGCTCATGCCAGCTAGTATGTGGGGCAAGGGGAATACTCCTTTGGAGGGTGGACCAGAGATTGAATACCTTTTGCAGGGAGGAATGTCCAAGAAGAGAAGCTTATTAGCTAAACCGCCAGGACTCTAAATACCTCATTGGCACAGAAAACTCTGTTTTGGGCTACATGACCACAGGTCACATTTCCTTACATGGGAAACATGTCATGCGATCCAAGCCAGGAATCTGACAGGGAATAGGAAGCTGCCTATCATCTCAGGTGGGTTCCTGGGTAATGGGGACCCTGAACATGCTCAACCTACCAAGATTCCTGGCATCGTCCACTGTCCCACAGGGGAGGAAGGTTTGTGAGTCACAGATGGGTCAAGGATACCACAGAAAACTCATAGAACAAACTAACCGGGATTCATAGAGGCTTACTCAGACTGAACTGACAATCAAGGTGTCTGCATGGCTCTGACCTAGGTCTTCTGTATATATGTTATAGTTGCATCGCTTGGTCTTCTTGTGGGACTCCTAACAGTGGGAGTAGGAGATGTCTCTGTGTTGCCTGCTTTTGGAGCCCTTTCCTCCTACTAGGTTGCTTTGTCCAGCATTAATATGAGGGGAGGTACCTAATCTTATTGAAACCTTATATGTTCTACTTGGTTGATATCAATGGGAGACTGGTCCCTTTCTGAAGGGAAGTGGAGGTGTAGTGGATTGGGGGAGGAAAGGAGTATTGGGGATGAGGGACTAGGAGTAGAGGAAGGAGAGGAATCTAAGGATACAGTGTAATATATAAGACAATAAAGAAATAAATTAAAATGATGTAATTAAATATGTGGAACAGAATTGCCAATAATCTTAGAAGCTAGTCAAGAGTCATGGGGGCTGTGTTATGCCTCAGCTCCGAGAACCATCTGATCTTCTATCAGTTGGTTTCAGAGTCTGAAAGAAATTCTTCTTACTTTAAACCATCTAGATTGTGACGGCTTGAAAGCACAGCCCTTGAAAATGAATAGTCCTTATCTACAGGTTTTTGGCTTATGTTATTCAAGAGAGTTTCTCTGGGTCGATTGTAGTCCAACTATTGAAATATTTAGCCATGAGTATTGACTAAGTATTTGATAAGTAGCACTTAGTACTTATGTCTTTAAAACTCTGTTAAAGTACCTGTAATTTCTGTGCAAGTGATAAGAGTTACCATTTCTACCAATAGTGTCATATGGAAAAGTCTTCTTGCAACTTGGGTGTTTTATTTCTCTTCAGTTTGTTAGCTATAACAAGCAATTCAGATCCCAGCTCCTCTGAGACTGGAAAAGAAGTCACTTGACAATCAGTTGTCTTCTCCGTTTATCAGTGGTGAGGACACAGTAAAAGAAAATGACATTTTTTCTGACAATGGATTCTGCTGAATTTTTTTACAGTGTCCAGGATTTTCTAGGCACTATATAATGTGTGATCATAAGCAATGACTATGTTTACAAAACATTCCAGGACTAATATACCCAAAGAAGACTGCCATACATCAAAACAGTTATCCTGGCGCTGTACACCTCGCCAGTGCTGCCATTATTCAAACCATTACTGGAACTCCTCTTGCAGAATTTTCTTCAAATCTGGTTAATGAACCACACAGGAAAATCATGCCCATAAATTTATAGTCACACATAATTTTGACCGTTAAGAATGTCATCTTGCTTGATGGCTCTTACACATAGCATCTATCAGTATTGACTTTGAATAACTTTTGACCGTTTCTCCAGGTGAAACCCACCATCCGTGGAGTGATATCTGCCTCAAATGAGCACATTCAAAAGAATAATAGCTTTAAAATTCCTTTCAAAGAATGTTTAGTAATATGCTTTGCACATGGTTGACACCCGGTAAATATTTGTGAGATCGTAGGAAAGGTTCCTCAAGTTGAAAAGACATAAAATATTACATAAAGAACAGGCTTATAAGATGAATATTAGGAAGGGAATTATACCCAATTGAAATGGAAATGTCTGGTTCCTTTGGAGACAGTTAGGTCATAATGATGTTTTGCTGGGGCCAACATGTGGAAGGATGTTTTGCTAAAGCAGACATGTGAAAAGATGTTTTTCTTAAGCAGACATGTGAAAGTATCTTTTGCTGAAGTAGATACAGGTAAAGGGATGTTTTGCTGAAGCAGACAAGTGAGGATGCATGATATTTATAAAGAATATAAATATGACCACAGCTGGTGACACAAGACTGATGCTTTGGTTTGGCTTGTACTGCTTCGTTAGACTCCACTGACAGCACTGTGGAACTGGTTGGCCTTGCACTGTGTTGCTGATCTGAGCTTGTCGTGATTTCATAGAGATTAACTTGCCAAAAAAACTTTTCATTATATTTCATTACCTTCTTGCTGTTTCCACAGACTCCCACAGATCCAGCAGAGGCTCCTGGTTTATTCTGATGGAGCTGCTGCTGCTGATTCATGTGTGGTGTCTGCTGAGTGGACTGGACTACAGTTGCTGATTTATGTTTGGTGGTTTACTACTAGACTGGACTGCTGATATCCTGACAACAAAGATAGGAATCACCCCGAAGAACTATTTCTAAACAAGTCTACTTCCCTGTGTCCTAATAACCTTTCTTTTCCACTGCCTCTGGTGGGTGGGGTGTTAGAAGGGCGGTTAAAGCATTTAAGAATCCTCATTAATGTAAGTACTAAAAAAATCAAAGTCTACATCCTATCATTTGTTAAATTGTAATCTACATTGAAAATAGGTAATTTTAATTTGGTAACACATCAATGCCAAACTCACTCACGGAGGGACCCATGGTTCCAGCTGCATATGTAGCAGAGGACTGCCTTGTCAGGCATTAATAAGAGGAGAGGTCCTGGGTCCTGTGAAGGCTCAATGTCCCAGTGTAGGGAAATGCCAGGGCGTGGAGGCAGGAGTAGGTGGGTGGGTGAGGGAACATCCTCATAGAAGCAGGGAGAGGGAGTATGGGATAGGGAATTTCCCAGAGGGGGAAACTGGGTAAAAAGATAACATTTGAAATGTAAATAAAGAAAATATCCAATAAAAAAAGAAAGAAAAAACTCATACATTTTTATATACAAATTATAAACAGAGGATTATGTTGTATATCTGTTTACTTCTTGTTTTCTTGAATGATGGACAGCATAGTGGAACATGATTTCATATAAATGTTTCATTCCATTTCGTTGGTTGTTGCTACTTATTTCTTTTTGTCAAACTCTAACTGAGACTCTGAGTTACATCCTTGAAAGCAGCAGGATAGCAGATAAACAGAAGACAGAGACTGAGGCCACTGACGGTGCAGTACCTATGCAGACTGATATAGAGACAGGGGTCACCGGCATCAGGCGACTGATTCACAGTACTGGCTGTTGTTTCTCATGCCAGGCTCAGTGCTGGATAAAGATCTTGGGAAGAATGGACTTTAACTGGAGGCTACGATGACAAGTGTGACTGTATTGTTACAGAAAATGACAGGCTGTTTAGGGAATAAGACATTAATAATTTCATGTGTGATAATATTTTGCTTCTAAATCTGTGTCATTTCCTCTGGATTCTTAAATACTTTAATAGATACAGAATGAGAGGCTAAGGCAAAACTACTAATTTTTAAACTGGTGATTTTAAAAAAAGATATAATATGTCTTGGTCAAAAATGGTACAACCATAGTGAAAAACAGTATAGCAATATAACAGTTTGTTTTTTAATTTTTAGTTTTCTATTAATAATTTTATTTATTTACATTTCAAATGTCCCCTTGCCTGGTCTCCCCAACATAAATACCCCATCCAATGGCCCCTCCCATTTTCCTCTAAGATGGTGCTCCTCCACCCACTTACCCACTACCGCCTCACCCCTCTAGCATCCCCTTCTGTGGGGCAACAAACCTTGACAGGACCAATGGCCTCCCCTTCCACTGATGCCAGAGAAGGCAGCCCTCTGCTACACATATAGTGGGAGCCATGGATTGACCCATGTATATTCTTTGGTTGGTGGTTTTGTCCCTGGAAGCTCTGAGGGGTCCCATTAGTTGATATTGTTTTTTTTCCTATGGGGTTACAATACACTTCAACTCCTTCAGTTCTTCCCCTAACTCTTCCATTGAGGTGCCTAGGCACAATCCGATAGCTGGCTGTGAGTATCTGCATCTGTCTTAGTCAGGCGCTAGCAGAGCCTCTCAGATCTTGTCTATACTAGGAGCTACACTATACAGGAGCTATACTATAGTATATTATAGTATAGTATAGCTATACTATACTATACTAGGAGCTATACTAGGCTCCTGTCTGCAAGCATTTCTTGGCATCAGCAATAGTGTCAGGGTTTGGTGTCTGTGGTAGGGATAGGTCCCAGCATGAGGTAGTCTCTGGATGGCTTTTCCTTCAGTCTCTGCTCCACATTTTTTTTTTTTTTTTGTCCCCGTACTTCTTTTAGACAGGAACAATTATGGATTAAGGACTTTGAGATGGGTGGGTGGCCACATTCCTCAACTGGGGGGCCATGTCTATCTACTGGAAGTGGTCTCTTCAAGTTCTATCTCCCCACTCTTGGGCATTTCGGCTAATGTCATCTCCATTGGGTCCTTGGAGCTTCTCACATGCCTGGCATCTGGGACTATTTAGTGGTCCTCTCCTGTTCCCCACCTCCCACTGCTACATATTTCTATTCATTCTCCTGGCCCTCTAGCTCCTCTCCTGTCTCTTTCCATACCCGAACCTGCCCCATTTTTCCTTTCCCCTCCTCTCTATCCCCAGGTTCCTCCCTCCCTCTGCCACTCATGATTATTTTGTTCCCCCTTCTAAGTGGTATTGAAGCATCCACACTTTGGCCTTTGTTCTTGTTAAGCTTCTTATGGTCTGAGAGTTGTATAGTAGGTATTCTGAACTTTTGGGCTAATATCCACTTACTGTGTTATTCTTTTGAGTCTGGATTACCTCGCTCAAGGTGATATTTTCTAGTTCCACACATATGCCTGCAAAATTCATGAAGTAGTCATTTTTTAATAGCCAAGTAGTATTCCATTGTGTAACTGTCCCACATTTTCTGTATCCATTCATTCATTGAGGGACATCTGGGTTGTTTCCAGATTCTGGCTATTATAAATACGGCTGCTATGAACATAATAGAATAGGTGCCCTTGTTTTATGTCTTTACCAATCCTACATCTAATTGAGGGCTAATATCCAAATACACAAAGAAATCAAGAAGTTAGAGTTCAGAAAACCAAATAACCCAATTAAAAATGGTGTACTTTATACTGTTTGTGATTATTGTGAAGGGTGTCATTTCCCTAATTTCGTTTTCAGCCTTTTTATCCTTTGGGTAGAGGAAGGCTAGTGATTTGCTTGAGTTACTTTTATATCCAGCCACTTTGCTGAAGTTGTTTGTCAGGTGTAGTTCTCTGGTAGAATTTTTGGGTTCTTTTATGTATACTATAATATCATCCACAAGTAGTGATAACTTGACTTCTTCCTTTCCATTTTGTATCCCTTTGCCTTCCTTTTGTTATCTAATTGCCTTAGCTAGAACTTCGACTTCTATATTGAATAAATAGGGAGAGTGGGCAGCTTTGTCTTGTCCCTGATTTTACTGGGATTGCTTCAAGGTATTATATATATATATATATATATATATATATATATATATAATTTCTTGCTTGCTTCTATTTCATATATATATATACATATATATATATATATGTATATATATATATATATATATAATTTGATGTTGGCTGTTAGTTTACTGTACTTTTTTTTTAAACCTTTACTTTATCTGCATTTATTTTATGTTGAATTTATTCCCGTGCCATGAGTTTTTGTTTCTTCAGCTTTTTCTGAGATATCTTTTTCTTCTGTGCAACCTCCTCTTCTGGCTTTGGAACGATCTGTTCCTTCTCAATGAGGATCATCTCAATGTGGCAGGGGGAGCTCACATATGTTTTAATCCGGCTGTGAGCTCTGTGGGTTCGTTGGCGCATCTTAGGAGCCTTGTTCACCTGGATGTGTTCAATGACTAGAGAATCTACGTCTAAGCCCTTAAGTTTAGCATTACTGTCTGCATTTTTAAGCATGTGCAGCAAAAATTCAGCACTGTTTTTGCAACCATTCCTGTGTCTAACCCCACTGTTTGGCCTGGGCATACCTACTGACTCCAGCATTAAACCGCCAGAATGGCAGACACTGCTTTTTTAATGTGACATCCTACTTGGTAGCTTTGCGGATATGCATACCCCCAATGGCCTGGGCAGTTTCCCGGGTGTTTTTAAAGTGAACACGAGGGTTTGAATCTCTTGATTTGCATGATTTTCTTGTTTTGTTTCATTTTGTTTTGCTTTTCTTTTTTGAGACAGGGTTTCTCTGTGTAGCCCTGGCTGTTCTGGAACTCACTTTGTAGACCAGGCTGTTCTGGAACTCAGAAATCTGCCTGCCTCTGCCTCCTGAGTGCTGGGATTAAAGGCGTGCCCCACCACGCCCAGCTTGATTTGCATGATTTTATTGGGTTTTCTGGGTCAAGAGAGTAGTGAACCATCTTCACAGGTCACCTCTGGCCGCTTACAGGAAGAGGAAGTGTGAAGGCTACTGGGAGAACTCATGAGACCTGTACATTCTTCTATTATGTTCAGGTATGTGCTTTGGTGCCTTGAATTCCTGGTCTTTCCAAGACTTTTAACATGAAGTGGTGTTGTATTTTGTCAAAAGCTTTTTTTTCCATCCTCTAATGAAATGGTCACACAGATTTTTCTTTATAGAGTGGATTAAGTTGATGGGATTCCATATATTGAACTATCCCTGCATCCCTGGGTTTTCCTTTCTGTGTATTTAGTGGTTTGATTATTATGTGACAAGAGGATCTTCTTTTTTGGCCCAACTTATTTGGTGTTTAGTAGGGGTCTTGTACATTTATGGCTACCTTTTTCTTTAGGTCAGGGATGTTTTCCTCTATGATTTTGTTGAAGATGGTTTTTGGCCCTTTTACTTGTGAATCTTTACTCTCTTCTATTCCTATTATTCTTAGGTTTGATCTTTACATTGTGTTAAATGTCCTGAATGTTTCGGGTTAGCTCTTTGCACTTTGTATTTTCATGACTATGTGTCAGTGACTTCTATGGTATCTTCTATGCCTGAGATTCTCTCTTCCATCTCTTGTATTCTGTTGGTGATGCTTGTATCTGTAACTCCTGATTTCTTTCCTAGGTTTTCCACATGTGTGGTTGTCTCCATTTATAATTTCTTTCTTGCTTCTATTTCCGTTTTTAGATCCTGGATGGTTTTGTTCAATTTCCTCATCTGTTCAATTGTATTTCCTGTATTTCTTTAAGGGATTTATGTGTTTTCTTGTTACTTCTACTTGTTTACTTATGTTTTCCTGTATTTCTTTACAGGAGTTATTTATGTCCTCCTTAAGTTCCTATCATCTTCATGAGATGAGATTTTAGGTCAGAATCTTGCTTTTCAGGTATGTTAGGGTATCCAGGGCTTGCTGTGGTGGGAGAACTGGGTTCTGATGGTACCAAGTTGCATTGGTTTCTGTCGCTTATGTGCTTGTGCTTGCCCCTCTCCATTTGGTTATCTCTGGTGTTAACTGGACTTGCTATCTCTGACTGGAGCCTATCCTTCCCATGAGTCTGGCTTTGTGGACGTCCTGGAGTCAGTCTGTCTCTGGGTGTAGGAGGGGGGTCTGGAGCACTGGATCTTATCTGTGAGCTTTGTTCTGATGGACCTCTTGGGAATCAAACTGTGTGTGTGTGTGTGTGTGTGTGTGTGTGGTGCGGGGGGGGGTGTGGAGGTGGAGGGAAACTAGAGCACTCAATCTGCCCCAAGATGCAGTTGTGGTTGGGAAGGAATATGTGTCTCCTGAAGGGTGAATAAGTCCTTCTGATATTACAGTTTCTTAAAAGGCCAGACACAGAGTTACAGTGTGACCCAGGAGTCCTCTCCTACTATATACCCAGAAGATTTAAAACCATTTGTTCACAAAATGTGTACACAGATGTCTAATGCAACATTACCTAAATGGTAGAGGTAATAAATGTTGATAAATGGGTAAGAAATAGATGAATTCTAATAAGTTAAAGTGGCCTTTCCATGCAACAGCAGATTACTTGACAATAAAAATAAGAAGTAGACAGAATGCCGCAATGTAAATGAATACAGAAAATGGAGAAGGCCTCAGAAAATGCCAGGACCATCAAAGAGATGATCCCCAGAGGCAAGAGGGACATCTTGTACAACACAACTTAGGAGCCAGTGTTGACTCAAACTGCTAGAGTCTGACACAGTGCTGTTAATTGTAGGCACATTTAAGGGCATGCTTCTTTCATGGAGATGGTTCCTAGAGATAGGCTATATGTGTTATCTTAAGGGTTTAGCAGAATATCTGGTGTTGTCTTGGTCATACAGATAGCATAGAGGTCATTTGAGCTATTAGACAATTCTCATCCTGATTGTGGAAGCTTATGGGAGGCCCTAGACATACAGATGATGCAACGGTCACATAGACTATTAGCCACCTCTGGTACTGGTTTGTGGGCACTGCATATGGCCTGGCTCTACAGATCATATAGGAGTTACCTAGGCTATTAGTCACTTCCATTCCCAGACTTGTGGCCAGAAAACATGTTATCTATCTTTTCTTTTGACAAGACAGCTCTGTATGTTTAACATCCCTGGTTTCCCTAATGCTATTTGTGAGTGCCAGGACTTTTGTGCTCACAACAGAAAATAACATTCTAGAAGCAGGGAAGTGCATGCCTCCATTCCTAGCATTCAGTATTCAGAACCAACAGGATCGTAAGCTGAGGCTAGTCTGGGATACATAGTGAGATCTTGTCCCAGAAGGCAGAAAGAAGAGAGGGAGGAAGGGAGGGAGGGAGGGAGGGAAGAAGAGAATATCTAAGAAAAGGAATCAATCACAATGAAGCACATATTTTATGATTTCATTTACATAAAAAAATTCGGAGTGGCCAAACTTTAGAAACAAGAGAGAAGCAGGTTGGCAGATTTAAACAAGAAGCTGAAGACTGCGCAGCCGCCAAAGTCAGGTGGAGACTTTAGTTAACTTGTAAGGAAATGTTCTAAAATTGAGAGTGCTGATGCTTCCCATCAATCTAGGGATACATGAAAAGCTACTAAACTGTAGATTTTTCAATGGATAAACTGGACTATATTAAATTCCACCTTAATAAACAATTCAGAAGTGGCTCAACTCCCTGAACACCCCGAGTCTCTGTTAAAGGGACTCATAGGAAATAATGTTAATGCTTCTGCAGACACGATAGGGACAAGATCACACCTTTCAGAACTCAAAATTGTAGCTTCTGCAGCAACTTGGAGAAAAATTGGGTCAGGTTAGGTCAGAGGCAGTCGATTTTAGCTGTTTTACACTGTTTCTCTTCCTTTTTCTCCACAGTACATCATGCTTATCATGGAGGTGTGCAATCAAACTAACGTTTAGTGAAACAAATTGCCTTCAGACTCTTGGGTTTCTCAATGTCTCAAAAGCTGAAGCTGTTAAATATTTTGAAGATATTGAGTCTTTGTCATAACTATAAATTTTGGTGTCGCTACAGTTTTTAAAAATGAAGTAAATTCTGATATCACTCTGGTGTGTATGTATGTGTGTTTGTAGTGCACTCATGCATGTGTATATGTGTCTTCATGAATGTATTTGTGGCGCTTAGAGAGTGATATCATGTGTCCTCCCAAAGTGTTTACCTTCCCAGAGCTGAGCCATAAATCATACCTTAGGCAGTGTGACCCAGTGGGGTGGTGATCCAACTTTGCTCTTCCTGATTGTCTGACAAACACTCTACTGACTGAGTCATCTCCCCAGACCAGGGTCAGTGTTCTTACTGAGTTAATAATCCAACATTGGGCTGCAATAGGACATTTTTCTAGCTCTAAACTGTGATGATGCTAAGCAAAATAGCTCTTTTTCAGTAGAAAATATTTTTAAGGCTTTTTATTCAGAAATAAGTGCTTTTTTTCCCCTAAAATTATACTGAGCACAATCAAATTCTGTGCAGTTTAGAAGCACTGGGGATCTTTTAGGGCGTGCAGTCATTCTTATGGATATCAGTTTTCCTTGTAAGCCTTTGTGAAGGCATTCTGAGTATTGATGCTTACTGCAGATGGGCCTACTCCCTGGTGATCAATAAGTGTCTCCAGTCAGCTGGTATGCCATCAAGCTGCTGTGCGCTCCCTGCACTGTCTTTGACTTCCGGTTGTCTTTTGACTTCTATTGACTCTTTTATCAGTTCCTAAGGAGAGAGTTTTTCTTTTTTACTCTTCAGTGGTTTATTTACACAGAGGCAATTGTTGCTATTTTCATCTCTACACTCACTTTTTTTTTTTCCTCCATTACATAGTTAAGCTTAATCTATCTACTACTATTTTAATCGGCTGAACCTCCAAGGAGGAAGTCAAGTGAAATGGAGGTGTAATATGCTGAAGGAAACATGTACTTCTGAGACATTAGACAGTCAAATACTGTCACTCAAGCTTTTTGCACATTGAATAAGAACTCATACATATAGCATCAGTTTATTTGAAACAATCCATAAATAAAATACAGGCTACTGTTTTACAAAATGATGTAAAATTATGAGACAACAGTGGCTCTATTAGCAAGTTATGAGAAAGTTTTATTGTGTTATTTACTGATTTTTACCAACTGTCTGTGTGTATTTGTGTTTGTGTGGATGCCTGTTTATGTGTATATACATGAGTTACAAGAGTATGCATGCATGTGTGTGTATCGAGATGAACAACTGTACATATCATTTCTCAGAAATCAACCTTGCTTTTGGAGACAGGATCTTTAACTGGCCTCAGGCTTGTTCTAGAAGGCTACCCTGGCTGACAAGATACATCCAAGAATCAGTCTGTCCCTGCCTTCCAGCTCAAGAATGCCAAGAGTCACACCTGGTTTTATTGTTGTTGTTGTTGTTTTTTGGTTTGTTTGTTTGTTTTTAAATGTGGGCACTGGAGATCAAACTCAAGTCCTTAAGCTAGCATGAGAAGGACCTTATGGGTCCAGCCATCTTCCCAGTGTAATTGTGTTATTTAAAGAAGATAGGAATTTTTTTTTAACATTTCCTCTATAAGCTTTCTAATGTGCCAGATGTCCTGATCATTAGTCACTTGCTTTATTAACACATTGAATTGCATTCAGAATGACAGTTTTTTTTTTTAAATGTAATTTTGTTTTTTTTTAAGGAATAGGGTCCATTTACCTGAAACCAAACATACATTCTTGATATTTATGTGGGAGGTTATTTTTCTGTCCTCCAGAAAAATGTGAACATTAAGTTTTAGAGTAAAGTAAAGAAGATAATGTAAGTTATTTTGAAGAGGCTGGAGATACTGAAGAGCCAGGGAATAAATGAATTATGAAATCCTGGGTAAAAACAGATGATCAGGGTCAATTTCCTCAAGTTATTGGTTTCCTGTTAATGTTTTGTATAAGAAATAGACATAGATTATAGGTCAGAAACCCCAGGGTAATGTGATGGTGGCCTCAAGCTGGGATTGATGAAGAATAAAGGAAACAGATGGGTAAGCAGCGAAAGACAGGGCACAAGGCAAGTCTTGAGAGGAGACTTTTTGAACTATGAAGAGACCACACGATCTGCAAGGCCTTGTGAGATTTCATGCTTTCCTTATACAACAGAATTCATAAATCCTTGGTGATACTTCCTAAGTTGGACAACGGAACCCTGGAGCAGTTATGGCCCCTGTACCTCAAGTGGCAGACTGGGAATGACTGTCAAAGGCACCAGCCTCTGCTAATTATCCATGTGGAGTCTAAGTATGTATTAGATCGTATTCTGGAAATGGAATGTTGCTAGATGATTGCTGTCCTCAGCTTTGGGCTAGAGACACTTCTCGTTGCAATGGTTAGCAATTAATACCTGGCCAAAGGTTGAGAATAAATAACCCGTTGACTGCTCAGCCTTAAATGGGCATGCATTGTTCTCACTTTCCAAGTTCTACCAAAGACCAGGGAACATTGTGGAAAATGAGGTAGAAAGAATGGAAGAGCTAGAGAATGGGGAGGAGTGCTGAGAAATGTTGTCATGCGGACATGACCTGGACCTTGAATTTATGAATCACTGCAGTTGTGGAACATTCAAAAGACCTTCTCAGGATCCATAAGACCTGGCAACTCTAATTGGACATAATGAGCTACTGAGAAACAAAGACATGGATTGGGAACAGGGAAGGTTTTGGTGGTTCCTGTGAAAAGAAGGAGGGGGAAGTTTAGGGTTAATATGATCAGGATATGTTGTTTACATAAGAAGAATAAACAAAATATGTCTTATTAAAGAATTGTCATGTGGTAAGCAGGTGATCAAGGTGCTTCTAATATTGCTCCTGCATTTGGAAGTCGAATTTGTAGATTAGATATTTTTCTTTGACAAGTAAGATCTTTCATGAAGATACTGAAAAAGCCAAGGAGACATGAAAGTCATCCCTTCTTTGATTCTCTAGAACACAAATGAATTCAGCATTGTAATATCTAACATGCCAGCTGTCCTATCTGCTGATGGAAAGTTTCATAGCAAGAAACAGATAGCACAAAGCAAGTGGTATTTGGGTAGATTCAAAATTTCTGCCAAACTGCCCAAAGGGTATATCTCTCCCTGTCAGCCACTACTAACATCAGCAGTGCCTGTGATGGCTAGACTGACACCCACTGAGATCTTTCCTGATTTTTCCCGCACCCCTGGTCTCAACAAGGGATGGATGTCTGTATTCAGCTTGTGTGGAGAGATGCATCTAACCTTGGTTAGATAGATGCATCTGTATAATCTGGATTAGCTATCTCCTTATCCTAGTTTCATGCAAGGGCAGTGACAATTTTACTTTGCCAAGGGGAGACTCCAGAACATTTGTAGACAGGAAGCTCCAGGCGAAGGGAGAATGGCAGAGAGCTTATCTTACTTCCTGGCCAGTTTAGCTTAGTGAAGTCTGCATTTAGGGCATTTTGTGAGCTGGACTGTGCAATGCCAAAAAGTAAAATAAAATATGTAAATACAAAAGGGGAAAAAGGCCAAAGTTTATTAGAAAAGACATTGGTACACAAAATAATTTCAAAATTAACTATTTACTGTAGAAGAAACCCTAAATGGCAGTTTACACAAGTGGGACAGTGCCTTGTCTATAGAACACATTTTCTCTATTTGCATTGATATTCACAAATATTGTCAGCTCTGAAGAAAACAGTAAGCAACAATGAATTTGGAAATCTTTTGTGGAAACTTCTGCAGGAAAGCCATTGACCTTTTGTCCCTAGGCACCCAGTATGGCTGTTTCCCACCTCTGTCTGCTGCCATGTGATTGCTCCCAGCAAAAGAAATGGAAGTATAACTACTCTGAGCCATTTCCCCATCCAGCCGTCTTTCTTAGGAGATGCTTCTTCCTAATGGCTGAGGAAGTAGCCTTGAATTCTCCCCCTGAACCCAAAGGTGCTATGATTTGGCAGTCACTTTGCAGATTCTCCCTTGGTGAGATGCCATTTGGAACCTTTATAAGTAAAATGATCCCATTATTGAATCATTATGTTTTACAATTTGTTATAGTAACTTATCAAAGAATTTTAAGAAGTCCCTTAACTAATGTAAATCCTCCTCCTCCTCCTCTTCTTCTTCCTCCCCCCTTTTTTTTCCATACCAGATTCTAATGTAGGATTCAAACTCATTATGCTACTTGGCTTAAGCTACTGTCTAAAGGGTTGTAATTCTGAGCATGAACAATATAGTATCTCATTCAAAGACTGTTTATTCTACCTCTCTCCTTAGTATGAACTACTAGTGGTTCCTTGACCAAGTTATTGATCTGCTCCGACCGGAATATTAGTTCTCCATCCAGACCAGATTTCCTGTTTTCTTGATTAGAAGTATTTTTATTTTGTTTACGTTTATATATAAATTATAAACATTTGGGACATTAATGGATAATGTATTATTGATAATAATTATCTGGGTGACAGTTGCTTTAACATTTGAACACTAGTTATATTAAGCCAATGAGCTTTTCATTTTCATGCATCTCAGATTTGGGGAGATATGCTCTATTTGTTAATGTGTAGGTACATGAACAATAAAACTATCTCTGAAAACAATGGAGGTACGCTCTTCTTGGGGTTTCCCAGTGTTCTGGATTTTACCAGTGCCCCATTCTTCTCCATTTAGTTAGTACCATTTTCCTATGTGATCCATGTTGCAGGAGGCAGGTGGATACATTGTAAGGCTTGGCAAATATAGTGTAAGAGAGTTTCTACAAATTCCATATGTTTTTGTGCTTTATTTTTAAAGGAATCAACAAGCCACACAGAATATACAACCAGATCTAATGAGAGAAGATAACAAGAAAAATATGCAGCTAACTCAAGCACTCAAAGTGAGTGAGCATATAAAAAGGACTCTCTCCTTAAAGATGCTGTCTGGTTGAAGATCTACACATACCCTTTAGTAAACACAGGGCTCATGTGTGATTTTTTAATGATTATTTACATTTCCAAAGTTCATTTTTCAAAGTAGAAGCACTATTGTTGAGTTGTGTATCATGATTCTTAACAAAGGAAGTCTCCTTGTACTCACAGTCAAGTGAATCGATAGGTAAGAATACCCATTCTCTTCAGGACTTCAGTATCTGACATCGAGTATCTTGGCTTCCGAAGTGAACTTATGCACGACCACGATAGCAGTAAATGCTCATGCATATTTACAATTTCCTTAAGCATAATATGCATGGCTAGTAAGTTCCATATTAGACTATATAAAACATTATGGAGGAAACACGTGTGTGTTTGATGCTTTGAAGGAGGCAGAACTCTGCAGGCTTGTGTAATTATGCTGGCCTATTTTGTTCCCTGGGATAATGAGCTTCAGAGCGTCTTCATACGGGAAGGACATTCACCTTCCACCTTCTGGCTTCCACGTTTGCCTGTCTGCTATTTTCACAGGCAGGGTCAAGAACAAGGTCCAATTTAATACTTATATAATGGTTCTTCTCATTTAGAGACTCTCCCATTTATCCTCAGTGCTAATTGTGAATCTGTTTGTTAATTTCATTACACTTTGAAGCACTTTGAAAGGGCTGATTGATAACAGTTTTTGAACAGATAGTAACTTCCTACAGGAAAAAAGGCTCAGCTATGATACTGATTAAAGGTTTCTTTCTTGATTAGTATCTTACCATTATTGTGATTATTTTACTGGCTCACATAAACTTGTCTTCTCTATTTAATATGATACACCTATACATACTCAATTGGGTATATCAATTGTATTATTGCAAACCTTCCATTAATCGCTCACTTTACTTTTTCTATTGATTGTTAGAACTTTGCATACCATTTTTGTTAAATTCAACAGTATGCTGTGTGTGTGTCCACTGGGCCTCTTTAGGTTTTCTTATTGAAAGGGTCATAGCCTGGTATGTTTGCTCCAGTTGTTTTATGAACTTGGACTTGGAGTCAGATGTTGCCTTTCTGAGACTATGACTGCACACTAGTCTGTGGGAATGCAAGCCTATAAGTTCTTTCAACTTGGCAAATACTGAAGAAAGATTAGTGATTCTGAAGTCCCATTCTGCATAATACCGCATCACTCACCAGTCCATGTTCTAAGAAGACCACAGATCGTTGAGGCCAAGGAGACCTTACCCCATATCTTAAAATCATGTGGATCATTGTTGCTTCTTTTTGGATTTCCTCTGAGCAAGTTTGTGCCAGTAATTTTATCCATCTCATCTCTGAGCCTTCTTTAGTCACTAAGGAGAAAAAAGGGGGTGAATAGGTGGAGAGTTATGCCCCAGTTTTACTATCCAGATTCCAGAGGCATCAAAAACCCTGTTCAGAAACACCAAGTCCCCCTGAGGAGACACAGACAGAGGAGTTGCTGGTATCAAGGAAAAGGAGAACTCAGAGGCTATGCTTCATTACATGCTCATTTCAGCTGTATTTTCTGTTTCCACATGTTCTTCCCCCAGATAATCAACTAGAGGAATGCTATACCATTCTGTGACCTTGGTATACCCAATACAAGATTTTGCCTCTGAAAGAAGGTTGGTGAAGAGCCAATGTTCAGTTCATGCTATTGCCAATCTCTAATTATACTGCCTTTACTCAGATTCAGCTGAAGGTCATTGCCATTTTAATTTTAGAAATTATTTTATTTTGTTTTATGAGTTTATGAGTGTTTTGTCTACAAGTATGTCTATTCACCAGTTGCATACCTGGTGCTCATGGAAGTCCAGAATAAGGCATAAAGTCCCCTAGGAGTGGAGTTATAGACAATTAGGAGCTGCCACGTGGGTACTAGGAATCAGACTCAGGTTTTCTGAAATTGCATCCAGTGCTGTGAACTGCTTAGCCATCTCTCTGGCTCTTATACATAGTTAACTCAAAGAGAAAATCCTTAAATATCCAAGAGAAGAGAAAACCATGGTTCTGCGGAGTTTTCTGACTATACAAAGTTCACGAATATTAGACTTAAAATTCTCTTTCGCATGTTGCCTTCTGACAGAAAGAATGACTATTACAAAGCAGTGAACCTATTCTGAGGACACACAGCCAGACACGCGCATACAGCTCTACACTCGGCAGAATCTCCTTGCTTATGTCACACAGGATGAAACCTTCTGCTTCTGATCATAATATTATCTGGTATGTCATTTGGTGATACAAGAAGTTCATAAACCATTAGGATAATGATTCCTAACATTACTTGTCAGTAAAATATGGAAATCATGTCTTATTACCCAATGGCACTAATTTTATCTTACATTTATTTAGTCAGCAGCAAAGTCTTCCAGAGGTGACTGTTTCCCACGGATTAACTCAAAGTTCTAGTTTATCACCGCATGGTACAGAGTAACACTTTCTTAATACTTTATTATTTTTTTTTTTTACAGAAATAACGATCCAAATCCTAGCTATGTCATTGGAGAAGTCTCATAAATACGATCCAAGAAGGTTCCACTTTTGAGATCCTCAGGGGCTCTTATTGTCAGGCTCAGTTAATTTGGTGTCTTTTCCAGTACTCTGGCCATGGCCCTTTCTTGGACATGCTGTCGGAGGTCCGCCCTACTCTCTTCAAACTCAGAGTTTAGCTCAGTAGTTGCAGACACTCAGGTTGCAGTTTATCCATGATCCTTTAGGTTGAGCATCTAGCTCAATGTAGACTATGAGAACATTTCCATTTTTCAGGTCATTTGAGTTGATAACAGTATGAGAGAGAAGCTTTCCCTGTCAACAATAGTGGTAGGACTGATTAATTTCAATATATCAAAATTATGCATTGTGGTTTGAATCAGCAATGCCCTGCAAGAGGTTCTCTTTTAAATACTTATTCCCCAGTAGATGGCACTATTTTAGGAAGTCCTGGAACCTTTCAAGGATGGGGCCTAGTTGGAGAAATTATGTCAGTAGTGATGAAGTTTTGAGGGGGAGTAGCTTACTCTTGGCTTCTGTCAATTGCAGATTCATAGCCTTTAAGATGTAAGGAGACTCTGCTCTCTTTTCTGGTAGTCATGAACTTCCCCACCTCTTCCCTACCATGACAGATGGAAACTCTCTGAAGCGATGAGCCAAATAAAGTTTTCTGACCCTAGGTGGATTCTGGTGTGTAGTTTGGTCATAATAGCACTGAAGTAACTAATATGGTAGGATTTTTGTAAGCAGTCCTGGCTGGTGTGTAGGAGGTGTTGATGGTGTCAGAAAGGGGAGGGTTAGGGAATGCATCTTACAGTCTTCTCCAAATTTCTTTTCTTCTAAAAGAGATTTCTTTTAACTTTTACGTGTGTGTGTGTGTGTGTGTGTGTGTGTGTGTGTGTGTGTGTGTGTGTGTTAGTATCTATATATGCATGCATGTGCCCAAGGAGGCGGGAAGAGGTTGTCAGATTCCTTGGTGCTGGGTTTACAGGTAGTTGTGAGCCAACTGATGTGGGTGCTGGCATCTGAATTCAGGTCCTCTGTAAGAGCTCTTTGATGGCTGATTTTTTGCTGTTAACTTGACTACATCTGGAATCAACTAAAATCTAAGCAGCTGGGCAGCTTGGAGAATCTTGGAGAGATTTTCTTAACTGGATCCTCTGAGGTGGGAAGAGCCACTCTAATTCTCGAACAGAACTTTTTTGGGGCAGTCCACATAAAAGGGCATGAAACAGAAGCTTCACAGTGTTCTTGCTTATCACCACTCTCATTTACCCTGCTGTTGAGACTTTCCTTGACTGGCATTAAAGCATATGTCTTCAAGACCCAATGTAGACTGAAGGCCAGCAGCTCTCTGTGAATCCTCTGGGACTCTAGCATCTCATTGGAACTGCTGAACCGTTCAGTCTCATGGATTGACTGCTAGGTTCTAGGCCTTTCCATTGCAAGATAGCCACTGTTGGAGTGACTCGAACCACAGTGTCTAAGTCATTCTAAAATTGTATACACACATATTCATCTCCTCTATCAGTTCTGTTCCCTTAGTGAAACCCAAATGACACAAGCAACAAGTGCTCTTAGCCACTGAGGGATCTCTCCATCCCAGGCATTTCTTTATCTGCTTCTTGTTCATGCATAGTGTTTTGAGATAAAAATATGTCTTTGCTTCATGTCTCAAGCTTTGTCTTTGATAACAATAGCAGTGATTCCATGATATCTTCTAACTTCCTGTAATTTGTATCTAGCAATACATACTTCTGTGTTGCCTGGCAGAATAGCTGAAGAACAGGCATTTTCCCTTCTGCTGAGACTTGAAATCTTGTTTAAGATAAGAGCTCCTGAGTGAGACCCTCAACCCAGTTACAGAAATAGAGAAATGCTTTTATTTTTATGCTGGCACTAAAAGAAATTAGTGTACTATGGGACCTTTCACCCAAATTACAAAACCTACAACTTTTTACTGTACCCTGACCTCTATGGTGCAAATGTATTTGCCCTCTTATCAGGAGAAAAGATGTGGCTTTAGAAGTAGAAAGAGGGGATGATAGACAACAGGCAAAAAAAAAAAAAGTGTGATATCAGGGCCTTTTCTCAAACACAAAGTATTAATGCTTGCCTGAGTGATTATGGAGAAATTTAAGCTTTTACAAGCGATGATCAGGAATTCTCAGAAGACCCCCCCTCCCTTCCTCCCAAGCTGGAGAGGCTTACTAGTTAGAGAGATGAGTTTTGTCCTGCTAAGCAAGAGTGGCACCTTTAAGAAATAATAATTGTATAGGATTATGCAAAAGATCTTTGGCCCAAAGAGGAACAGTTACACATATTAGGCAATCCTACAGTTACGCATACTAGGTAACTCTATGCAGATGCTCTTAGGATCAAGAGGAGGCTCTGCTTCTGCACATTAGGTAACTCTATGCAGATGCTCTTAGGATCAAGAGGAGACTCTGCTTCTGTAGAGCACAGGCCACAGCCATCTGCCCTGCTTTCATAGATCCCGTGTGGGAAATCACTTTTCTTTGGCATTTGTCACATTTGTAACTTAAGATTCCATTCCCAAAAGGCAGGCAGGGTCATGGGGTTGGCAACAAAACTCTCCATAGGTAGCTAATGAAATATCTGGCAGGGATTTTAACATTTCAGTCAAGCCAAAAGCTGGCATTTACACATTGCTTTAATGCTTGACTGGAGTAGATATTTTTAGTATACAATTATAACACTAAGTTGTCAATTAAATGTGACAAAGATTTCTCCATTGGAATTGTACTGGAAAACAAGGTAATCCCAATGGCACAGACAATGCTATTAAGTTAGACATCCAAAGATCATTTTCCTTCCATGCCTTTTACACACTGGAGTGGAGTTCCAAGGGACTTTATCAGTTAATTGGATGGTAATGCTGGCAATTCCTTTATGCATAATACTTAGAATTTAGCATTTAGTAAAAACAACAACAACAAATAAGAAAAAGTTTCCAGAAACAGGAGTCACAGCCTATGGTGATTATTATTCACGACTGAAAGATAAGAGGGGAAGATATTACATTAAGGAAGTGGATGACTGTCTCCCCGCCCCTGAGGCTTCTAGGTAAATGTCTGGCCCAGTGTAAGAAAATGCTTTTGGACAGCTCACTATGCCTATTCCTTCTCCTGTAGTGCCCAGACATTTGTTCTGGATTAAAACATTGATAAATTGGCTAATATAAAGAGCATACACAAAGACTGAGGGACACATTTTGTATTTCTTGCTCTACAGAGAAACAGCTTTATTAGGGAGGTGAATTGAGAAAACTAATTACATAGGCATATCTTCTAGTCCACTGAAGCTGCATAAACAGAGGAACTTGCCATTATTGGGAAGAGCAGAAGGAAATTCTGAGGCTGAAGTCAAAAAAGCAGATACTTCATTTGGTGCTCATATCCAGAACAGAGTTAATGAGAATAGTGACAATTTCTTTCCATAGATATGATTCACAGAGATGCAGTTCACATGGTATAAAGTCAATAAGCAAGAAGAAGCAGAACTTCAAGACTGACTGTTGGTTGCCAGTGACACAGCATTACAAGGTGGGAAGTGTGAGAGCCTTTATGCTTGCTGAATAGGCTCTCATAACTACCATCATAATGTGTGTGATAGCTAGAAGTTGGATGGGCGGTCTCTAAGACTTGTAGAGTCACTTACAAAGTTCAAGCTACTTGTGGAAGAAATATTGTCTTTCTGTGTGTGTGTTTCCTCTATAGGTTATCTTAGGTATTGTGAGCTGGATGCTGATAAGACAGGGATGCTGGAGGTGAATGAAATACTTTCCTATCAGACATCCTGAACTGCACTCAATTCAGGCTTGCTCTCAGTAGGACATTCTGAATGGATGAGTTGGAAGAAAGTCTGTGCAGGACTGGAAAGGGAACAGGTACATGTAGAGAGGATATCGGCAGGAAGATTCAGAAGGCTCCCTGTGGTCTCAGAGCCAGGAGCCTGGGTTCTGTTACTGTTCAACTTAAGTGATGCAGGCCTTTCAACAAGTCTCTGAGTCATTCTTAGCCTTAGTTTTAGTTTTAACAATCATCATCAAATAGTAAGACAACTTCATCCTTCGGAGTACTTCTGAGATGGTTGTCTCTCATTCTTCACTGCAGTCATTGGACAATGTTTCAGCGCTGTTGGTATGGCTGCAGCAGGCTCATCAAATACCTCTGTGATGTTCACCTTCTCTTTCTCCAGGCTATGGCAACTTAAGCACCGGTTTTTAAAACATCTTTCACATGACAGTTCCTTAATCGTCACAGCATCCATCTGTGACGATTAAGGAACTGTCTTCCATCTGATTCAAGTTGTAAAAACAAAACAAAACAAAACAAAACAAAACAAATCCCACAGCAGTATTATTGGTGGCTCTTAACTGAGTGAAGACTGTCTTTAAGTATAGGAAAGGAAATAAGAGTAAAATCAAAGGAGATAGCACAAATTTAAACACAAAATTTGACCATATCAGGTTTTAAAGGAAAAAAAAAATCATGTCTCATAGTTGTTATGTACCTTAAAGAAACTGTGTGCTCATCTGAACATTTCTTTCCCCTTCTCTAAAACTGTTGAAAGATTAATGCAGCCATTCCTTTCTCTCTGTGATGATAGGTAGCAGATTTCTTCCTAGAGTTGACAAAGGGCACCACATATCACTACCATAAAGAATCCAAGCATACTTTCCCGTTTACAGGAGATCCTTGGGGAAATGCTTCTAATGAAGAGGTTTCTAACATTCTCGCCCTTCCTTTTGTCCTGTGTTCTTTCATTCTTCCTTTGAGTTCATAATAGGCTCACCTTCTAATTACTCTCTTCAGATACTCAAAACGGTTCCCTTGGCCGTCTCTGATGTAGAATTCATTTGTGCCAGGCACTAAGGCTCTTTGTTTTGCTAGATTCCTATGTCCATTAGGGTTCAATGGAGCCTTTGCTCGCAAACAATAGACTTGATCTGTGGCCTTTCTGCTTGGCTAACCACTTCATCAAGCAAACACCAAAAAGCACAGGAGAAGATTCATATTACAAAAAAAAAAAAAAAAANCTTCATCAAGCAAACACCAAAAAGCACAGGAGAAGAAGAAGAAGAAGAAGAAGAAGAAGAAAAAAAAAAAAAAAAAAAAAAAAAAGAAGAAGAAGAAGAAGAAGAAGAAAAAGAAAAACAATTAACAATAAAAAACTCAATGAAAAGGGTTGCATAGTCCGGGGAGACTGCACCGCGCATCTACTGATGGTGGCCTTTCTGTAATCTTTCTACAGATAGAACAAACAGCACTGTCTAAGCACCATGCTGCCCACTGATACTATTGTGAACCGGAAGATGATCCTGATGCTGTCAGCCTAAGAGGAATGATCTGAAGGCCGGCTTTCTCTTGACTTACTTTAATGAGTTCTCGAATAGTACTGCTTTCATTACACTGGTTTTGTTCTGCCACCACCGAGAAATGAGTTTAAACAACAGTTATTCAGAGCCATGGCATTTATCGATTGGGTAAACACAAGCCCGAGAGTTGCTTGTGCTCCTCTTAAACCTGCCAGCTCCCATTTTGGCTTATCAGTCAGCCTGGTGTGCCTCCTACCTGCTGCATACAAATTCTATACTCTGATCCTGTAGGGCTTCATGATGGCTGGAAGGGGTTGGTGCTAAGGCAATTCAGATGACAACTCAGATGGCCCAATTCTAAAAGTAATTTCTGACTCTCATAGGCATCATTCATGGATAAATAAGTACATATGAAGTTAGAATGTTTCTACTTGTCAAAGAATGTAAACTGATTCAGACAAATATTGAACCATTAATGAATACCAAGTAAAGTTTTTGGTTGAATGTCACTAGAACCATGCATTCTGTAATTAGAATATAAATTTTAGCATTCAATGAGATTAATGGTAAGTTTGACTCTGAACTTTTAGGAAATTACTCACTTTGAATAATAGATAACAATTGTTGTCACCAAATACCTCTAAAATTACAAGCTAATATTTTCTTAAAATGATTCTTCCCACAGTGAAAATTAGAATCATCTGAGATTTTAGCAAATTCTAAATTCAACAAACTCTGGGTCCATGGCTTGATATGTCCTTAATGTACCCTCAGAATGGGACATCACATGGTCTAGGATATATATTAGAATCAACAGAACCTTCTAATCATGCCAGTGTCTGTTCCCCACTAGGACAAAAACAAAATGATGATGTTAGGTAAAAACACTACCAAAAATTGCCCTGTGGAATTTGAGAAGCCAACAAAGTTGGTAAGGTCTCAATGCCTTCAGCCTGCCCTTTTCTTGGAAGCAAGTAAGTAAAGAACCATCCTGCCTTTCTTATAAACCGGTCAGAAGATCTTCATGTGAGGATGGTCACTATATATTTATGCAAAAGAATGTTCTTAGTTCTGAAGACAATCTGAGAGGAATCTGAGCAAACAGCTTTGTTAAAATTCCTCCCAGTGCATTAACAACAGAGCATGCCAACTCTGGCCAATCACCGGCCCTCACAACTCCGAACTTCTCAATCAAACAGCACAAATACATAGAGCTTCCTCCATTTGCTTCCTTATTTTCCTTCCTCCACCTCTCCCATCCTCCTTCTCCCTTCATTCCTTTTCCCTTCTCCTTCCTCAACCCCTGCCTTACCTTCTCCATCTCCCTCCCATTTCAGTACAATAGCTACTGGGGATATAAAATACAAAGGTCACTATTTCCTTACTAAATGGTACAAACAATGAAGACCTTTATTTCTGCTGAGGGTAACTAGTTACGTTTGTTCCTTTCTTCAGAAAGGTTCCAGAATGATGTGATTTGTGGAAGCACTGATAGTGAATGGCTTGCTAGTATTCTTACTCAATCTAGGATGTTTAAATAACCTTGAAGTGGCCCCGTTGCCATCAAACATACAATAAATTTCTTAAGCCTACAACAGCAACACACTTGATTGCAATTATTTCATGAGTTCAAATCTCTCCTAAAACAGAGAAGATGGGAGAAGAAGGCAGAAAACAGCTAGCAGTTGGATTTCTCCCAACTGGTAGGAGGTCGGGGATGTCAACTATAGGGTTATTTATAGATGTTTAAAAGGTTATAGAGGTGCTGGGTGTGGTAGCACACATCTTCAATCTCAGCACTCAGGAGGCAGAGGCTGGAGGATCTCTGTGAGTTGAAGGTCAGTTTGTTCTACATAGAGTTTCAAGTTAACCAGCCCTACAGAGAACCTGTTAAAGGAGGAGGAAGAACAGGAGGAGGAGAAGGAGGAGGAGGAAGAGGAAGTGGAGGAGGAGGAGGAAGAGGAGGAAGAAGAGGAGAAAAGGCTGTAAAAGGCATTTAAGCTATTTTCTAGTCTCATATAGGATATGCTATAATTTTTTTAATGTAGCAAAATAATATTAATGCCCCTCTCAAGTGATTTCTGGCAACAAACTGGCCTTCTGATATACTTTGTGATTAGGCAGGACCTTATGGAGGAATGACAGACGCCAATGCTGGCCTTTTTAACTAAGAATGAATGTCATTACTGGGAACAGCAGTTATCTACACTTCACACAGGAGAGTCAGAACACAGAGCTATACATTTTATGGCTTTGTTAGCTAGCTGTTTTAAAAATATGACACTGTAATTTTCTTTACTATCAGGCATTTTATGTTATCTTCATTAGATGGATTAATTTTTACAAATTATTGAGATCCTCTATATAGCAGTTCAGTGATGCCTCTTATGCCCATTGAGTAAGTTGGGATAATTTTGACTATACCTTTGTGTTTGGGATTTTTACACTTTTCTCAGAAACTGTGTAATAGTTTTCTGTGATCAAGCTTCACTACACCGTGTTACATACACCAAAACTTAAGTTTTATCCAACTGTGTTTGGCTATTTGGGTCTTCATTTACTAAGACTCTGATGTTATGTAAAACAACATTAAATAAATCAGTGTGCTAATCTGACTTTTTAAATCTAGCATCTTCCTCCATGAGCCTAGCAGTGGCAGAAAATGTGTTTGTTTTTTTCTATAAGGCCAAATTACTGAGGAATGCACCTGGTCACCTAATTTTAAAAACTACTGTTGGACAGTTTCATATATTTCATATATTTATATAATGGACTTTAGTCATACCTCAGTCTTCTCCCTCATCTTCTTCTCTCTTTACAATAAACCCCACCTTCACATCTTCTTTGTATATAGCCTTTTGAGTTCTATTAGAGTTTCTTTCCTGAGCATGGGTGGAAGGTTATTTAGGGCAAGAGTAGCTTATTCATGACAATACCACTAAGGGAAATGATTCTCTTTACCTAAAACCATTTATTGCTTGTAGTCCCTCTAGGAGGAGTGGAACCTCAGGGAAATATCCATCTTCCATGGTACACTGTTACTTTTAAAGCTCCTTAGGAAGTTCTAGCACCAGAACTGAGGACTGTAATTTAACGAATAATTAAAAAAAGAAGTTTGAATTCAATGTTAAGAACAATGTTCTTAGAGCTCAGAACTGACTTAAAAGGCTGTTTTAATTTATGAGATTCTGAACTTCTTCGCAATGTATTGGGCATTGATGAAGTGGAGCAAACACCATCTAGTAATGTTTTTATTTCATAGAAATAGTATAAAATATAAAATTTAGGACCTTAGGGATAAGATAAAGATACCTGAGATATTAGAAATATATTTTTCTAGTCCTCTGTATATGTTAACTATTTCATATTTAAAATGTTTCAAAGAACATGAGTTATATGAGTTTATAATGCTTGGGAAATGTGAAATAATGAAGAAAAGACAAGAGGGTGCATGTTTTCTTCTTGTTCAAGTGGTATAAGCTAAATATCCATACATTAAACCCTGTATTCTGTCAAATACATCAATATCCCAAGCTAATTTTACATCTCTCACTACAAGAAAAAAAGTGGTATGTTATTATTTTTATGCTATGGTTTATTAGAATACATTTAAATTAAAGTAATAATTTTTAATACCCTGTGTTTAGTGTTGGTCACATGGTTCCTCACAGACCTACACCATCATCTTCATAGATCTTAGTTTTCTGTGTGAGGACTTCAATCAAACTAAGCTGCTTGATATTATTTCATTAAGATGATCAAAAGTTAAGTTTACCCACCATATTTAGTAAAATCTGAGCAGTGGTTTGCTTTCATAACCATGTGAAATTTAATATTAAGTATTTTGTGATATAAACACAGATACACATCATGGCCTGTCCTAACCATTGAATTTTTGCAACATGAACTGATCTGTATGCATTGGCCTCAAAAAGATCACAACCCAGGGGAACCTTGGGAAAGTGAGTAGAACTATCTCAGGGTGCAAGAGACGCCTTCCCTCTTCTGGAATATCGATTAGAGTCTGAGTAAAACCCAGCTGCTCTGTGGATCCTGGGCAGCTTAGAAATCAGATTAGGGCATCCTTCAAAGCTATTACTGCAGATAAGCTCCACCACATCCAGGAAGCTCTGGCCAATAATGTGGAGCTAGAGGGTGTGCTGAATGACAGGTGCATGAAGCACACTTAGTACCCGGCATTCTTTCATACTCCACTGTGTATCTGGTAGGACATGTAAATGCTAGACCCTCTTGGGCTTTCACAAAGCTCAGTGTATAGATTATGAATAGCCCAGGCTATTCATACAGGCCAGTATCTCACCTGATTAAAGTTGCCCTCAAATTACCATGATCACACTTGTGGAAAGCCACAATAGCATTCGCCATTACAAGATGGCGCTGGCTTCCGCTGTACCAGCCCGACCTCTTTCAGCAAACAAGCTGTGTGCGCATGTGCAAGAGTGTGTTCATGCCAAGTCTTTGCCCGCCCCGGGGCGTAACAGTGAGATCATGAGTAAGCAACCAATTAGATGTGGACACGCAGCCTTGGGGACTATATAGGGAGTTGCTCGTGGGGCCTCGTGGTCTTCCTCTTCAAGATGCAATAAATGCTGTGCTGCAGAAGGATCCTGATGTCCGCGTGCATTCTTGCTGGCGAGATGATAGTGCGGGACAACTGGTGCTGTAAACCCCGGGAAAAACGCCTCACCATCGCCTGTGCCAAGGAGACCCTCTGCTTGTAGAGAGGATTCAGAACTGCAGGACAAAGGTAAGCTCTGAGAGGCATGTTTGGTCTTGATCTCTCTCATCTCTCTCCCCAGTTAGAAGGCGCGGTGGAAGCCCTCATTACTGCCTTGACAGCGCTCATTCTTTTTCTTTCGGTTAAATTGGTGAAATCGTACCTAGAAGATGAGAAATGCCGCCCAACGGTAATAGCAGGACAGGGGGCATTAGAGGAGTTACAGGACAGCATGTCAGAAACAGAGCGAGGTGAAAGATTACAAGCTTCAAGAAGGAGAGGTGCAACTAAGAAAAGAGGCCCTTCCAAGGACCTTGGATCCGAGGAAGCGAGAGATAAGGGAAAGGACGCCCTGGGAGAGAAACAGGGAAAGGAGGAGAAAAACCCAAAAAAGAAAAGCCTTTATCCGGTAAAGGAGTTAGAGGCTTTAGGGCT
>NC_034604.1:12406672-12415974 GCF_900095145.1 Mus pahari | reverse complement strand
AATTTTACTATTTCTCAAGTCGAAAGGCTTGCCGCTCTGGCCATGACTCTAGGAGACTGGCAGACAACAGTGAAGGCTGCGCTCCCTAATATGGGGCAATACATGGAATGGAAAGCCTAGTGGTATGACGCCTCTCAGGCGCAGGCCAAAGTCAATGCCATTGCTGAAGGCGATCAGAGAAATTGGACACTTGATCTGNTAACAGGACAAGGGCAATATGCCAATAATCAAACAAATGACATACGCTCAAATCTCCACTGCCGCCATTAAAGCATGGAAGGCACTTTCTAGGAAGGGAGAGTCTGGGGGACACTTAACAAAAATTATACAAGGCCCCCTGGAGCCATTCTCAACCTTCGTGGCTAGGATGACAGAGGCAGCAGGCAGGATCTTTGGAGACCCTGAACAAGCAATGCCTTTAGTGGAACAACTGGTCTATGAGCAAGCCACACAGGAATGCAGAGCAGCTATTACACCTAGAAAGAGCAAAGGGTTACAGGATTGGCTGAGAATTTGCCGAGAACTTGGAGGCCTGCTTACTAATGCTGGCCTCGTAGCTGCTATCCTACAGAGCCAAAAGTGCTCAGGTACAGGTGATCGCAAGGTCTGCTATAACTGTGGCAAACCAGGACATTTAAAAAGGGAGTGCCAGGCCCTCGCAAAGAGGAGAGTACCAGGACTGTGTACTAAGTGTGGGAAAGGCTATCATTGGGCCAGCGAGTGTCGCTCAGTTAGAGATATCAGAGGCAGGCTTATTCAGCCTGGATTTCCCCAGGCAGAAAGAGATGAAAACATTCCAAAAAATGGGTATCCGGGCCCCAAGTCTCAGGGCCCCAAAATATATGGGACTCCAGCTCACAACAAATGGACACCACGGTCCGCAGAGCTACAGAAAGCTCAACAGGAGTGGACCTCCATTCCACCACCCAATTTATGCTAATGCCACAGATGGGTGTGCAACCTGTTCCCACCGACTACAAAGGCCCCCTAGCCGTGGGAAGTGTTGGCCTTATTTTGGGTCAATCCTCCTTAACCTTAAAGGGACTTATTGTTCACCCTGGAGTAATAGATCAGGATTACTCAGGAGAACTTCAAGTTCTCTGCTCTTGCCCTCAAGGCGTTTTTTCCATCTTCTCAGGTGACAGGATTGCTCAGTTGATTATCCTTCCAAGTTTACATGATCATTTTCTTTCTTCCGAGGTCCCTAGGGACACCGCGAGGCTTGGTTCTCCTGGGACTGAAAGCCCATTTCCTTATGATCTTGTGGAATAAACATAATTCCAGAATAATCTACCTGACTGCTGCCATCTAGGTTTGACAAAAAGATAAATCCATATATAGGTCATTGAGTTCCTCAAGGAAACTGGTTAATCCAGTATGTTGGGCAGAGTTTTGGTGAGTATCCAGAATATCCCAGAAGGCAAAGCTGAGGCCTATCTGTATGTAGCCTTGGTACAGACTTTGGGCATTCCACTCAGATAGTAATGTTGCATCTGCCAACCCAAGACAACATCATGGGTAAGTCCAGATCAACCTGGGCTGTGTGGCTCTGATATTATTACTGCAGGTTCACTGTAGAATTCTGTATTTCAAGGATGCAGCGAATGCTCATGGGTAATAGAGTGAATTGGAGAATACCAGTGTGTGTCCATTGTTGTTAGTCTCTAGTTCTACAGAAAGACTACTCAAAAGTATCATTATTTTTTTTATAAGTGCCAACTCTGTGTTTCCCACATTAGAAAACAAACAATATAAAGGACTTAAGAAGATATACGTGGTATGCTACAAGCCTTTAACCTGAGGTTTTGAATAGCTAATAATGTGCAAAAATTATAAACTAAATTTTGTGGATTTGACAACAAAGACAAAGGCATATCATAACAGAATTCTGTGCCTCACAAGTGTTTGTAGAGATGGCTCCCTACTATTCAAGATACAAAATGCTAAGAAAAAGCAATCTAAGATATAGCCATTTTAATAAATTTTATAATTATAATGTGTGCACAAAAGACTTCCTTGCTAACAAAACACACTCTTAACTCCTTCTCTTTTCAGACTTATTGATATTCTAGATCTTGCGTTTTCATATTTAAAAATGAGAAAGCATTAAATCAGATTTCCAGAATTAATAATTTCAGAGCTAATCTGTATCCTCCTACAGCCCATCTAATCATTACTTGATCAAATCTAACTCCCACAGAGTTATTGTCTCATAGGAGTGAAAACACTAATGATTTTCTTTTCAAAGTGAATTCACTTATTAATGAAGCAGGCTCTTACGTGAAAAGCACTTCTCACTGCCTTTCATGGTGTTTCTTTCTTGCTTTTCTTCTAAAGTCATTTATAAATAATGTGCAACGCTGTTTCACAACAGAGGGATGCTTAGAACAAAGACGATGGAAGATGATTTAGAACACAATGTGCAATTACTAAAACAAAATAGATAATAGATATTGATAAAGCAATTTACCATTATACAACTAGATCCATGCTTGATAATAAAAAAGGGACAAATGAAACTAACTAATCAGAGGAAGGTGCAGGGTACTTGTCAAAGGACTTAATAGCTGGTATTAGGCATTGCACATGCATTATCTAAATTACTTGTTTTAGTTTCAAGCCAAGTACATTTCACTTTAAAGAACAAACAACTTAAATCAATAAATATTTATTAGTGCCTATGATGCTCAGACAAGTCAGTAAGCTGAGTTAGGCAATATCACAATAGTTAGTCATACCCAATTTATTTAACAAAATAGACTGAATAGTTTACTTAATCACTGAGATATCTGTCTAGACTGCAGACTATTAGCTTTTAAGAACAACTTAAGAAGGCAGTCAATATTTGGATCAATATGATTAGACAAAATGATTTTTCCACTTTTTTAGTATTTTCTTAAGAAATAGAAAAAAATGTTAATATGAAAAATTACAAATTGGCTGCCATTCAAAAATATATTATATATTATTTCAAAGAATTCTATCTATCTGTCTGTCTGTCTATGCAGGCTAAAGTCACTTAGAGTTTGTATTCAATAGAAAAAAGTTATAGATTTAGATATACATGAAGATGGCATTCATTCCCAAAATGTCACTGTATTACTTTTATCCCTCTGAAAATATAATAACTGAATGAGATTGCCTATTGAAGGGCAAATAGAATCATATTCTGAAGTGTCACAGAAAAGCATTGGATAAATATGCAAGCACCTCTGGGAAGCCAAAGAAACATGTGATTTACTGTAGGGCATTAAATTATTAATCAGCCCAGTCATGTTGTCTTTTAAATTATTGTCACCCATGTTTGTAAGTGCTAAAAATGAGTACAGTCCAAATTGGGTGACGTTTTATGACCCAGCAGTAGCAGAAAAACAATATTTTTGCAGGATTTCTTTTCATTAAGTTCTTACCCCATCATTTAGAGAAGAACAAAACAAAAAATATGTTTCTCTGAAAAATAAAGTTGCTTCTTTAAGGGATTATCGGTACTGACACCTGCTATTCACCAAGTCAGCCTCTTGGAAGTTTGTGAATATCACCATAAAATTTTGGGTAAAATACTAAACAAAATATTTCCATTTTTACCAAGTAAGCAGTTTTAGCCCAAGTGATTTAGGGATTTGACCTTAAATCTTAGTGCTAACTCATGAACAAAGTTTGATTAAAACGTCGAATTGGTCAGTTGTCATAGTTTTTAAACTCTATGTAAGATATTTTAATCTTTGTCTAAGATATTTAGCTAATTATAAGGGTTTACTTTAGCTATAGTTTGAGGGGATACATTCTATTATAACGGTAAACACATGAGAGCTGGTGACTCTAAGATGAGTGGGGATTGTGTGGCAGGTGCTGTTATACAGCGCTGGCCATATAGAAGAAAGTTTGGTCAGAACTGGGACCAGATTAGAATCCATCAGCTTTGCCTCTATGGACCTTTAAAGGCTCTATAATATTTCACTGTAGCAGCACCACCTGGGGTCCAAGAACTCAAACATAAAAGCCTGTAGGAGACAGTTTACACACAAACTCTAATTGAAACCCTCTCCTAAGTATGTTAAAGGTTGAATGCAGAACTATCTTTTTCATGATTAATAAATGATTAATATGTTAAATAAAATTAATATGTTAAAAAATACAGAAGTGCAACATTAAGATGAAGAGGTATGTCTCCCGTATTTGTTCCACGTATCTGTGGAGCAACTGACTGACTTTTGGTTTTCAAAAGGTGTGAAGAGATGGTCTTCTTCTAGATGGTCCCAAAGAATGGCTTATACTGTTCTTGATCTAGTTTAGCTATCTGGAGTCTTTGTAACCAGACCAGAACCCTGCAGCTTACCCATATCCAGAAATGAACTGATTAGTTAATGCCCAGATTCATGCCTGGTCTACCATCCTGCCTTCCATGGCTTCAACTAACCTTGAACAGTAAGCATTTTCCTTCTATGACTATTTTGTGTTAAAATTTTTATTTCAGGTGTTTCTGTTTCTTTCCCAGAAGCATTAATGACTTCCTACTGAGTCTTTCCTATTCAATATCCAGCACTGGGATTCTAAATGCATGTTTTAATTATGATTTGATTTGAATGTAATTATGCATATAATTATATATATATGATATGTAAAATTATCAAAGTCTGTTTGGGGCCAGGGTATAGATATGACCTTGTTGTAGACATTGTAGAAAGCTCATGATTATAAAAATGTTATGATTATTTTAAAAAAATTCATACACATATTTCACTATCTTTCTTTAGAAACAAAGAAAATTTTCAAAAAATTAATTTATCATATTTTTTTTAAAAATGAGTCTACACAGAAGTGGATGCTCACAATCAGCTAATGGATGGAATACCGGGTCCCCAATAGAGGAACTAGAGAAAGTACCCAAGGAGCTGAAGGGGTCTGCAACCCTGTAGGTAGAACAACAATAGGAACTAACTAGTACCGCCAGAACTCGTGTCTCTAGCAGCATATGTAGCAGAAGATGGCCTCATCGTTGGGAAGAGAGTTCCCTTGGTCTTGCAAACTTTATATGCCCCAGTACAGGGGAATGCCAAGGCCAAGGCCAAGAAGTGGGAGTCAGTGGGTAGGGGAGCAGGGATGGGGGGGTATAGGGAACTTTCAGGATGGCATTTGAAATGTAAATAAAGAAAATATCTAATAAAAAAATAAACAAAAATATGAGTCTAAAAAAATAGTTATTTTCCTCTTTTGAATGGCCTTTTTTTGTGGCCCAAATACGTAATAAAAACTCAAGAACAGAAGATGCTATTCGCTCAGACTACTCTGCCTTCCTTGTATTTTTGTTTGTTTTTTGAATCAGGGTCTCAATTATATAGCTCTGTCTGTCTTGGAACTGACTATGCAAGACAGGCTGGCCCTGAATTCACTGAGATCCTCTAGCCTCTACTTCCTGAGTGTTGGGATTAAAGGTGTGCCACCACACCTGACTTACTTTTTCTTGGCATCCTTATATTTTATCTGAATTGCATACATACATGTGAATGTGAATCCTTCCTCACACTCAGGACTGGAATTCCTCCAAACATGGAGAGGGAGATCAAAAAGATTAAACATACATTATTTATGGCAATTATACTTAATCTCAATAGAGTCCCTACTCTTTATTGTGCACATACTTGCCTATTATTTGTATTTCAAAAATAACTGCCAAGTGTTTCATAACATAGAATACCCAGCCCACTGAGGAATGGAATGAAAGCATTATGATTTCATGTTATGGAACATGGCTGCTCCAAGAAGTTTTCTGAATCCTTCTGCATGCCGAAGAGAAAGAAAGCTTCTTTGGTGCTCTCAGACCTCTCAGAGAGAAATTTTGACTATCACCATCCCTCTATAGTCTTCAAACATAGGCTTGTGGTATAATGCTGTGTCTGTTCAATGCTTTACCTGAATTGACTGAGCACAGTAGAAGTTGGCCGATATTTACACCATATGCAGTCATTTCTAGAAAATATGGAAGCCAGGCAGGCAGGCAGGAATGCTGGCAGGCAGTTGTTGCTGTGAGGTAACTGGCACACTTGAAAACCCAAAGGTTAGCATTTCTTATAAGTTGGCAGGCATCAAAGCATCATTAATTATTCTCTTCACTGTTGTTCTCCGTTGACAGTCCATCTCAAACCCCATGGGCAAACAGGGCGTCAAGCTAGATAGAATGTTCTCAGCTAAGGAAGAAGAACAAAGGGAAGGTAGAATGTGTTCAGGTTTCAATACACCAAGGAACTTTGTAGTCCTCTTAAATTCCAAAGCACTTGAAAGGACCAAAGTTAAAATAGAACAGCCATTGTCCCAAGAGCACGGATAGCAGCCAAAATAGTCAGGGTCATCTATACTTGGCTCAGGGAAGAAGGGCCAAGTCTATTCAAATACCTGAGAGGAATTTGTTTCTTAAGTGCTCTCTCTCCAGGAAGCCAAGGAAAATTACAAAGAGGGAGAAATCACCCTTGCTCTAGTCATGTTCAAGTAGGACTTTGTACCACAGTATCAGCATCTATGCACTTATAGGAAGTTACAGAAAAGATTGTTATGGCTGTTGTTCAATAATTGTTTTGCTGATTGATTGATAAACTTATGAATTCATGTCTGACACTGTCTGGAAAATGGCAGGTCACTGTTCTATGAACATAAAATGCAACCACAAAGTGCCAATCCTCTAGGGTATTATGAAATTAGCAACTTGGATTTGAAAGTATTTAGGAATATAGAGAGTCCTTATACTGCTTTTAGTGTAGGGTCCTTGAAAGTGAGATCTGTAGCTAGGTCCTCAGTTTAAAAGTCATATTGCTGCAGCTCCTGGAGACTTTAGAGAAGAGCCTATGAATGTTCAATCAACAAGCAAGGTGTATTTCCCCCAGTTTGAATGTTTACTGACCTTTGTTTTTCTGATGGTGGATACACAATTCTCAATATAGTTTCTTGTTTTTATCACTCTATATTTGTAAAAAAAAAAAAAAAAAAAAAAAAGAGGGAGAAAGTTTTAGGAATGTGATATTTATCTTTTTTGACATATCATCAATAAAAACACCATTATATCCAGTTTAGAGAGCATCCTGAATAAATGATCAAAGCAGTTTATAGTCCAGTACTCAGTACAGTAGTGAGGCACAGCTCACAACAGTCTTACAATACACACTTTATAGATATACTCTTTTGTTGTTTTTGTTTTGTTTTTGTTTTGTGGGTTATAACTAATCAATGATGTCCTGTTGAATTATATAGATATTCTCTATATAATACTTTGATCAATGGAAATAAATTTAGTAATGATGCTTTATAACACAACAAAGAAGACTGTGACAAACAACACAACAAAGGCCTTTCAGTCTATATAGAAATGAAGATCAAAATTCAAAACAGAAGAAAGATTTCTTGTAGTATGGTCAATTTGCTTTACTTCAATAATAGTCACAGGCTCTCAGGAGAATATCATCCATATTGTATAATTGACAGTCAGTGAAAATCTGTATTCTAGATTAGAATCTGTAAGGAATTCAAAACATTGATATCATGAAAAAATGAACTAACAATTCTGGAAATTACCAGGCCTTAGGACTGATAAGATTTGTTCTAGTCATACTTTCATGATTAGAAATAGAGTACTTCTGGTTGTCTATTTTTATTTTGTTCATACTTATTAATAATTTTGCAATAAGATAACAGTGTAAAAAACAAATAATATACATAATGAAAAAATATTCATGATTATCAGAGACCCAAATGTACATATTATACAAAAATACACAATGTTTACACCTTAAAGCAAGTAAGAAAAAAAGGCATTCATGCCTTGACATAATATTATTCTGTCTTACCTTCAAAGAAATAGATATCTTGTAAAAAAAAAAGAGCTGGACAAAACTCATACAAACAAACAACTTCAATTTTGTTTTTTCTCTAAACTCATATTTTGAGTTATTAAGCAATATTAAAACTATTCTGCTTAAGTTATGAGGAAGAAAAGATCTACCAGAGGAGCTTGTGCTCAACAGGTATGAAAGCCAACAAAATCACTACTTTTAGTTAATTTCCCTTAGAAATTTCTTCAAGATTCATGGTAATCAAAGAACAGAAAAATCCAATGTAAAAATCTGAAATACAAAGAATAAATTATTTTTTCATGAAAATCATTTAAATATAACCCATCTTTTAAAAATAAAATACTAAACGTTTTGGTTTAAAATAGTGAAAGCAGGGTTGGTATACACTTTATCACTGGTGTGCTTGCCTGGAATATGCATGCCCTAGCCTCAAACATGACTGTAGGAAACACACATGACTAAACAGACACTACAGACAAGAACAATGTAGAAAAACTGTAAGAAAAATTAAGAACATCTTAAATGCTGAGTTTTACATTTGTTCAATCCAGCTTCATGTTGTTTTAGAGTAAATTATATATTTTTTCATATATATATATATATATATATATATAATTTTGAATAATGAAATATATGATCTCTATTTTAAAAAGACTTTATATTATAATTCAATTTCTAGTAAATAAACAAACAAAAGTTGTAGTCCATATAACAAAAATCACATTAATAAAAAAACCAAACAAACAAAACTCCAAAAAGGATAGGTATAAAGAAAATAAGTTGCAAACAAAAATTTCAGAACTAACCTTTGATGTATTGAATACTAGCTTTCAGTTAATTTAAATTGCTAAAAACAAACATTAAGAAATTAATATTATTAATCATGGGGTTTCAAAGAAAGTGAATCTGTAGTATGTACAGAGGTGGAGTATGTCTGTAGGGACTGGCTTACCATGAAAGACTGACAGAGATAGAGACTATGCAGAGTAGATTGTGTACAGTATACAGAGAAGGTGACAGCTATAGGATTGCTTCATGATGCTGGAGGCTAAGAAGTCCAGTGGAAGGTCATCTTCAGGCTGGAATTCAGGATGTCCAGGGATGTAGCTTTAAAGTTAGAGAGCACAACAATATCAGATTCAGTCTAAATCAAAAGTCCAATATCTCTGGAGCACCAGTGTCCAGTGGCAAAGGAAGGGGATGTCCAAGCTCCAAAAGAGTGAGTTCACCTTTGCTTTGACTTTCTGTTCTATTCAAAATATTCAGAGATTCTATTATGTATGTACATGTACATATACATATACATACACATATATACATATACATACACATACACACATATTTATATATGCATATACATATACATACATACACACATATTTATATATATGTGTATGTGTGTATATATATATATATATATATATATATACAAGGGACGATCTTTACTGGGTCTACTAAATTTAA
>NC_034604.1:12396083-12406617 GCF_900095145.1 Mus pahari | reverse complement strand
TATATATATATATATATATATATATATATATATATATATATATATATATACATATATATATATATAGACAAGGGACGATCTTTACTGGGTCTACTAAATTTAAGGCCAAATCCTTCCAGTAACACTACTAAAGATATTTTTTTGGAATACTGTTTGACCAACTATCTGGGCATTTTTTTGGTCTACTTTAAGTGACACATAGACTCCAATGTGTGTGTGGTAATTTGAATAAGCTTGTCCTAAGGAATGGAACTACTTGGAGATGTGGCCTTGTTGAAGCAGTTGTGGCCTTTTGGAGGAAGTGTGTCACTGTGGGTGTGGGCTTTAAGACCCTTATCTTAGCTGCCAGAAGGCCAATACTCTCCTGTTTGCCTTTGCATCAAGATGTTGAATTCTCAGCTCTTCCTGCACCATACCTACCATGTTGCTGCCATACCCTACCATGAAGATAATGGATTGATCCTCTAAACCTGTAAGCCAGCCCCGATTAAGTATTGTTCTTATAATAGGTGGTTTGATCATAGTGTCTGTTCACAGAAGAAATACCCTACCTAACTAAGACAATGTGATTCCTTATAAAAGGAACAATGTAAAGCTAAACAACATAAAATTTTAACAACATAAAAGTTGAAAAACTTACTAGCGAATATATAGAAAAAATCCGAATTAATTGGTTGTTTGCTCTCTAGTTGGATAAAATCAATTGTGTTTAAGAGTGGAAGAACATTTCTACAGTTTGTACAACTGATTCTGGCATATGGGGAGGCCAGAGTGATAGAGTTTCTAGTACTTACCCCTGCCCCAGGGAGCAACATTGTGTTCATGCCAGCGAGAGTAGCTCTGGTTAAATGTTCTTGATCTCAAGGGAAAAAGAATTGTGAGCAAGTGTTTATGTTGGTAGGAGTGGTGCAAAGATAAGAGATGGTAGGCTGATGACTATGACCAGCATGTATTTTATACATTTATGAAGTTGTCAAATAATAAATTAATAAAATAAAAGAAGAAGAAAATATTTATATAATATTTACTTTCTGATTCAACCTTTACATCCAAATAACTTCTAATGTATCACACTGAGTGGAAAGCAACTGAGAACTGCAGAAAGACAGTAAAAATATCAGTTAGTTCATGCTGTCAATTGTCTCTTTAAGGCATATGCATTTCAAATTATTTTAAAAAATTATATACTGATATACAAACATACCCACAATGCACTGGGAATCGCATGCAGGGCGGTGGGAAGGGGACTTACCCACAGTGAATTTCCTAGCATCCTGTTGCCTACCATTCATTCCTTTTAAAAGCTACTTCTCTTAATTTAAACAGTCAAAAGACACTTTGACAGCTTTGTAAGCAATTTCTCCATAGAGACACGAATGGCATGCATTTTCTTCTTCCTGCCTATTTCTGCTTTTTAATAAGAACAAATGATTAAAAGGAAAGCTGTCATCAGCAGAGATACTGCACACCCAGAGACAAGAAGTGTTCATTATCTTTTATAAATAACACACAGGAAAAGGTACATTTTTATGACTGGGATTATTCCTATCATTATCAGGAGCAAAGAAGGGACAGTTTTGCTAAGTAAATTTTAATTCTCAGTGAACCAAGTAGATTAGATGGACAGGTGCAATTGACCATGAATTTCATCATTGTGGAGTGAAGAAGAAGTCAGAGAAGAAATACAGAATAAACAAGAATAAATTGTGAGACTTAAGCTCCCAGGACAGCAAAGCCCAAAGCTCACTTAATTTTCCAGAACAATAGAGTGTTATAGGATTTTGAGAAGTAAATCCTTATGTTCTTTAAGGAAGCTCTTCTGAGGAGGCAGGGCTCTGTGTTATAAATGAAGCTATGTGACTAGTCTTTGAGAATATGCTTTCCTAGTGTGCTTCTGCACTGCCTGAATTTGATGGTTCAAAGACTGTGGTTGGATTAACTCGCCAGCTTCTGTTTGTTTGTTTGTTTGTTTGTTTGTCTGTGTTGAATCTGTCAGCTCTGCATTCTGCCCCTGCCCAGTGATATACTTAACTGCTTAGAATGTGTCCTTCCATTGTTTTTCTCTTCAAAATTGTATACAGTGTTATTGCTTGTCATTTTAAAGATACTTTATTATACAAATTCTTTTTGTACTTTTCTTTTCTCACTTGAAAACAACTCCTAGAAATTTCTCAAAGACAAATTGCTATAGTTCAGATTCATTATTTTTAATAGCTGTATATTATTCCCTCTGGATATGTCTGGATTATTTAACCATTCCCTTTGAATTGCTTTATTTCACTTGAGATTTTTCTTTCTAAGAGATTCATTATGAAGAAGGAAGCTGGAGGGTCAAAATCTATACCGGTTATTAATTTTATAAAGTGCTTCAAGTCTGATTTCTAGAAAGTGTTTATACCTTATATTCTTATCCTAGGCAAGTGTCCTACCATCAACCCTTATCCTTAACTCCTTTTCACACTTCTTGTTTAGAGTCAGAACAAGCACTTTCCCAAGTAGACAAATGCTACTCTCAGCCTTAATGAGAGAATTTCTCTTTGCAATGAACTGAGCTGAATGCAGAGATCCCATGGCTGTTTGATGTACTGAGAGTAAGTGAAGACTGAGTGTTCAGCACTGGACAAGGCATTAATACTATCCTTTCCAAAGTGGGGGTTCCTTGCAGAAGATGGGGCAGATAGAATATAGAGTCAAGAAGGGCTGTGTGGTGCAGTCTTCTAGACAGAGTACAACCCAGAAAATCCTGACCTCACAGCAGCTGTGGCTGTCTGCAATGTTTTACACAACACTGGGCCTATCAACTGTCAATCATGAACTGATGATCGGTTCATCCTGTATGTAGAACTATTGTCTATGAACTCAATTTTGGGGAGGGGCAATGATGATCTTAAGCTGTATATGTGTAGAGAAGCCCACCATTCTCCGGTAGATAGCTCCAAACCTGTGATCAGAGACGAATCTGGTCAAATTGAGTGAGTCTTAAAATACAAAACAAGAAATATCCCAAATACATGAATATAAGTAAGAACTTGCAAGGAGGAGAGGGTAACAGAGGTGGGAGGATAATTAGAGAGTGATGTGACAGTAATCAGAATGGATGCTGTTCATGTTAGAGAGGGTAGTGCAAGTGCTAGTTAATGTTGAGCACTGAGCTGTCACTTATACTCAGAACCTTAAGTACCCATGAATTGGAATTGACTACAGTATATGCGTTTTTTTAATATGGATGAATTTTTCAAAGAACAATGAAAATTTCAAAGAACAAGTTCAGTAAAAGTTTAGATATGTGTGTGTGTGTGTATACTATTTGTACACATATATTATGCATATATACACATATATATCTCTACACATATATGGAGAGAGAGAGAGAGAGAGAGAGAGAGAGAGAGAGAGAGAGAGAGAGAGAGAGAGAGAAGAATCTCACACTAAGTTTTCCAGGCTGGCTTTGAAATTACTTTCAAACCCAACTAGACCTTCAACTTGGAATACTTCTGCCCCAGGCTTCCAGAGATAGAAATAGAGTACTGAGCTATGAACCCCTATTTAAAAAATTTTGAAAGGAGAACTAAAACATGATGACACAGAATTTTGGGTGATGACTCTTTCCTTTTATATAATCAAGATAGATAAGCTAGTGGAAATACCATGTGACTAGGTAGAGGTTATTTGAAACTTAGCTTTGGTTTCAGGATGGTGAATCAGTATGTGCTTCTGATATCTGTTAGAAAATCCTACTAATTGACTAGCAAAAGTAACTTGTCAAGGATCAATGTTTGTGTCATGAAAGAAGAGTCACAATTCGTTTGGCTCTGTGCATCTGAGGTCAAACAGGGATGATTTTTTTTTTCTCCTATATGTGCAGTTAACAAGGGTGGTACAACAGGAATGCTGCTAGCTGTGCCCTGCTGAGACTACACCTAGTGAAACATAACCCACACGCACAGTGAGAGCCTGGAAAAGGTCCACTTTTAGAGACAAGGTGCTTTGTCTGTTTGCTGAACTATTCTCTTAAAGAAAACCTGGTATTGAAGACTAATACAGAAATTACTGGGTTCATTATCTGTTCATACAAGTTCAGGGAGAATTCATTTTCATTTCATTTCTAGTTCTTTCTCTTTTGATAAGAAGTTGTCTTGATTCATCTTGAATAGTCTTGAAAACAGTAAACTCTGAAGATTTAAAGAGCATACTTTGCCAGTTCTCTTTTTCTATCATTTCCCCTTCCCTGACAGTATCATCTCTCACACTTTAGTTAACTACTGAAGTTTGCAATGGGTTATTCTGTTAACAATAGGCACTCCTGGCTTACTCAGCCTTAACTGACACTTGCCTCTGAGCTCTCCTGCCATTCTTGAAGATTAGAAACCTTTTTAGCCAGTGGGAACTTTTTGCTCACCATTTTATTCAGCGCTCAACTCAGAATGAACTCTTCATATGTTTATAGCACAGTAGGAAACAGGACTGTGTTCCAATCAGGAGAGTATTGTATTTCAAATT
Source organism: Mus pahari (assembly GCF_900095145.1). NCBI lineage: Eukaryota > Metazoa > Chordata > Mammalia > Rodentia > Muridae > Mus > Mus pahari. The sequence goes on along the minus strand of NC_034604.1, from coordinate 12,402,117 downwards.
GGCATGTTATATTCACTTCAGTGAAGGAGTTATACTCTCATCAGCAGGAGGACTTTGTTGATAGTCATTTCCCTCCAGAATTGTAAGCATTTTTTGCATTGTGTTTTGTCCATACTCTTCATATTTGTTTTCTTTGAAATTTGATTCTTAAAGAAAAGATTCCACTTGCCTATTATTTTCCAGGCAGATTGTATTGATCCCATCACAAATGGCGCTCAAGTATGATACAAAAAGACTTTTGTGTGCAATGATCTATTATGGATATTTGTCTAGCTTGCAGCAGTAAGGATCCACTTGTAAAAACACTGAAGCACTTCTCAGCTGGTTATTCAACATCTTCCTATAAACCCCTCCCACTCCACCCCTTTGGTCTAGACTTTCCCCAGGACAAATAGACAACTGCCCTTGAACACCTCACATCCTGCAAAGCAGCACTTGGTCTGTCTTGTAGTGTCCTTTATTACCGTTGCCATTGTTCAATTATTATTTTTTTTACTTCTACCTCTATTTTTCTTTCATTTAATAATTGATTAAGAACCCCAACTAGAAAAAAAAAAAAAGAAGAACCCCCACTAGAAAAAAAAAAATCTGCAAACCTTCCAGAAATAGTATGAAGTAAGCAAAGTGATTTTAGGTTTATACTTACAATTATAATAATGAATGAAATTCCCATATAAAAATACATTTTTATAAGTATCTTGTCCACAATACAGATCATGTATCCTATATATTCATTAGGAGGCACTGAGACAAATAGCCAAAGGCAACTCATTTTGTTGTTGTTGTTGTTGTTGTTGTTGTTGTTGTTGTTGTTGTTGTTGTTGTTGTTTGAGACTTACAGGGAATACTGGCAAGGACTTAGGAAAGTCATGAGAGGATAGAAATCCCTGAGAGAAGACACACTGACAATGTGACACTGAAGAGTTATCTCATTGGGGGACTCTGGAAACTGTTGAGACACAAGACACATGCTTCAGATTCATTCAACTTGAGGGGAGAAGGGAGGAATGTATCCACCATTCTGGCCATTGGTGGAAGTCTGGTTCTGGCTAGCCTCCATTCCTTCACATCTCTGCTCTGAGTCTAGAGGTCAGAAGCAGAGGTGACAGTGGTGCATGGGCATCCTGTTCTGCAGTGACCTAACAAAGGATACACCCTGAGCAGTGAAAGCAGACAATGTACACCTGCACCATTAAGCTGTGTTGTCCAGCTCTGACACTGCTCTTTTAATGTCTTCTCCCTGCAGATTCATTTTGCTATGGAAAGAAACTATGTGTTTTAGGCTTTAGAGAATGATAGAATTAGAGAAGTTCTTTTCTGAAAGGTCATGTTCCTTAAAATAAAAGGGCTTAGGAAATTTGAAGTGGTTGAGAATTCAAGTTGCCTTCCAGTTCCAAGCCTGCCTTCTAGGCTCATTCTTAGCAATATTTATTTCCATCTATGAAGCCACCCATGTGTTCAATTGTTAACAGTTTATCTTTATCCTCCAAACATTTAAAGATTCACTAAAGTGGAGAGAGTTTTCTCTTTTGTATAATCAAAATATAGACATTGGCATGCCAGCGAGAAGTCATACTGATAAGTCATTTAAGAGTTCAAATCAAGGTCTTGGAGTTCAAGCAAGCAGACTGCACAGTCACTATAAAAATCTGTTCTGATTTAGCTGATAATGATGCTCAAAATAAATGTGCTCAGTGAAAGACACAAAGTATCAGAATCACTTCAATGCCCGGTGATAGCTACTGCCATTATTTCATGTTTACTTCCATCCTGTTCAATGCCTTCCTCCACTGCTAACATCATACATACAAGCACTCTTTTAGTTCTACGGTTGATGGATTAGTGGTCTGTAGCTATCAGTATGCAACAGAATCACATATGTGCTTTGCTAAAACAGGGATTGCAAAGCCAGTCACAGCTTCAGATCTCACTCAGTAGTCTGGGATAGAATCGAAGAACTTCCAACGTGGTGACTCTTAACAAGCTTCCACACAATATTTGGTGTTGAAGATCACATTTACAAAATATCTGCTCACCATGTTAATTTTGCATTTAAATTCTTACCTTAATTGGCAGTAGTGTGACTGCCTTCTAGTGCAACTGGCTAGGGAGTGTCTAAAAGTCTGTGCTGACATTTCTAACATTCTCCATGCTGACCATAAGTAGAATAAATTATGTTGCACCTGATAGAGGGTTAATGCTTTTGGTCGTGACACTCTGGAGACATGTCTATGTCTAACGGGTGAAGTATACATACATAGAATTATTTAGATGTGCCATATATATCCATACGTATCTAAAGAGAAATGGAGAAGTGATAATAATACCTTAATAACATTGGACCAATATCTGTACATTCATCTCAGTTTACTTAGGTATGCCTGTATATATGCTTTCAGTTTTTGTGGATTTCAGATTATTTGATTATAATGAGAGGCAGGGATAAAAAGGAAGAGATCTGTGTATTTTCATACTGATGTCCTAATGATTTTCTCCAAATGATAGAAATTCCAATCTAAAGAGAAGTTACAGTTTCATTTGATGCTACAAGTACGGATGTCTTATTTGAAGAAGCACGCATGTTTGTTTCTGGTCTTGATACATTTAAGAGATGCAATTAAAATGAATACTTTGCTATATAGTTCTCTTGTGCTCACTTTCAAAATATAGGTTACAAAATTCTTCAAACAATATGAGTTCTTTGATAATTACATAGATTTTACCTATGTAAAGTCCTAGGGATTTATTTACTTTTAATTTAAGAACCAGAAATCAATGATGCAATTTAATTAGAAGCAATAATTTTTATCTTCCTATTTCATGTAATTTTGTATTTTAGTTAGAAAATCCAAAAAGGGTTCATATTTATTTTTCTCTTCCTCAACACAGAAAGGAACCCACCATTATTTAAGAATTAGAGCCACTAGGTTTAATGACAATGGAGTAGAAGAATAGGGTTGCTATAGCTCTGATAAATACATTAAAATAAGAATTATGTCCTTAAGTTTAGCTATTGCTAAATTACAAGATTTTAAAATGCTCTTTACTGAAAAGCAGGCATTGAGAGCAATCTGATTTTGTGTTTATCTCTACATGCACATTTATCATACAATGCATCATATTGAACAGTTCCATTCACTACCATGCTGTCCACCTTTCAGTCTAGGTGCACACATGAGATTCTGTGTGTGTGTGTGTGTGAGTGTGTGTGTGTGTGTGTGTGCGTGCGCGTGCGCGTGTGCGTGTGTGTGTGCGTGTGCGTGTGTGTGTGTGTGATTTTTCTGGGGTTCTTGAACCTAAAAGTTAATAAAAACTGAGACATTTTAACATACATTTTTCTAGCTTCAGTGATAACTAAAAGTATTCTAAATAATTATAGTTTTACTCACATGTTGCAGTTGATGAAAGCCTCTTTCAAATATGCCAGGTAGTGACTCTCAATCTAATGTTATAGGTTTAGTGTTTCCAAGTGTTTCCTGTTTGTATATCTGATGAGCTGCATAGACAATCCCCTTTGCATGGATCTGGCAGGTGGAAAAATAACAAACACAGTGTAACTTCCTGGAAGAACAGATGCTCTACAGAGACATTTAAGACACTACTTTTGGCCAGCAGACTATTGAGGGGTGGACCCAAGAATGGGAATTTCCCCAGGAATTTCCTTCTGGGGAAAGGAAAAGGTTGCCGTTCAGGGCTCGTCTAGGAGGAACTTTCCTCGGAACAGAGACTTCACGAAGAAGTTCTTATGATAAGTCGGCCATACTGATACAGAGTCGAACTAAGCCTGGGCCAGGACTGATTAGTCATTCACACCTCTTGCCCTGAATTTAAATCTGAAATGCAGGTTGGTAGATAGAAGACAGACGTTTTCATTGGCTCTGTGCTGCCTACAGCAGGCAAGTTGGCCTTCATGATTCTGGGATTTTTCTTGTCACCTCCCTCACCATAGAAGTACTGGGATAACACATAAACACCACCATGCCTAACTTTAGATGGACGATGAGGACTTGAACTCAGGGCCTCATGAAGGTGCCTGGTGTAGATTAAGCCTCTTTTAAGTCTTCTGTTGGGGAGGAGATGACCTTATTTTATTTTATTTTTAGATTAATCTATTTATTTTATGTGTATGTATATTTATATGAATGACTATTTCATGTGTATGTATATTTTGTGTGTATCATATTTTGCTTACATTTGTGTAACACATGTGTGCTTGATGCCTGTGGAGGTCAGAAGAGGCCACTGGATCACCAGGAACTGGATTTATGGATGATTGTGAGCCAACACATGGGGTTCTGGCAACTAAACCCAGATTGCTTGCAAGAACAAGTGTTTTTAACTGTTGATCCATCTCCCCAGCCTCTCAGAATCTTTAAGGAAGAGATGGATACTGTCCATGATTAATTGATGCATATATTCTAATGCCAGTGTTAGGATGAGTCAGCAAAGTCCTAGAAAAGTAGTTTAATGATAATATTTAAAAATATATGTGATATATTTATATGCCATATGCATAAACAATATATATTACATAATATATATGATATATGTATATATACATATAAGCTGCAGTTCCCTTAAAAGCATTACTGAGCACTTCACAGCCAATTACTATTCTTAAATGTCAGTGAGAGGATGTGTAATGTTTTTAGCAAAAGCAAAGTGACTTTCTCATTTGAGCAGCCAATGGAATTCTAAATCTAAGGGACTTTTGTCCCATAAATGCCAAAATGGATGTATTTGAATATGTTCTCTTTATTATCGGGAAGCTGAAAATTGCTCATGATTTCAGGACAGTTCAAAAATGTCCTTTATAGTTTGGGCGTTTTTAATCTATTTGTGATTGTTTTAAAGTGTTATTCCTCTGTAACTTGATGAATAATTAGTAAAATGGATTTTCATTTTTCTTCTCTGTTATCGAAGTGTGGCTGATTTAATACTAGTTACTTAGGACTTGAAGTGATATGCCATAAAATCTGATGAAAATGAGTAAACAAGGATGTAAGCACAGTTATGATTTGAGAGTCCTGAAAAAGGAGTATCGTGTTTGAAAGCAAAGCATATTCAGTCTTGCTGAGGGTGGTGGTACAAGCCTTTAATCCAAAGACTCAGGCACTTCTCTGAAGGTTTGAAGCCAATGTGAGTTTCAGGACAACCAAAACTACACAGAGAGAGAGAGAGAGAGACTCTGTCTTAAAATCAATCAACCAGCCAACCAACCAACCAACCAACCAACCAATCAATCAAAATCCCAACCTTATGTGATGTTGATGTCATTTAAATGATTAAAGCTTTCTCATTAAAAGTATTACAGAATTAAAATAGTGTCTACTTCTCTTTGCTTATAAACTAATTTGCCAATATTCCCAAGGAAGAAGAGTCCCAGGCTTCCTTCACTGTGGGAAACATTTGACTATAGTAATCCATTTTATTATGTATAAGCAACAACAATACTTCTGTACATTTTAGGAAAGCAAGAAATTCACTACTTCCTTTATATAATTTTTGCATAAAGTCAAATTTTAAAGTAATAATGATCATTTTGAATTATTATATATAAGCTCATATTGGATTGTCTTGGCATATTTTAAGATATAGTGGTATTAAATTAACTTTTTACTATAGAGTATGTAATAAAACAAGTGACATGATAAAAATATGATATAATTTTGTAGAGCTGTTTAATAATCCGGTGCTTGGTACCCAGTTTTTCAGCAATGATATTTTCCTATCTATTCTCCGAGATTTCCACACAACATGACAAAAAAAGTCTATGAGTACATAGTATTCCAGAAAATGAAAATATCCATGCACTCCCTGCATTCTTGATTAAACCGATATTCTTGCCAATGTTGGATAATCAAGGCTTACAACAAATTCAAATAAGTCATAGAAGAACAGAGAAAAGAAAATAGATCTGCATTTTTATGACAGTACAAGACTATGATTTGTAATGAGATGATTCACAGTAAATGTCTCTGACTTCTCTTAAGAAAGCAAAGTTACCCAACGAGTATGCAACCTTACATGACGG
>NC_034604.1:12360920-12394676 GCF_900095145.1 Mus pahari | reverse complement strand
GAGTATGCAACCTTACATAACGGGAGAAAAGGGCAAAGTTACCCAAAGAGTATGCAACCTTACATGACGGAAGGAAAGGGCATTGCATTTGGAGTTTATATTTTTACAGAAGGTAATAAACTTAGGTTGGAAATTTTAAAAATTATTTAGTTATTCTTTCTGTCTCTTTCTGTTTCTCTCTGTTTCATTCCCCCTTCCCCTCCCCTCCCCTGCCCCTGCCCCTCCCCCTCCCTCCCCCTCTGTTTGATCATGTGCTGCTCAAAAACCTTTGTGATGTCAGTTCTCTTCTTCCACCTTACGAGGAGGCTGGGGATCCATGCGGGTCTCCAGGCTGGCACAGGAAGAGTCTTACCTGCTGAACTGTTTGCCAGTTTCATGTTTCCCATATTCTTTTCAATGTCAGTCAGCTTAACATTAACTTTTCATAGCTAATAAAAATTCACCTTTTGAAAATTCAGTTCTAAAATATAGTGAGCATTCAGTATCTTAACACTGAATGGGGCATAGGTCCTTGGATGGAGACAAACAATGAATTTCCATCATAGATTCCCCAATGATGATAAAGAGGAATGGATATTGAGACTTTCCTTAAGTGAAATGAACCATACTTATGGCAATAAGAGATATTATACACTCAGAATCAAAACTAACAACTGAATGAATTAATCAAAAGATGAGAACCAAGTCTCTGAAAGGAAGCATTCTCCAAAGTATGGCTTTATTGGCACTGAGATAGTGTATGCCTGATAGAGATCTTACTTTCTTAATACCAAGGATGATTTACTCGGATCAATAAGTATACACATTTATGGAAACAATTTGAACAGCAATTCTGAAAGCTCCTTAAACAGCATCTATTATGTTGATTGCCACTGTTACATTAAGAATCTCTGGTTGTCCACATCAGTCATTTTAAAGTGTTGGTTTGAAAAGGAGTACTGATCTGATGCCTCCTTGGCATGTGGGCTCATATGGGCTGTGTTTATCCTTGTTTGGAGCCAGGTGTATTCTCAGAGGCCAAGACATGATACTAAGGAACCCACCTGTTCTGTCTGAGTAATGAAAAGAAAGCACTTCTTTGTCTCTGTCTGTCTGCTGTATGCATGTATATGTGTTATATGCATGTACATGTGTGCTGTATACATGTACACGTGTGTTTTATGCATGTATATGTGCAGTGTATGCATGTACATGTATGTTTTATATTCTTGTATATGTTTTATGTATGTATATGCTATAGACATGCATATAGCTGTTGTTTGCTTGTACACATGTGTGGTATACATATATATGTGTATGTTGTATGCATACACATGTACTATATACATGTATGTATGTTGTGTGCATTGCATGTATACAAGTAGATGTGTGTTGCATATATGTATATGTGTAATATATACATGTATATGTGCTGGTGCTTGAGCAGGTTCATCAGGTTCATGCATGTAGAGACCAATATCTATATAAGGTGTAGTCCTTTATCAATCTCATTTCTTTTTAGAGAGACTCTCAGTGAGCATGGAGGTCTGTGATTGGCTAGAGCAAATGACCAGTGAGGTCCAGGGACTCTGCTGCTTCTGCCTCCCTAGTAATGAGATAACTAAAGCAGTTGCCTGGATTTTCACTTGCCTGGATTTTCATTTGCCTTTTGGCTTTTGAACTTGGTCCTCATATTAGGTGACAACCACTTCATTGACTAAGCTATATTTCCTGGATCCCAGTTCTACATATTTTTATGTATTTCTTTTAAAATAAAGTGCTGTTGGTGTGGGGATATGTTCAATTGGTTTTTTTCTCATCTGTGGTTGAGAACTATTAATGCGCCGATGCAGTATGGCTATTAGTAATGATGTTGGGTTTTGTGTGTTCACCAATTCAAAAAGTGTTTCTGTGGAAAGGTAAGTTTCTGCGGTGGTCTGCCCTTTGTTTGCCCTTGTTTGGGGCCAAGGATTAACCTTCTGGTCAAATATTACATTTAGTACACAATTAAGAGTACAGAATGGTATTTTCTTTCATAAAGACACAAAGAACTAGACCAAAGTCCCTGGGTGCCATTAAACACAGAAAGATGAAGCACTCTGTTTGTCTCAAAAAATCCTCCTTAGAACGCCATGGCTTTAGAGCTTCTTCCTTCTGTTAGAACACTGAGGGTGGAGGTGTGAAGTCTGGCTTTCCTGCAGGCTCCTGTGTGAGTGTGAGTGCTGGCGTCACAACTCTCCAGAAACAGTCTGCACAGATGCTGCGTCTGACTTCGTGGTGCCAGTGAAGCAAGGGTGCTCTGCCACGAGGCTTTTTCTATTTCAGGGTGGCTCATCTGTTTTGGACTCGTTAACATTGTGTGTGTGTGTGTGTGTGTGTGTGTGTGTGTGTGTGTGTGTGATTAACTATGATGCTGTGGTTGATAATTGACCTAAATCCTGAGTGCTCCATGGAATGTAAAGCTTCTCCTGTGTACCCTTCTAACCAACCAGGTAGATTTGTAAAATGTGTAAGTCTTCAACATACATACTCACATGAGCAATGTTTTAAAGTTTCAAACATTTTAAAACCATATAGAAATACATGAAATTAGTGGCTTTGTATTTAAATTCTCTTCATTTGAATGCATGTTGTTCATGCCTCATCTACTCTCAAGCATGGTTCGTAAGTTCACCAGAACTCTGACCCCTTGGATCACAGGAGCATGCGACGTCTCTATGGCAACAGGTATAAGAATGGATGCTACTAGCTGTGCTCATCGATAATTCTCAAGATTCCAGCCCCATTAGATGGTTTAGCATCCCCACCTGGAATTTTAATAGCTATCTTAACTCCTTCAGTGAGAGCTGAGAGATTATAAAAAAATAAAGCAACTTGAAATGTGAAGTCTTTATAAACAGGAACGCGTGACTCATGAGATGTTCACACCGATCACGGGTACAAAAACTGCCCTCTTCTTTTGTGTGCAAACTACTGTCTCACTTTGATTACTCATGCTTAGATCTGTAATGAAACTGCAAATTTGTTCCATAAAGCAAAATACAACAACAAATAACAACATGTATCATGGGTGCTCATTGACAAGAGCTTTGATGTTTTCAATGATTAATGTCTTCTATCCTTTTGAATCCTGATCAGAGCACATATTCCAAAATAATATATTTTATGTCATTATGTTTATTACATTCATATTTGCCTAGTGTGTGTATGTACACACCATGCGGGTCAGAGGACACCTTTGAAAAGTCTAGTCTCTCCTTTTGCTATGTGAATTCTAGGGATTAAATTTTGACCGTGAAGCTTGACCTTATACCATAATTTTTGAGCTCATTAAATGCTGCCTCAAGTTTCCTTGTCATGACGGGGATGCCACAGGCATATGGAAGAAATGATGTTTTCAAATTAAAATATCACCTTGCTAAATTCTTTGGAGTAATGACACCATCAACAATAGTTTTGAATGCTTAAGGATTCAGATGGAAATAACTGAATGGATTTCACAAAAATGTGGGTTTTTCAGTGTAGCTCAGTAGTAGAGCACTTGCTTAAAATGGGAAAAAGTCCTCTAAGTTTAATCTCCAGGACCACAAAAATAAATGAGAATGTAATGGAAACAACAAGCTGTGTATTCGCCTCATAAGACTGATAAAAAACTATCTGGCCCATGTAGAAAAGCAATGACTAAGGCATGTTTGTGTCCATGCATACGTGTGTGTGTGTGTGTGTGTGTGTGTGTGTGTGTAATACTGTAAAATAAAATAATACAAATAATTGTGTTTTGTAATATTTTAACAGGTTAAAAATCAGAAAAAAAGAAAAAAAATAGTTAATCTCAGAACCAGGAAGGCTGTCTGGAACTCCATTCATAAACCATACACCATTTCTGTCTCTCAGCAGGTAGTTCTGTGAATGGACAAAGGTCCTTTGATGGAAACATGCTGAAATGTAAGTTTTGCGTACATATTACCTGACTGCTCACTGACCAAGACCTACTCTCACACTTTGCTAGAATAATAGAACCTTTATTTGTAAACTAGGCACATGGCCTACTGAAATAGGCTAGTTTTCCAGTTCTTCCTTAGAGTTTGTTACATTTAATGGAGAAATAATTTTAAAATGGATGATTATTATCTGTCACACACAAAGGACAGTTCACAATAACAACCAACCCACTAAAATTGGTGAAAGGCTTGGAAGGAAGACATGCACATGGGCAACAAGCCCAGGAAGAACTAGTTAACATTATTCATCTTTAGGAAAAAAATAGGGCCACAAGGAGATAACCCTTTACTACATGACAAACAACATTCAGCATCAGTGAAGACACCGAAGGTTCACATATACCTGATGGGAACACAAAGTGATATTATCCTGTAGAATATGTTTGGTGGTTCCTTGAAAATTTAAAAGTATAACTTCTATATTATCTAGTGATTTCCAGACATATATATGCAGAAGAATGGAATTAACAACTTTGAATGGGCATTTCTATATTCACATTCATGGCGGCCATTATAAAAAAAAAAGAAAGATAGAAACAACAGGAGTGCCCATGTGCAGATAAATAAAGGAAGAAAAAGAAGCATACACATAAAACAGCATAATATTATATCTTAAAAAGAAAATTCTGACACGATGCACCTTGGATTGAGTTTGAAGATATGCTAAGTGAAATAAAGCAATAACCAATGGAATGATATTGTTTTAACTTACTATATAAAGGACCCAGAGTATTTAAACACAGGCTGGTAAGATGCCTCAACACATAAAGCTACTTGCTGCTAAGCCTGACTAGACGAGTTTGGTCCTCAGAGTCAACATGGCAGAAGAGAACAGACACCACAAGTCACTTTCTGCTTCTACACATGAGCTGTGATACACATGTGTGTTCTCTCTCCTGTGCACACATGCACACAATTAACATTATAATGTTCGATTCCAAGGAGACCAAGTAGAATAGAGGTCATGGGGCTCAAGAAGGAGGGACAGAGGAGATTGTCCTAGAAGAGGGTTACACTTCCAGTTCATTTGATTCCTTTGAGATTTTCATATTTGTACGGCTTTATGTTAAAACGCCTTCACGTATTTCAACGCTGTTGTCTATGACTATGGACTGAGTGCTTTTAGCCTACTGAATGTGAAACATCAAAGGGGAAGACAGAGCTGCCCCTTCCCCTCGAGCATACCACCATGTTTGCTCTGTAATTGCAGCTCTCTCTCACAGATATCCTCTTAGGCACTTTCCTTTCCTTCTATGTCCCTCTGAGATTGCATTCATGTGCTTGCCTGTGAGCGTGTGAGCGGTGGCAGCACGGTTGCGTTTGGATAGCTGCCTGGAGAAGTGAAAGCAATCCTTTACTGAGCAGCTACGCCAGAGAGTATCTTCCACCAAGCTTTGGGACTCGGTTCTAATATGCTTCCTATTAGTGCAAAACACCCAAAGCTGCTCAGGGGACCTTGTGCCACTGTACTGCTGCTGACTCAGTTCTTAGATGCTTGTGCGTTGGTGCTGAAGATGTGAAAATGAGTCAGGCTGATCTCCTCCTGCCAGAGGATGGGTGAATTAGTAGGTAGGGCAGGTAAGCTTCCTGTTTTTCTTTCTAAGTGCCTGCCATGAAGTTTAATGATAGAAAAGAATATTATTCTCTACATCCTGCAAGCATCTGTAATCCCATCTGTTCCTGTGGTGAGACAGAAGGCAGAGGCAGGACAATACACCTAGCCTGGCCTACACAGCTGCAAACAACAAAAATACTCTGTCTCAATGTGGAAGAAAACAACTTTTAAAAAAATGAAGTCTGTTTTGCTCCCAGCTCCTGCTCCCAGAATGACAACTTTGAGACTAGCTATTTATTATTAAATACCTAAACCATAACTTCAGCTCATTCCCTGACTAACTTGTAACACATTTAAGTGATTCAAACCATTCTCTGTCTACTCCTTGGCTAGTTACCTCTCTTCAGTGCCAGCCTGCTTCTTCCATTGTGTCTCTTAGGTGCCTTTCTCACCATCTCTCTGGAATCTCCCCTTTTATTCTATTCCCTGTCCAGCTACTTGTTACCTCAGAGGCCTCCTGGCTCTCTTGAATCTTTATTTTCTACTCTTACTATTTCTTAGAATCCTCTCTCTTCCTGCCAGTGTCCCACCTCCTATATTTTTTTGCCTCAGTTCACTGGCCATCGGCTTTTTAATTGACAGGTGATGCTTATAAGATATTCTCTACAAACAACTGAACTTCAGATTGTCTTGGCCTCCAAATGAGCACTACACCAGTGATGTTCCAGCATTTACATATGTGAACATATACATACACATATATACTTATATGCACACACACACATATATACATACACACATATATGTAAATATATACATACATATATACATGTATATGTATATGCATGTACCATATATATGCATGTACATGTATATGATAAAAAAGATAAAATGTGCTTTATAAAAGAAATTCTCCAAAGTTGAGCCTGATCAGATCTAGATAGTGGAGTGAAATGTGGGAAGCTGTTTGTGACCTTGCTGAGCTTGAAGCTTGACAGTTAGTGCAGCACTTGCATAACAAGGGACATTATGGGTGTGGCACTCAGATGGTCCCATCCTGCTGATATAGATTTGAGCTCCCAGGAGAAAAACACATCTTTGCACCCCTGTAGAAATGGATGAGAAGTTGACAGCAATATTTGAAGGGTATTAGAGGGGAAAGGTGGAACCCACAAGAAGAAAAGAGAGAGTAGTCAGGGGTTTCAGAAAACATAAATGAAAATGAGAAGTTGGAAGGAGTGCAGTCAGGTGTCATGAAGAGATCATAGCAAGGCATATGAAGGCGGTCATTGGCAATACCATGGAGCAGGACACAAGGAGCAGATGGCCAGAGGGTGAACATAGACTATCTGCCTAGGAGTATGTTTGTGAGTGGATGAAAAGTCAGGAGAAGTGCTACTCAAGAAAGCATGCTTTCTATTTGAAGATGTGAGAGTGAGAGTGTATATGTTGAAGCAACTCCGGTAGAATGTAGGAGATCAAAGTTCCACATACTATAGAAGAAGAGAAATCAGATATGAGGGTCACATTGATCTCTTTCTGCCACAGGAGGGCTGAGGGAGCAACAGTTAAGCACAGGAGTCTCAGAAGGGCCATTAGAAATCCGGCCCCTTAAAAATGGCATATTGTTTAAAGGCAGGGGTATAGGTGATACATTTACGTTTTAGTCATAATAGCATATAAGAAAACTGCTCCTGAATGCCACTGAAGCAGAGCCAAATATTCACTCCTTTAAACAAAATGAATCTCTTTAGAAGACTCTGGTCTTGCCAAGATCAGTTAACAGACACACTGAGAATATTCAAACTCTCTCACTTCACTGGTCACCCAAAATGAGCCACAGCTTTAACCCAAAGTGATCATTTGCAGTTCCTAAATTAGACTGAAGATTGAGGCATCACCTAACCTTTATTGTCTGAAATCCTCATAGATCATTTTCTCCTATTAAGAGTTCATAATTTATTCCTGAACAAAAACTATGCAAATTCTAATGATCATAAATAATTCTCCTCTTCATATTTAAAATAAAATCTATAGAAGCTTTGCCAAATAGCTATCACCAGTACACAATATTTTAGCTAAGGTCGGAGTTAATCTGGACAAGTACTGAATAGCTCTAGCTCGTGTGAACATATTTTCTTCTCAATTTAGGATTGTGCTATAATCATCAGTAATATTGATTGTAGAGGGGAGTGGAGATTATATTTATGGACCTTCAGAGGATAAAGTTCCCCTTATCAATAGGCATTTGTGTGTTAAAGGGTCTTGTAATATTTGTTTATTGCTTGAGCTTCTTTAACTTAACTCATGTAGTTTCTAGGCAGAAATATAATACTGGATTTTCCCTATAAAACTGTGTCTTTCTCTAGGACTTTCCATCTGAAATGTCCTACAATTGGTAAGGTATTACTTCAAGTTATCATTGTACCTGTGACTAAAACAGGACAAGCAGATTGCCACATAACTTGATGGCCATGGTCATCTAGACAGTCTCCCACCTCTCATGGCCCCAGTCCATTCTCCAGATTTGCACAGGCTCCCTCTTTAATGAAGGTACTAAAGGCTGGGGATATAGTTCTGTGGGTAGAACTTAGCATGTAGTAAGACCTAGGTTTAATCTCTAGGATGGTATAAGACCCAGGTAGGATGGCTTGTGTCTTACAGAACATAAGCATTTGAGAGACGGAATGATCAGAAATTCAAGGTCATCAGTCATACAGTGAGTTTAAGACTAACCTGGCCTACATGAAATGGTGTTACAAACAAACAAAAACAAAACAATATATATAAAAAAACAAGCACGCAAGCAAACAAACCAAAAGCCAAAAACCAAGTCAAAACAAAAACAAACAAAAAACAAAAAACAAAACCAAAAGTTTTGAATGTTGATATGAGTCAATGTTTCTCAACTTTAGCTAACTTCTAACTTCCTCTGTGAGCTGTTTCCTGCTAACTTGACTCTCTCAATGCTTTTTGGAGCATTTAATATCCTCTTGTGTCCCAAGGACACCCCATAACCTCAGAAGAGTTGTGTGAGCAATTTCTGAGTTTATTTTAATTGATAACTTTCTTTTTCTACCTGTCCCTCTCTCCTAGTTTTGGGAGTTCATTACATCAATGTGGGATATATAGTGTTATTTGAAAGGCATCTATCTTATGTCTCTATTCATTGGCAATCTGCTTAAAATGAGGAACTGTATTTAGGTAGTCTAAAAGTCATGCACAATGTGAACATCTAACAAGAAATGTCTTCTCACATTCACATGCTCCCAGCTCTCCAAGGCTGGCAGAGTCAGCCTCGTAATCCTGCTTGGCAAAGACTGATAATAGCTGAGCTAATGCACGTTCCATTTGTGAGGCAGCCAATTGCTAAGTAGACCAATGGAACAAGGATGGAAACAACCAAATGGGAAGGACCTGTAGGGAAAATTGGGTGTGTTATAAATGGAAATTCTTCCTGGAGGAAAATAAATGATTCCACCTCTTAAATAATAGAATCCCATTTGCAGTTGAGGTTTATCAAAGAGTCCAGTGTACATAAGATATGACAAAGCCTACTCATTACAGCTAAATAAATAACAATATCCTCATGGTGAACTGAGCACACTTGTATTAATGTAATGAGAAAGAGATGAGACACTGTGCATTCAACCAGTGCTGAACACCAGAGAGTTAGAGTATGTTCTGTATGACAATGCATTCAACAACAACAGCAACAATTTCAACAAGGCTTAAGGCTGAGATAGTAATGCATTATTTACATGTTTGTTTGTTTTTTTTCCAATGCTAGGGATTGAACCCAGAACTTTGTGTATGCCAGGAAAACTCTACCATCCGTTCATACCCCGGGTCCTATTTTGTTTTAATTTAGTAAAAACGAATCAACCCACCTATAAGAACTTCAGCATTTATAGGATATATGAGGCAAAATAAAATAGTCTTTCTCTGTATACAAAGACCTAGAAGATAAAGATGTCAATAGTCATTACACATTTTGCTTAATAAATCAAAGAGTTCTATGAAATTATAGCTTAGAAACTGTTTCCTGTCAAAGATCAATTTTTGGAAACATTCAGATATTTACAACATATGTCACATATATTATGCTTTATGCATACACGTATATTTATATATCATCATACATTTACACACACACACACACACACACACACACACACACACACACATTTTAAGACAATGTTGCATGAGCTTTTCCTCTTTTCCTGGTGAGATAAATGAATGGCTACTCACTTCAAGTAGGGTACCAGTGACAGACTGAGGGATGATTTCCTCAGAGTCCATCTTGGTGAACCACTGAGTTTCTTTGTCTTACAGAACATAGGCAAGGGATTACTTACAAGTTCATGGGACCCTAACAGCACTGAGGGTAATGCCACACACCAGGACTGATGGTATCCCATAGATGGGAACATGTATGTATATATATATATATATATATATATATATATATATATATATATATATATATGTTGCCCAACTGGATACCCAGCTATTTCTCTGCCACCAGCACTATGACTTGTAGAAATTAGTCTCCTCAGACTTCACTTGTGTTAGAAATGTCAAATGCTCTCTTAGCATGTAATGAGATGATCATGGGGGTTTTGTCTTTAAGTTTGTTTATATATTGGATTACGTTGATGGATTTCCATATATTGAACCATCCCTGTATCCCTGGGATGAAGCCTACTTGATCATGATGGATGATCATTTTGATGTGTTCTTGGATTCTGTTTTTGAGAATTTTATTGAGTAATTTTGCATTGATATTCGTTAGGGAAATTGTTCTGAAGTTCTCTTTCTTTGTTGGGTCTTTGTGTGGTTTAGGTATCAGAGTAGTTGTGACTTCATAGAACCAATTGGGTAGAGTACCTTCTGTTTCTATTTTGTGGAATATGAGGAGAATTGGAATTAGGTATTCTTTGAAGGTCTGATAGAACTCTGCACTGATCCTGATTTAACTTTGGTACCTGGTGTCTGTCAAGAAAATTGTCCATTTTTTCATCAAGGTTTTCCAGTTTTGTTGCATATAGGCTTTTGTAGTAAGATCTGGTGATTTTTTGGATTTCCTCAGATTCTGTTATTATATCTCCCTTTTTATTTCTGATTTTGTTAATTAGGATACTGGCGGCTAATGTCATATATATATATATATATATATATATATATATATATATATATATATAACTCAAGTTAGACTCCAGAAAACCAAATAACCCTCTTAAAAACGGGGTACAGAGCTAAACAAAGAATTCTTAACTGAGGAATACTGAATGGCTGAGAAGCACCTAAAAAATGTTCAACATCATTAATCATCAGAGAAATGCAAGTCAAGACAACCCTGAGATTCAACCTCACACCAGTCATAATGACTAAGATCAAAAACGCACTTGACAGCAGTTGCTAGCAAGGAAAGAGGAACATGCCTCATTGCTGGTGGGATTGAAACCTGGTACAACCACTTTGAAAATCAGTTTGGGGGATCCTCAGAAAATTGGACATAGTACTACTGGGAGATCAAGTAATACCACTCCTGGGCATATACCCAGAAGATGCTCTAACATGTAATAAGGACACATGCTCTACGATGTTCATAGCAGCCTTATTTATAATAGCAAGAAGCTGGAAAGAACCCAGATGTCCCTCAACAGAGGAATGGATACAGAAAATGTGGTATATTTACACAATGGAATACTACTCAGTTATTAAAAATAACAAATTTATGAAATTCTTAGACAAACAGATGGATCTGGAGGATATCATCTTGAGTGAGGTAACCCAATCACAAAAGTACACACATGATATGCACTCACTGATAAGTGGATATTTGGCCCAGAGGCTCAGAAAAACCAAGATATAATTTTCAAAACACATGAAACTCAAGAAGAAGGAAGAACTAAGTTTGGATACTTCAATCTTTCTTAGAAGGGAGAACATGATACCCATGGAAGGAATGACAGAGACAAAGTGTGGAACAGAGACTGAATGAATGACCATCCAGAGACTGTCCCACCTGGGGATCCTTCCCATAAACAACCACCAAACCAGGACACTATTGCAGATGGCAACAAGATTTTCCTGACAGGATCCTGACATAGCTGACTCCTGAGAGGCTCTGCCAATGCCTGGCAAATACAGAAATGGATGCTCATAGCCACCCATTGGACGGAGCACAGGGTCCCCAGTGAAGAAGCTAGAGAAAGTACCCAAGAAGCTGAAGAGGTTTGCAGCCCTATAGGAGGAACAACAATACTAACTTAACCAGTACCCTCAGAGCTCCCTGGGACTAAACCACCAATCAAAGAAAACACATGATGGGACTCGTGTCTCTAGCTGCATATGTAGCAGAGGATAGCCTAGTCGGTCATCAGTGGGAGGAGAGGCCCTTGGTCTTGTGAGGATTCTGTGCCCCAGTACAGGGGAATGCCGGCATCATGAAGCTGGAGTGGGTGGGTTGGGGAGCAGGTAATGGGTAGGTCATTGGGTGGTTTTCAGAGGGGAAACTGGGAAGAGGGATAACATTTGAAGTGTGAATAAAGAAAATAACTAATAAAAAATAAATTACATAAAAAATCAAATTATCATTCACTTACCATATACTTTGCCCTGCTAATACACACAATTTTAAAGAGGGTTGGGTTATGTTCTTAGAGTTGTGCAGCCATTACTGCTGTCTCATCCTATTGCACTTCCATCACTCTGTAAGGAACTCTATGCCCACCAACAGTCAAACCCTAGGCCCTATTTTTTCCACTGTGGCAAAGCTAATGTGAGCTCTACATGTGTTCTTTCTATATCTTCCTTCACACAGTCATATGGTAATAGCTCATTCATACTGTAACACATGTACACACTGTACTCTTTTTTATAAAAATATTATACACCATGAAAAGGAAGCCTTAATATCACTGGTTGCTTTTAAATGAACAGTATATCTGTGTTAGTATTTATTTTAATAGACAGTGGTTCTCAACCTTCCTAATACTGGGGCCCTTTGATACAGTTTCTGGTATTGTGCTGTCTCTCGATGATAGAATTACTTTTGCTGCTACTTCATAACTATAATTTTGCTATGGTTATGAATCATAATGTCAATATTGTTGGGGATAGAGGTTTGCTAAAGGGTTGGGAGCCATTGCTAGATCATGTCATTTTCAGCACAGCACCACAGGGCAACCCCACTTTAGTCCATGATACTTCAAAGCCACTTGGCAAAAGGGATTGGGTTACGAAAAGAAGAAAAGCATCTTATTTCCCTACCTACATCTTCTTGCTTTTGACTTGTTCTATTTTATTGACTCAACATCAACTGTTGGGACGCAGATCAGTTCACTGTGACTAACATTAGTGGCAGAATCCAAAAAAAAAAAAAAATTAAACCCAAATGTTGAACTTGATAGTGTCATAAAATGTAGCTAAGTTAGAGTGGTCATCTAATCCTTTAATAGAAAATCAGTGGTAGGTCTGAGAAAGACAAGGCTGTGTAGAAAAGATCTAATTGACGACAAGCAATGTCCTCTGAACGAACAGCATCTAGAAAATTCTGACTTCATGTTCCGTTTAAGGTTCAGAGGACCAGGGTCAGCAGAAAAAACAAACTGCTAATGAATTTGCCAAGCTGGGTGAATGCCATGCCAGTTTAAATTTACGTTAGATAGAACTTAAGAGTTTACTGTGTCTTCGACTGACAACATTGGAGAACTAAGAATGGAGAGCAGCATGGGTAGAAAAACAAGAACAATAGAGACATGCGCAAATAAAATTAAATTAGTGATTGGGTGTGCATTTGATGCATGGTGTGTGTATGTGAGGGTAATGGATGTGTTTGTGCATGCGTGAAGATCAGAGAATAACTTCATGGGGTTGGTTCTCTCCTTCCATCCAGTCCAGGCTTATGAAGATTGAACTCAGTTCACCAAGCCTGCACTGCACTGTCAAGGGGCAACTACATGTGTCATTACATGCTGAGCCACCATGCTTGCTTAGAAATCCTAATATTTAGATTTGTATAGACAGTATAGACAAGTTCTTTGAACAAATGCAGAAAAAGAATATAAAAACATGTTATTCTCTTTGATTGCATAAAGTGAGCAGTTGAAACACATTTCCTGCACTCTCCAAAAATAGAAGCAAAATAATATTTGGCATTAGCAGGTGAATAAAAATATATTTATTAAGAAATGCTGCTTTTCCTAAGACAGGAAATAAGAACAGATTACTCCTACTACCTTTGGTCTGGCACAGTTAACTAATCAGTTTCTGGGAAAAATACTTCTGGCTTGCATTTCCTAAGGACTTCTGAAGAGGGACTTGTTTATTATAGTGATTATGTTATCAGCATAAATTTAAAGAAAACTCTAGGGCCAATTTGATGGAAATGGACTTTCAGCAGTTTTTTGGACCCAGTGATTTAATTCCCCCCTTCAAAGGGGGAAATCTACAGAACCTGAGGCTGAAACACCCATCAAAATTCATGTTGAGTAGTGAGCACTGGCAGAGTGTGCAATGAGGAACAAGTAGTCAGTCAGGTGGTACATATTGCAGAAATAACCCAGGACGATGCAAAAGCTTGCATTAATCACTGGAGTAGGACAGTCTGTGACCTTTTCTAATAAAGACTATGGCATCAAAAATGAACATTAAATTCCACAGCAGTCTTCCTTGCCGGGTATCTGTGACATTCATCACTGCTGCATTGCACATGTCTGGAGACTTCTGGATTCTGACAATCATACTTCACAGAGAGGGAGGAGTCTGATGAGCAGGGGAAGCTTGTTCACTCCCCCAACTTTGGCAACCCCGGAGTCATTAAGACACCATTTCTCTTTCATTATGAAAGCCTAGCAGCTGTTGAGCAAGCAAGGTTAACAAACCTTGGAAAAACATTAAAGTTAATCTGTTTTTAGGGCTTTCCTATGCCCAGAAGTTGGAAGATTATTTTATATGGGCCCATTACTCTTTCAATACTCAAATCTGCAAAGCTACACAGAAGATTTACTCCTTGGGTTTTTAGAAGATATTATCAAGGGTGGGCATCTGTTTCACTGGCATTCAGAATCATTCAGGATTGTTGGTTGTTTAATAGTCCTTTGGACTAATGACCCTTATAGATACTAGACTGTCCTGAGAGCCCTGCTCACTTCCTGATATTTAAGAAACCATGGCCGTAACTGGTAAACAGCATCCATCTACACAGAATCAAAATAACTACATCAAGAAAGGAAAAAGCATTGAAGGTTATTTGGGTCAAGATCAACTTTTAAATTAAAACCAAATATTCACGGAGTCAA
This sequence comes from Mus pahari, assembly GCF_900095145.1. Classification (NCBI taxonomy): domain Eukaryota; kingdom Metazoa; phylum Chordata; class Mammalia; order Rodentia; family Muridae; genus Mus; species Mus pahari. The sequence goes on along the minus strand of NC_034604.1, from coordinate 12,379,833 downwards.
ATTTTGACAAACAGGTTGGCTATACAATAGGGATGAGACGTCAATGTGCATGCCAGTGGCTAAAATCCCTTACAACAATCTGTGCACTGTAACTTAATTCATCATGACTTAAATATGAAATTAAAAGAGCATTGTGTATGGGTGTGTTTAATATTTATATACAACAATATATTCCATACATATATTTTATTATAAGCATATATGTATATATCTAGTACTAAAAAAAATTTAAAAAGAAAAATAAATTAAAGAGATGAATAGACATTGTTAGCATTGTGGCAGATAGGTGACAAAGACCTGTCTAATGCTCTTTTAAGTTTATGTATTTGGGTATAATACTCTGATATGAGTTAAAAGCTTTAGGCATGAATAACTAAATCCCGTAAGCATTTGTGCACAAAGTCCACAGGTATTAGCATCCTGAGGGGGATTACAGAGCTCAGGGTCTCTAGCATCTGAGGGAATTCTGAACTCCATTGTCTCATGTGTCTAGAAAGTGTTTCCAGAAGCCCAGTGGCTGAGAAGCCTGGCCTAGGGCAGTGTTAATGAAGAGCACTGAAATTTAGTTCAGAAATGTCGAGAATCTAGATTTATGTTTTGGATCTAGACTCCAAATTTAAGAAAGTTGAGATTTGGGTCTGGGTCACTGGGATATTAAACAAAAATATCTCTACTGAGAGGCCAATGTCAGAACTCGAGATGCGAGAGAAACTGGGACTATGTTAAGAGTATCATTAGATCCAATATATATAAAGAACTCAAGAAGATGGACTCCAGAAAACCAAATAACCCCATTTTAAAAATGGGGCACAGAGCTAAACACAGAATTCTCAACTGGGGAATATCAAATGGCTGAGAAGCACCTCAAAAAAAAAATGTTCAATATCCTTAATCATTAGGGAAATGCAAATCAAAACAACCCTGAGAATCCACCTCACACCAGTCAGAATGGCTAAGATCAAAAATTCAGCTGACAGCAGATGCTGGCGAGGATGTGGAGAAAGAGGAACACTCCTCTACTGTTGGTGGGACTGCAAGCTTGTACAACCACTCTGGAAATTAGTCTGGTGGTTCCTCAGAAAATTGGACATAGTACTACCTGAAGATCCAGCAATACCTCTCCTGGGCATATACCCAGAAGATGCTCCAACTGGTAATAAGGACACATGCTCCACTATGTTCATAGTAGCCTATTTATAATAGACAGAAGCTGGAAAGAACCCAGATGTCCCTCCCTCCACAGAGGAATGAATACAGAAAATGTGGTACATTTACACAATGGAGAACTACTCAGCTCTTAAAAACAGTGAATTTACAAAATTTTTCAGCAAATGGATGGATCTGGAGGGTATCATCCTGAGTGAGGTAACCCAATCACAAAAGAACTCACATGATATGCACTCATTGATAAGTGGATATTAGCACTCCTAACAGTGGGTGGTGACTGTATCTCTGAATTTTTGCCTGCTCTTCGTCCTCTTTGCTCCCTGTTCGGCCGTACTGTCCACCTTTGATATAAGGGCTTTCACCTTGTCTTGTTGTATCTTGTTTCTGTTGGCTTTTAGAAGCCTGCTTTTTTTTTTTCTGAAGAGGAAACTAAGGGAGAGCAAATCAAAGAAGAAGGGAGGTGGGGTGTCAGCTAGAAGGAGTGGAAGGAGGAGAAACTGTGTTTGGGATACATTGTATGAGAGAAGAGTCTATTTGCAATAAAAAATATTTCAAAAGAGAAAGAAAGTGTGTGTGTGTGTGTGTGTGTGTGTGTGTGTGTGTGTGTGTGGCAGAGAGAGACAGAGACAGTGAGACAGAGAGAGACAGAAACACAGAGACAAGAGAGACAAGAGAGTGAAATAATAGAGACTGTCTACCTTTTCAGGTTCATGCATCAGGTTGGAGAGCTGTTTCGGTGGCTTTAACTCATCTGGTTCTCATACGTGAAGCTGATGGAGTTGATAATATAAATATCCACTCAACACAACATATAAAGGACCAAGAGGTCCAAAGTCTCAGAGCAGAACTAGGCTTCAAATCCAGACCCCTGGGGCCCAGATTTTCACTCCATGTCAGGCTGCCCCTTGTGTATAATTCCTCCATCTTTAGTGCTACTTTCATTTGATAGCAAACAAGGGCGCTACACTGGCTGATTGCTGAGCAGATTAACATCACATCACCTTTGTTAACTAGTAGTGACTATGACTAACATTGACAGATATAATTCCCACAAAATTGCTGCTATTGATTCGTACAAATTAGACATTACCACAGTATCTTAAAAAGTCATTTATTCCTCAAAAGAGTTCTCACTGAATGCCCACTACCTGAAGACATTAAGGCAAATACTGAGTAAAACAGTCCAGTAAAGCTCACTGTGGAGCACTCTAATAAACCTCCTGATATAAAACAAAAGATAAAGGCCAGTTCTGATAACTTAAAGCTGAATTATGAGCTGTCAAACTTACTCTGGAGAGAAACTGTAGACTTCCGATAAACTTTAACATCAGAAGACTGAGAGATTAAGACAGGAACCAGTCAACGCGAAATGAAACAGAAATGTGTGCTTTTGTATACATTCCTGGTATATATTGTATATGTGAATACCTAAGTATGATAGGTTTAGATATAATATACTTATAGTGCAGACATGTTCATGTCAAAGCGATTATTGGTCAAATTATAAGGTGTGATAGTTATTGCATTAAATTCATATATATGTGTGAATTTATATATGTCTATCTTACGAACAGCCTATTTGGTGAATGGGAGAGCCCTGGAAAGAAAACGAGGATTTTCCACAGTCATCATTAAGAGCAGAACATGAAAAGTTGAGTTAAAGATGCCCTGCACCTTGCCCTTAGCAACCCTTGAAAGCATAGTATCAGACAGTTGGCTGGGGAGACAGTGACGGCTACATTTCTATTATACAGCAATTTCATGTCAAAAGGGGATTAATTGTCCAGTCTCTTTTCCTCTTGATAGCTGTGGTCAATGAATTGATCTGACACTGAAAATTAATGCCTGCCATATATTTTGTGTGAAATGATGATGCTATTCTCACCAACTTGTCAAGGCACACTGTTACCTTCAGTGAGAAATCTATTTTAAGATTAGTTTTTGCAAAAAGGTGAAAAACCTAGATCTTTTATCAATCAGCCATACCTTCCTTTGGGCAATGGAGCTCTATATTCCCAGCCAGTAAAACACTTACCTTTCCATTCACTCCAGCCAAGCATAACTGGACGCACAAAGAAAACCAATGGTAGGCAAAGCTATTGCACACACAGTCATCTTACTATGTACTTAGCAGGTGTGAAATTTGAATCTGGCTTGTAGGGTCAAAAAAAAGACATAGTATTGTTGGCACAGTAAGATGAGCACCCATTCAAGGTTGCTTTCCTGTTCTTATTATATCCTTATCTCTTTTGTTTTGTTTTGTTTTGTTTTGTTTTGTTTTGCTTTGCTTTGCTTTGCTTTGCTTTGCTTTGCTTTGCTTTGTTTTGTTTTGTTTTTGAGACAGGGTTTCTCTGTATAGCCCTGGCTGTCTTAGAACTCACTTTGTAGACCAGGCTGGCCTCGAACTCAGAAATCCACCTGCCTCTGCCTCCCGAGTGCTGGGATTAAAGGCATGCGCCACCACCGCCCAGCTATATCCTTATCTTTAAAATGTAGATATCATGATTATTAAACAATATTGGAAACCACTGAGATAATATATGTAAAATGAAATTGATTGTTCCAAGAAAAAAAAAACCCTCACCTAAACTTTAAGTCCTCCGTACATCAACTTTTGCCTCATATTATTGTTATTTTTATTGGATATTATATTTATTTACATTTCAAATGTTATACCCTTTCCCCATTTTCTCTCCAGAAACCCCCTATCCCATAAACCCTCCATCTGCTTCTATGAAGGTGCTCCCCAATCCACCCACCCACTACTGACTCCCCACCATGGCATTCCTCTATACTGGGGCATCCAGCCTCCACAGACCAAGGGCCCCTCTTCCCATTGATGCCCAACAAGGTCATCCTCTGCTCCATATGCAACTGGAGCCATGAGTTCCTCCACGTGTACTCTTTGGTTGGTAGTTTAGTCCCTGGGAACTCGGTAAGGTCCAGTTGGTTGATATTGTTTTTCTTCCTATGGGGTTGCAAACATCTTCAACTCCTTTAGTCCTTTCTCTAACTCTTCCACTTGGACCTCATGCTCAGTCCAATGGTTTGCTGGGAGAATTCATCTCTGTATTTGTCAGGCTCTGGCAGAGCCTCTCAGGAGACAGCTATATCAGGCTCCTGTCAGCATGCACTTCTTGGCATCCACAATAGTGTCTACATTTGATGGCTGTATATGGGATGGATCTCTAGGTGGGGCAGTCTCTGGATGGCCTTTCCTTAAGTCTCTGCCCCACACTTTGTCTCCATATTTCCTCACATGAGTATTTTGTTCCACCTCCTAAGAAGGACTGAAGCATCCACATTTTAGTCTTCATTCTTCTTGAATCTCATATGGTCTGCGAATTGAATCGTGGGTTTTACAAGCTTTTGGGCTAATATCCACTTATCAGTCAGTGCATACTATGTGTGTTCTTTTGTGACTGGGTTACCTCACTCAGGATGATATTTTGTAGTTCCATTCATTTGCCTAAGAATTTCATGAAATCATTGTTTTTAATAGCTGAGTAGTATTGCATTGTGTAATTTTCTGTATCCATTCCTTTGCTGACCTGGGACATCTGGGTTCTTTCCAGCTTCTGACTATTATAAATAAGGCTGCTATGAAAATAGTGGAGCACGTGTCTTTGTTATATATTGGAGCACCTTTGGGTATATGCCCGGGAGTGATATAGCTAGTTCCTCAGGTAGTACTATGTTGAATTATCTGAGTAACCTCCAGACTGATTTCCAGAGTGCTTGTACCAGCGTCAATCCTATCAACAATGGAGGAATATTCTTTTTCTCCAGATCCTTGCCAGCATCTACCGTCATCTGAGATTTGATCTTAGCCATTCTGACTGGTGTGACTTGGAATCTCAGGGTTGTTTTGATTTGTATTTTCCTGATGGCTAAGGATGCTGAACCTTTCTTTAAGTGTTTCTGAGCCCTTCAAGTTTCCTTGGCTAATTCTTTGTTTAGCTCTGCAACCCATTTTTAATAGGGTTATTTGGTTCTCCGTAGTTGAACTTCTTGAATTATTTGTATATACTGGGTATTAGCCTTCTATCAGATGTAGGATTGGTAAAATTGTTCCGTATTCAGTTGGTGGCCATTTTGTCCTGTTGACAGTGTCCTTTGTGTTACAGAAGCTTTGTAATTTTATGAGGTCCCATGTGTTGACTGCTGATCTTAGAGCATAAGCCATTGGTGTTCTGTTCAGGAAATGTTCCCCTGTGACCATGTGTTTGAGGTTCTTCCTCACTTTTTCTTCTATTAGTTTCAGTGTATCTAGTTTTAAGTGGAAGTTCTTGATCCACTTGGACTTGAGCTTTGTACAAAGAGATAAGAATGGGTCGATGTGCTTTCTTCTACATGCTGACTGCCAGGTGAACGAGAACTATTTGTTGAAAGTGTTGTCTTTTTTCCACTGTATGGTTTCACATCCTTTGTCAAAGATCAAGTGACTATAAGTGTGTGGGTTGACTTCTGGGTCTTCAATTCTATTCCATTAATCTACCTGCCTCTCACTGTACCAATACCATGCAGTTTTTATCACTATTGCTCTGTAATAAGCTTGAGGTAAGGGGTGGTGATTCCCCCAGAAGTTTTTTATTGTTGAGAATACATTACACTATCCTAGGTTTTCTGTTATTCCAAATTGCTCTTTCTAACTCTATGAATAATTGATTTGGAATTTTGATGGGGATTGCATTGAATCTGTAGATTGCTTTTGGCAAGATGGCCATTTTTATTACCTTAATCCTGCCAATACATGAGCATGGAAAATCTTTCCATCTTCTGAGATCTTCAAATTCCTTCCTCAGAGACTTGAAGTTCTTGTTATACAGATCTTTCACTTGCTTGATTAGATTCAGACCAACGTATTTTATATTATTTGTGACTATTGTGAAGGATGTTGTTTCCCTAATTTCTTCCTCATCTTGTTTATCCTTTGAGTAGAGGAAGGCTATTGTTTTGTTTGAGTTAATTTTATATCCAGTCACTTTGCTGAAGTTGTTTATCAGGTATAGGAATTCTCCTGTGGAATTTTTGGAGTCACTTAAGTATACTAACATATCATCTGTAAATAGTGATATTTTGACTTCTTTTTCTAGTTTGTATTCCTTTGACCTCTTTTTGTTGTCTAATTGCTCTGGCTAGGACTCTAAGTACTATATTGAATAGGTAGGGAGAAAGTGGGCAGCCTTGCCTAGTCCCAGATTTTAGTGGGATTGCTTCGAGTTTCTCTCCATTTACTTTGATGTTGGCTACTGGTTAGCTGTAAATTGTTTTTACTATGTTTTGGTATGTGCGTTGAATTCCTGATCTTTCCAAGACTTTTACCATGAAGAGGTGTTGGATTTTGTCAAATGCTTTCTCATCATCTAATGAGATGACCATGTGACTTATTTCTTTGAGTTTGTTTATATAGTGTTTTGATTATTATGTGACAGAAGGAGTTTCTTTTCTGGTCCAGTCTATTTGGAGTTCTGTAGGCTTTTTGTATGTTCATGGGCATCACTTTATTTAGGTAGGGAAGTTTTTTTTTTTTCTCTATAATTTTGTTGGAGATATTTATTGGTCCTTTAAGTTGGAAATTTTTGCTGTCTTCTATACCTATTATTGTTCAGCTTGGCCTTCTCATTGTGCCCTGGATTTCCTAGACATTTTGGGTTAGGAGGTTTTTGCATTTTCTTTGAGTGTTGTGTCAATGTTTTCTATGGTATCTTCTCCCCTGAGATTCTCTCTTCTGTCTCTTGTATTCTGTTGGTGTTGGTTGCATCTTTGACTCCTGATTTCCTTCCTAGAATTTCTATCTCCAGTGTTGTCACATTTTGGGTTTTCTTTATTGCTTCTACTTCCATTTTTAGATCCTTCATGGTTTTAGTCAGTTCTTTCTCCTGCTTGCTTGTGTTTCCTGTAATTCTTTAAGGGATTTTTGTATTTCTTCCTTAAGGGCTCCTATCTGTTTACCTCTGTTCTTCTGTATTTCTATAAGGAAGTTATTTATGTTCTTCTTAAAGTCTTCTCTCATCATCATCATCTCATCATGAGATGTGATTTTAAATTCAAGTCTTGCTTTTCACGTGTGATGGGGTATTCAGGACATGCTGTGGTGAGAGGACTGGGTTCTGATGATGCCAAGTAGCCTTGGTTTCTATTGCTTATGTTCTTGAGCTTTCTTCTCGCCATCTAGTTTTCTCTAATGCTACCTGTCCTTGCTGTCTCTGACTGGAGCCTGTCTTTCCTGTGATCCTTGTCATGTCAGATCTCCTCAGAGTAAAACTGTCTCTGGAATCCTGTGATTCTGAGCGCATGTGATCCTGGGATCCTTGTTGTCTCAGAGGTCCTGAGAGTCAATCTGCCTCTGGGATCCTGAAATCCTGGTGTGACCAAGCTCCTGCAATCCTGCTGTGTCAGAGTTCCTGGAAGTCACATTATCTGTGGGTGTTGCAGGGGTGGTTTGGGAGCCAGATCCCTTGGTCTGCTCCAAGTACATATACAAGCTGGAAGGAACCCATTCCTCTAGCTGGGTGGGGGTTTGTGTTTCTCTGGTTCCTTTGGCGTCCCAAGATGTTGTGTCCTCACCTGTGATCTTGTGTGTATCAGAGCTCCAGTGCTCCTGGGTGTGTCCAATTTCCTAGGAGTCAAGCTTCCTCTGTGATCTATTGATCCTGTGATCCTGGGCATTTCAGAGTACCTGAGAGTTGGCCTCCCTCTGGGTGTTGTAGGTGTGGGTTCAGAGCCAGTTTCCCAGGTCTGCTCTGGGTATAGGTTCAAGCTGGAAGGAACCTGTGCCAGTGGCGAGGCAGCGGTTCTTACATCCCTGGATTCTGGAAGCCCTAGTTACTCTGGGAGTTGTGGCAGAAGTTGGGGCCTCTTCACCTGTGATCCTGGGTGTCCTTAATATTGTTAATGAGGCAAATTAGTGCTACAAGAAAAAACAAGAAGAAGAATTAAGAAGAAAGCCCTTTGCTTGGAAAATTTCAGTCTTGCAAGGTAATTTGGGTCTAAAGTTGAGAAGGCAGAAGTCCAACAAAATGTATCTCATAAGGCAAGCAAGCAGTGTACTTAATAGTCTGAGATATATTGATTATGCCTTGCTTTCTTTTAGCTTTGCTCTGTTTTCACTGAAAATACAGTCAGCAGAAAGTTAGCTTCTTATATCATGATAAGCATAATTAATATTTAATACATGCTTCCTAATCAACGCCTTCTAAAGAAGATGCAAAGCTTTAAAATGTAAGCCAGATATTTATATATAAATACTCACATCAACTTAAACTTAAGGATGTGTATATATCTATTTATTTATCTACCTATCTACCAATCTATCTAAATACATGTGTATATAGACATATATACATATATCATTAGTTACTGTAGTTTTAAAATATGTTTCTGAAAAAGTTATTGAAGATGATGATTACTGCTCAAGAGGCATGATTTGTCTCTTATATGCATTATGTATTTAAAAAAGCTACTTCACTAATTATAGATTGGCAACTGATCGAGAGAACTAATGAAAAGCACGTGGAATTTCCTTGTTTAAAATGTCTAATGAAAACAAGAGACCAATATTCCAATGTCAGTTGATAAAGAGTCTCCTTTGCTAGATATTTGTTCTTAACAGTGAGTGAGAATAGAGCAAGACAAACACAGTTCTCTCCTGAGGAACCCATTTTTCCCTCATGATGGCAGCTTGAAGTCTGTGATTTGTCATAGCTCTCATCAGGAAGTATAGTGGCCAAGCATGGCTTAACATGTCATTTATTCAAGTAAGGTGGTCTCAGTTCTGTTGGTGACAAAAAATTGTCAGTGTCTGTTGTGTCTGTTTTGCCCTTGGTCACCATTTTACTCAGTGAGAACACTGAAAGTTCTCAGGCCAGCAGTTCAGACCCATTGTTATTTCCTGTGGGCAGGGTTATCGCTTGTTTCATTAAGGGTAGCATTCTACCATCAATGGACAGACTGGCTCCCTTCCTACATGTAGACAGTAATTTGGCAATCTATAAAGACCTTCTTATAGTCATATTTTTTTTTATTTGTGTGTATGTGTGTGGGTGGGTTGCCATGGTGCACATGTGATATTCAGAGGTCACATTTCAGTAGACAGATCTCTTCTTCAACCACAGGACTCTGGGGTTCAAACAGAGGTCATCAGGCTTGGCAAGTGCTTTTAACTAGCAGCCCAAGGTTTTTTCTAATATATTGTGAACAATATCCAGAGAAAATATTCAAAGAATGTATATAATGTGTTCAACACAAAATATATAATGTAACAGAGTACCATGTACAATCCTTAAATATAATGAAAATGAAATAGAAAACACATTGCCAAAGATAAATAATAAATTTACAAGATCTCTAATGTTTTCAAAGCAAAGTTTAAGGTAAAATCCCTGATATAAAGAAAACAGTAATATGGGAGACCTGAGCATGACATCCTAAGGTTTGCTTCTTTGCTGTAGAGATGCTGTGAAATGAACATAATGCGAAGCAGAAATGCCAGAACATCCCATCCTGTATTTGGTTAAAAACAGTATATAAATTTACAAGGACTAAGAATATCTTGATTTCCCCTCACTACTAGGGAGAAAAAATGTTAACCACTGCAGACTTTAGTCATTTGGCCTGGGGATGACACAAGGAAGAGACTGTTCATTGGTATTTCTCTGCAATTTATCTGGTTCCTATCACTTTTGAGTCTCCTGCTATACTCTGCTCCTGTATTCACAAAAAACATAAATACATCATATTTTAAATCACTTGTTCTTCTAACATTTGTCTCTTGCACATCATACTCCATGTTTTAGGGATTTCCAAAGGCAATTTTTAATATTAAGATTTGATTATGTAAACAGCACAGAACTTCTCCCAGTTACTATATTCCAGGTCTCCATAAAACTAAAACCTAATATCTTTTCAGGATCCCCTTAAAGATTGTTGTGGAGGTGGCACAGTTGGTATGTGGCTTGCTGTGTAAACCTGACAACCTGAGTTCAGATCCCTAGCACCCACACAACAAGCTAGGACTGGTGGTGCATGCCTATTATTCCAGCACTGAGGAGGCAGACAGTAAAATCCCTAAAGCTTGCTGAATCTTTTCAGTTCTAGGTCCAGCAAGAATCTATCTCCCAAAAGAAGGTAGAGAATGATAAAAGACATTTGCTGTCAAGCTATGACCTCCACACGCGTGTGCACACACTCATTTATCCTACACAACCCTCTTAAGGAATTTCTTAAGGAACAATGCAACAGGCTTGGCTTTGTATGTATAATCTAAAGACATTTTAATTGTATGTATACTCTAAAGACATATTAAACTATTCTTTTGTTAGCCAATGTTTCTCCATGGTCCTCAAATATTTAATAATGACAAAGTTATTCCTTTGCTATTTAAAAACTTATATTAACACATATACCTTGGCATGTTGCAAATGTCCATAGAGCTCTTAATATCATTAAATGTTTCCTTTCCCGAACTTCACCAAAAAAGTGCCTAAAGCATAATGATTCTCATTGCTCCCATTACATAGCCTTACAGAGAATTTTAGAGGGACTAGTTGTCCTATGATGTTGAAAATGTTGCTTTCTGCCTTTATGAATGCTTGTTGTAGTTTAAATATTTTGAGATAAAAGCTTTTTGCTTTGTTTTAACTTTAAAAGCAAACCCATAAAAAAGGTTCTCACATTATCTGTTTATCTATCTATCTATCTATCTATCTATCTATCTATCTATCTATCTATCTATCTAATCAAATATGAACAAACTCAGCTAATACACAAATTAGAGGAACCTTGTTTAGGCTTGAACATTGTTTATTGGATTAATAGGTTGATATATTGCAGAAGATCACAAACAACAAATACCCAAATTTGATTCATCCTGAGTGAGCCTATACCTACTCGAGATAGCAAAGGTACTACCTCATAAAGTGCTGTATGTTCAATCATTGTCTCAGATCTCTTTTTGCAAGCTGGTCCAAATTAGTTCTTCTTGCTTGAAGATACAGGCTTGTTCTCAGGGGATAGCCTGATGTTCTCATAGCATAGGCTTGCCCTTTAGAAATACCCTCACCTGTTCTCTCACAGCGTTTGACAATCTGGAGTGAGTACAGGTTTAGAAGATTAACTCACTTCTACCTTCAGCTGTGCATAAGGTAGGTTGGTGGGCATGGGTGAACAGACACTCCTTCAGTATCTTTTACAGTCTACTGAGTCTGGCAGACATTTGGCCTAAAGTAAAACACACACACACACACACACACACACACACACACACACACACACACACACTGAAGGCAGAAATTCAAATTTTTAATCTTATTTGTGTTGACTCATTGGTCCAAGTGAGAAGCTAATGGCTTTTAGGAAAGATAATTTCTAAATACGTGTAATCATCACACATGAATGTAAAAATAGTTAATTTAAACTGGTTCTGTCAAAAAGACTAAGCAGGCCCAGAGAAAAAAATTACTGGTTAAGGTAATGTATTGCTACTGCAGAGGATCTGAATTTGGTTCAGGTCACTCAAAACCACCTTTAACTCTAGCTCCAGTGGACAGATGTCTATAGGCACTTCACTCATGTACACACACAAACACACCCTCTCACCCACATACATACAAATGCAAATGCATATAATTTAAATAAAATAACCTGCTCATTAAAAAAGACACATCCCTATTATATCCAGATTGCTAACATGCTTTCTTCATGTTTTATATATATAGCTTATTTCATATACAGGTTGTTGCTGGAATATACAGTTATTTTTTAATGAAAAAAATGGGTTCTAAATTTTATAAAGAAAATTTCTCTAGCTCCTTCATTGGGGGCCCTGTGTTCCATCCAATAGATGACTGTGATCATCCACTTCTGTATTCACCACAAACTGGCAAAGCCTTCAGTTTCAAGAGGGCATTAGGTAGTAACAAATTCATACTCTTTACATTTAGAACATACTCTCTTTCATAAAAGAGACCATGGCGTATCACTGGTCTTTATTCTACAGCACTATATTCTTTTTTATTTTTTTTTCAATTTGGTCACAGGTTTACTATACACTGATGTATAACCTAGGTTTGAAGGAGACGCTGTATGGATCTTATAATCTCTCCAAGCCCATCTCTCTTATTACCTTCCTCAGAGTGATGCTTGCTGTTCTGTACTCTAAGTCTTTGGGTACATAGTATCTTTACTATTCAAACTCACTTGTTACTGTGTGTCCATTCTCCTATTTGTGTCCTGTCCTTGAGTGACTCAGGGTTAGCCCAGAAGCTTTGGTGCCACCTTCCCTGGAATACTTGTCAGCACCCGATGTGCTTCTTTCCGTTTCACCTGGGCTGTTCTCTTAATTACTAGCATCCTTCCTCCATCCGTTCATATATTACTACCTGAAGGGTCTTTGCCCTGCAAGCCTTTAACTGGTGCTTTGCAATGAAAGCATCTGAGGTCTCCAGAGCAGTGTCCCTATTTATTGCCCTGGGCAAGTCCACACCTAGAAATCAAACATCAGATCCAAATTCAAGCCCAATTATCTTTTCTCCAAAATGGGAGGAATGGGGAAGAATACAGATGGAACTGTTGGTGTCTCCACTAAGTTTCATGTCTGGCACTTGTGCCCCTCTCTACCTTTCATCTAGGAACACAGAAGGGAATTTCTGGAACTGTCACTCAACTAAGCTCATCCACACTGTGCTGCAAAACATCCCTCAAGCCTTGTCGATCACACAGTTAAAGAAAACGAATGAACAAACCAAAGAACAAATAGACAAACATCATTCTATTCCTGCTTTCTCCTATAATTGCCCATGTTCCAGAGCAAGTCAAAGTTCCCCTCAGTCATAACATCTAATATTTACCTATCTAATATTTCTCCCACCGACTTTTACAAGACCACCTAAATGTTACTCTTAAAGTAAAATGTAAATATGTAATTCTTTTTCCTTCTAAAACAACCCTTCAAAACTAAAATTACCCCCAAATCTTCCCACACAAAGTGATTCCTATTTATCAGGAGGAAAAGGACTATCGTTGTTACCAAGTAACTTGGCTTCTCTACCCACACCTATAGTCCCTATATTCTCTAGGACTCCATTGACTGACTTTATGACATACGGCATGTGGCTGGGGTTTTCTCTGATTCTTCAAGGCTTTTTCTGTGGGTCTGTCCCATTAACTTGAGGTTTCAATAACTTGCTCACTGTTCTATGATCTCTCTGCATTTTGAGCATGTCTCAATAAAGACCCTGGCAACAAGCAGCATGCTACTAAATTGTGCTTATAGGCAGGACAGGACGGAGCAATAAAGTGGGTAAGTTTCAAAGATACACCATGCAATGGCTGCTTTTGTGTGTTAACTTGACACAAACTAGAACCATTGGAGGAGAAGGAGCTTCAGTTAAGGAAATGCCTCCATGAAATCCATCTGTAAGGCATTTTCTCAATTGGTGATCAATGGGAGAAGGCTCAGCCCATAGCAGATGGTATCTTCCTCAGGACGGGGGTCCTGGTTTCTATAAGAAAGCAGGCTATCAAGTCATAGGAAGCAAGCCGGTAAGCAACACCCATTCATGGCTGCTGTATCAGGTTCTGCCTCCACGTGCCTGCCTTCCTTGAGATTATGTCCTAACTTCCTTCAGTAAACCCTTTCCTTCCAAACTTGCTTTGTAGTCATGGTGTTTTGTCACAATTATAGAAACCCTGACTAAGACACTCACAAAGGATGGTAACTAAAGTTGATCAAATGAAGGGAAATTATTCTTTGTACATCTCCCTCACCATACTGAGTTCCTCCACAATCTCAATGACTATGATTTAATGCCTGCTTCTTTCCAAGCCTGCTCACAGGGTATAAGACATTTTAGATGCTCAATATATGCTCATTAAGGAATAATTGATGAAATATATACGAGTGAAAATATGAACATATTAATACAGTTATTTATGAAGGTGTGCTGATTTCATGGCTGGTGTCCTGATTAAGTCTGTCCACTGCTTGCTTGTGAGATCAGCACCATCAGTAACTTAGTTGTATCTCACTGGGTTACGTTTCCTCAAGGTCCCATTGGCTTTAAATATGGTACTGGGAGACAAGCTTCTGAAACAACTGTTCAGATTCATCTGGACTACAGCATATGTTAAGAACTCTGAGTTTTGTAGGTTGTACTTAAAATGCTACATAAGTGTTATGAACACCTAATGTCACCTTTCTGTTTAGTGCTTCCTGACATCCTTGCTTGGCATTTCTGTGAAAAATGAAGTTAAAAGTTTTGCAACTTTCCATCACAAAATTTACCAGCTCCTTTGCATTGTGCACATAGCTCGTCTTCTGTCTCATTGAGGTTGACGCTAGTCCTTTGGTGATGACACTGTTCTGTCCCTTCTTAGGTACTGAAGGATACCCTCATGGTGATACAAGCCTTCCTTCACTTTTGTCATTCACTAGTGTTTTTCTGTGAGGTAATTTCCTTTTCTTATAAATATCTTACAATTCTTTAAGGGAAAATGAAACTCTTTCATTCTTTAGACAAGAGTTAGCAGCTTTTTTTTTTTTTTTTTTTTTTTTTTTTTTTTTGGTTTTTCGAGACAGGGTTTCTCAGGCTGGCCTCGAACTCAGAAATCCGCCTGCCTCTGCCTCCCGAGTGCTGGGATTAGAGTTAGCAGCTTTTAATCTCCCTGTTCAGTAGAGATCATATTGTTGGTACCCAAGGCTGCTGTTTTCTTTGTTTCATTTCTGTGATTTTACTCTACCTCAGTCTTTCTCCTCCAACCACCCTCTAAAGCTGTTCCTGTCCAGGTCCACTCTAGCTGCTAAGCTGACTTTTCTGAGCTAGGTAGGTTCTCCTTTTACCCAGTTAGAACAGTTTTTAAAGGAAATTGCTCAAGTTTTGAAGAACTTCCTGTGACTGGATTCTGACTTTTTATTCATCCCCACGTTCTTTTTCTGATCCACCATATTTTACAGAATCTAATATTGGATGGGCTAGAGGCTCAATCTTCACTTTCCCTAATTTCACTTCTACTTGATTTCATACACTTACCTTGTAATAAGCTCCCTGTGTAGATTACTGACTCTAAAATGCAATACTTTCACTTGGGCCTGATTCCTGAATTCTGACAAATTTGCAAAGTCATCTCCTTGGCATATCATCCAATATCTACTAGGCCGACCTCAATATCTTACTAGGCCTTCTCAGTTGTGCTTGCTCCTCTCCCACTTAATCTGCATTCTGATAGCATTCCCATTCTTCATTATCAATCCCTTCCTATCATTAAACAAATCCAAAATCACAAGGGAACCCTCTTATTTTATTTTCTTTTTGCTCACAGCAGCAATATGATATATTTTCACTCTCTCCGTTGCCAACAGTTTTAACCTAAGCCAATGTATTATTTTATTTACCCACTGAAATGGCCTTATAATTTAACTCTCTGCTTGTGCCCTTTTGCTTTTGAGTATTTTTATTTTTCAATCAACATAGCAAAATGGAATAGTACCTAAAATCTACACGAAAATGTGTTGTTCCTCTTTTCATCCCACAATGACTTTGTTTTAGAAAGACTACAAATTCTTACCACAGCAGTCTTGCTTCTCTGTGCCTCCCAGTTCATGTCAATTTTATTTCCTGACACATCTTTGATCACAATGTTCCCTGCCACATCTAAGAACATGACAAGCCTGCTATAGTTTCAGGCCTTTTGCAGTTTTTCTTTCTAATAAGAAACATTTTACTTGTGTTCTTATTGTTCTTTAATTATTTTATGTTTCTTCTTAAATATCTACTGATCAAAATGCTGTTTAGCAGTCAGACTAGGAACAAAACTAGAATTCTTGTGACAACTAGACTAATGTGGTTAAGATCTACACAATAGCTGACAGTTTACCTAGCTTCTACGATACCTCCTTTGAGCCACACACCTAACCACAGGCTAGCCTCTGTATCTGCCTGGGGAACATTGCCTGCTTGAGTCTGTCTTGTAGTATTAGATGCAGACTCCAATGAGGGCTATTGATTTATCAGCTTTGATCTGTTGCTGGCTTCTCTGAACCAAGATGAGTGCCTGGTAATGGCTAGGAACATATTTACTGATTAAACATTGTATACACAAAACTCTTTAAATGAGATTGAAAAGCTAAGTAATGTATAAGAAGCTCATAATGGTTTCTGGCAAAGCTACTCAAAATGATGGATGGTGGCCTGTTACTTCAACAGACTGAAAATGTCCGACTACACCATTTTACCTCCCGTCCTGCTCAAAAATCGACATTAATGATAATTTAACTTTTGGCCAGGGTAGTGACTACATAAAGACAATCAAACACCAAAGAAACAGAAAGGGAGACTGGAAAATCAAGAACTCACCAACTAAACTGATATCGTTATTTGAACTTGACCTCTGGTCAACAGGTACGGGCCAGTTGACCCAACAGAGCTCATTAGAACCCCATCAGCTCTCACTCTCATAAATGTAGGCGACAGTCATGCCCTCACTGGGTAGAGTAGAAGTGAGAATTGGTTCCTATTACAGTTAAAGTGGAACAAACCTGACAGATTCAATGACCCAGCAGTTTTTAATTGCTGGTGTCTCTTCAACAAAACACCTGCCCAATATCTACATGAACTACTAATATCACTGTTTCAATTTCAGTGTAAAATGTACTCCATAGGCTCATATGTTTGGGCCTCTGATCCCAGAAGGTGGTGTCCTTGTTCATGTAGGTTGTAGAACCTTGGCGACAGGGAGCATGGCTGGTGGAAATAAGTCTTTAGGGGTTGGTTTGCAAAGGGTAGACATATTTTAGGTTCAAGCTTTAGATGTCTGCATTCTGTCTGCCAACAGGCAAGATGCCTCCACTCCACAATCCTGCTGCCTCTGCCTTGTTCTACCACACCTGCCTCACTGTGACAGACTGAAATCCCTGTGAAGTCAAAAGATAAAATTAACTTTCCTAGCATTGTCGCAGCCATGTTAAGGGTAATTGTGAGGTTTAGTGTTAATTGTCAACTTGACAAAATATGGAATTACCTGAGTTTGGTGTACAAGCAATATCGTGTGTGGGTTTTGTATATTCTGTATCACTACCTATATCTCTCTACTCCAGAAGCATGTTCTCTCTTCAGTCCACATTTCATAATATGAGAAAAGATAATGTTTTTTTTTTCTCGCATAATAGAGTATATGACTCACCCAAAGTTACGAAGGAAGAAAACAGAGATCTAACAATTAAAGACCAAAGATATTTCTTTGTCTTGAGAATTTATCTCTATAATACAACAACTAGACTAAGAAGTCACTGTAATATATGTAGCACTCAGTCCATGAGGGCAAAGTACTCTGTTTAGCAGCCAGACTAGGAACAAAACTAGAATTCTTGTGACAACTAGACCAATGTGGTTAAGATCTATGCAATAGCTGACAGTTTACCTAGCTCCCAAAGCCTCTAGCTTCCAACCGGAAAAAGATGCATGTTCATCCTTAATCAGTCACACAGAATGCCATGCCACTTCCTCACCCGACTACAGGGTCTCCATGGTGATCATCTCCACTTAGGACACACTTGAAGGTGTTTGTAAGCTCATTGGAGATAACCTCACAGTGTGTAGTCCTCATTAGTCTGATCTCTACTCAAGATATCCATGTGAGAAACTTTGTTATTAGTTACCAGGAATTAAATAAGGGTCTCCTTCCATCCTATTGTTTATCCCTAAAGACTGACTTTGTTCCGGAGAGAGTATTGCATGCATTAGAAGATGAGCTTCAAAAAACTAATTAATGATTCACATATTTGACATTGCTTAATATTTAAATTAAGCAAACATCAAATGGACTAGATAGATTAGTGTGTGGTTGCACTATCTGAAAGCATAAAGTTTAAGATCTAAAATAGGGCAGAAAGTAGAGAGAATTTGACAAGTAGAAAATGTGAGCTGCTTACGAGATAAGTGTTATTTGAATAGAGTAGGGCAGCACCTTAAAGTATAAGCTGTAGAGAAGGAAAGATGGCCAAAAACGAACTATTAGTAATTTCAATTTTGGTCCTAGTAAGAAGCCAATAGTCATCACCTACAAATTAGAAGACTACAAGTAATTTAAAGAGGAAATAGTAAAGTTAGACTTTAGAACTAAAATTCACATTAAAAAAAATCAGAGTCATTTACATCGTAAATATTTCAGGGTGGAAAACAAAAGAGGGTGGAGAAAGAAAACAATCAGTATAATATTGAAACTGAACAGGGATTTAACCCCAAATCTAACTACACATTTATTGATTTATTTTGAGGGAGAGTGTGTGATCAGACATTATGCTATGGCACTCACATGGGGAATTAAGGGATACCTTCCAGGCTTTGGTTTTCTCCTTCTACCATGGGCTCCAGTTTAGCAAGTACCTTTATCTATTGAGCCATCCTGTCAAATTCCCTACTCCCCAAAAGGCTTAAAGGAGAAGCGAAGCCTAGTACTAAATACCATAATTCATAATACATAGCCATTATTCGAATGATATGCCCAGATGTTCAGTGATGTCCTTTATAAATTACAAATGTAGGAAGATGCAGAAAAATAGATAAAATCACCTCAAATCATAACAAACTGTATTATTCTTATCACAAGCTAAAATGAAATCAAGTTAAAAATATTGGTAGAGTAGAAAAGGCCTAAGAAAAACATTAATGGGACAGGTTATGTATCTCTGCATATCATTCAGAACCACAGTGTAACACACACACACACACACACACACACACACACACAC
>NC_034604.1:12357620-12360865 GCF_900095145.1 Mus pahari | reverse complement strand
CACACACACATACACACACATACTCACACACACACATACACACACACACACTCACACACACACATACACACACACACACACTCACACACACACATACACACACACATGCACACACACACACAGTTGTTATCAGAGAGCATGAAATAGTTTGAATAAATCAACTACATGGTAGACATTAAAGGAAGAGTCAAAATTCTAAAACACGGAAATAATACAAATAAGATTCAGACCACATTGTAAGAAAGAAAATCATACATGAAAGACCATTAAATCTGGAATCCCTTTTACAAGTTCCATTCAGCAGGGAGGGTTGCAGATTTGAATCCAAAGAGAAATTAGAAAATTAAAATTACCACAATTCTTAAAACCCAGAGTAAAAGCTCAGCTTATCATAATATCATGGCAGAGGTGGACTTTAAAGTCAAGGTTTGCTCATTAAATAGATACCAATTAATCTGCTAGAAGATTAACCAAATGTGACTCATGAAACTATAAAAATAAAGAAAGGCCACTAAGTGGGCAAAGACTTTTGTCCCTAAGTCTGATAATTTGAGGTTCATTTCTCAAAATGTTCATGATAGAAGTAAAGACCTGACTCCCTCCATTTCCCCATTGACCTCTCTATGCACCATGGCACAAACATGTGCACACACTCCTGCATATATATGTACATGAATAATTCAATCTAATAAAATTGTTTGCAATTAAAAAATAACTGAGTGAGAAGCAAAGTAGCAATGGAGGGATTGAAAAGATATAGTTAATACTAAAATAACAATCAAACAACTGAACTTTGAAAAATTTATCAAAAAGACAAACTGATAAGAAAATGCAATTAAATTTCAGGGTGAGGAGACAAAGAAGTACAAGTATACAAAAGAAAGAAGTGACAACAAAAAATACCATAAATGAAAAAGAATAAAAAGTATTAGATGTTTCTTCCTTATTTATTTACTTTTATTTTTTCTGTTCTATTTCCTTATTTATTCATTCTTCTTTCATTTATTATATATCGACTACAATTTTCCCTCCCTCCCTTCCTCATAGTCTCTCCCACTCTCTTCTCCCTTTCTTTTAGACCCTCCCCCACTTCATCTCCTGTCAGAAAAGAGGAGGCCTTCCAGGGACATTAACCCAATGTAACATAACAAGCTACCATTAGACCAGGCATATATTCTCATATCAAGGTTTGGTGAGGCAACAGTAGGGCCTGAAAGGCAATCAAATGAGTCAGAGACAACCCCTACTTCAGCTGTAAGGAGTCCCACTAGAACATGGAGCTACACAACCATACAGCTATCTGGCTGTGACATCTGTCACTCCATTGATAGCCAGAGTTGATTCATCTGATCTGGCTGGCTAGATGGGTGTTCACTGTCTCCCTCACTGATCCAAGTGCATTCCTCTTGAAGCTGCCCACTCTTGCTTTGTCAAACAGGATGATCTTCCCCAATAGAGGAAGACATGCCTTTTGTCAAGGGTATATGAGTAACTGCTCTCTTTCCTGCTAGAACCTCCAAACAAGCTCTCAAGGACCAACAGTGGAAGATTTTTATACTACATGGAACTAAATATGATGAGCAAGAATGAATAACTGAGATCCAAGTCAACTCAAAAGTCTAAAGTGATAATTTTAATAGAAGAAAAGGTGTTAAGGAGCAGCCGGAGTAGAAGCTTTATTGCCAGGGAAACTCTATCAGTACTAAACCTTCAAACAAAACAATTTAAAATCCATCAGAAGAATTCTGGAGAGTAGAAGAAAAAGGGAAAAAATCCAATTAATTTTATTATGAAGCATTACATGGATGCTGATGATGATAAAAATGACCTCAAACAGAAACTGAGACATCTTAAGTCCATGAGTGCACAAAACTTGCATGAAATGGTAGAACACAGTATTTATCATTTAAAGTAGATTTAAAGTACTACATACAAATCAGCCTGAATTTATTCTAGAAAATCCGTTAATATCATTTATAACATTAAAAGCAAGTTCTCAATAGTAGGTAGATCTGCATGAATATATTAGGATGAAGATGAGTAAAAGCAACGTGAAACCCAAAGACAACTGATGTGTGGAGTGCTGAGAGATTGGGACATGACTGAGAAATTTCAAGGCACAATTGTGTCCAAGAATGCTCAAGGGAATATCTCTAGAATTGCGCCATACAGACATGCATCTGTGTGTTCTCAAGTCCTATATAGAAATGGCATTCACTCTGTACATATTCTTATTTAATCATCTCTAGATTATCAATAATCCAGAGTACAATGTAAATGCTATGTCAAGAGTGGAGATGGGGTAGTACGTAGTGGATTGAAGTAATTAGGGTTTCTATTGCTGTGAAGAGATACCACAACCTTGGCAACTCTTATAAAGGGAAACGTTTCATTGGGGCTGGCATACAGGTTTTGAGGTTTAGTCCATTGTCATCCTGGTAGGAAGCATGGCAGCTCACAGGCAGACATGGTACTGGAGAGGAGCCAAGAGTTCTACCATCTGGATCAGTAGGCAGGTGGAAGGTACTAGCTTGAGTATCTGAAACCTCAGAGCCCACCCTCAGTGATACATTTCCTCCAGCAAGACCATACCGCCTAATAGACTATGGGGCCATTTCCACTAAAACCATCACAAGCTTAATAGCAGGAAAAACCAGTCTGTACTGGTTACTACATAAACATTTTTTTTTTTTTTTTTTTTGAGACAGGGTTTGTCTGTGTAGCCCTGGCTGTCCTGGAACTCACTCTGTAGATCAGGCTGCCCTTAAATTCAGAAATCTGCCGGCCTCTGCCTCCCAAGTGCTGGGATTAAAGGCGTGTGCCACCACTACCCAGCAACAATTTCTTTTCTTTAACTTTACATTCATATATTTCCACTCTAGAGTTGATTGACTCTGTAGGAGCTGGTGGATCTGGGGTCCAACCATATTTAATTCACATTGAATATTACTGCATTAAATCTTGTATGAAAATATTCTCTTCCAAAATCAATGACATCCTAAGGTACATGATGTGATCAGCCATGAGGAGCACGTAGAAGATGAGGACTGAGATTTCTCATTCTTATAAGGTCTCAAGATGGCATCATGCTGGACTTTCTCATACTAATAAAGGACCTATAACAGTCTCCAGTCTTCACTTCACAGCTGAGGGATTGCACAAGTAAGTTGATGAGGTGTTTCAAAGAGCAATAACACCCAGTAATTGTTTCCTGAATTCCTGTGTGTGTGTGTGTGTGTGTGTGT
>NC_034604.1:12344104-12357472 GCF_900095145.1 Mus pahari | reverse complement strand
TGTGTATGTGTGTGTGTGTATGTGTGTGTGTATGTGTGTGTGTATGTGTATGTATGTGTGTGTGTGTGTGTGTGTGTGTGTGTGTGTGTATGCACACAAACACGCACCGAGAGGTGAGAGGACTACCATAGGTGTCATTTGGCAGCAGCTGGCCACCATTTGTTTCTGACAGTTTTTCATTGGTTTGGAACTCTGGCCAGTAAATGCAGGGATACACCTGTCTTTGCCTCTGCTGTGCTAGAAGGTAAGTGCAGCCCACCATCTTGGGTTTTTACAATTTGGAATCTGGGAATCAAACTCATGTCATCCTGCTTACAAGACTTTATTATGACTTTACTGGCAGAACTATCTCACCATGTAACTGGAGAAACCCTAGGGACCTCTGGAGTCCTCAGTCTTAGTGTGTTTCTTTGCTGCCTTAGTCTGGGTACTCCATCCTCTGTGATGATAATCTCTTGTTTTTTTCCCTTAAACTCTTCCCTGGTGCTGTGACATCACCTAGGCAACTTTGCTGTTTCCCATTGCCTCTCCTCTACACTCTTCTGCTCTTTCACTCTGCTCTAGAATGTCCCTCCAAGTTCACTTGTTAATCCTAACCCCAGTGTGCTGATATTTAGATTTGGGACCTTTAGGAAATGAATAGTGTTATAAGGAGAGAGATCTTGTGGATGGAATTAGTGCCCTAGTGAAAGAGTCCAGAAAATTCTCTCTCTGCACCTTTGGCCAGGTTTCTGTCTATGAACCAAAAGCCAGGTAAGCTAACAACAGATGGTGACTCTATCAATGCCTTGAGCTAAAACTTCCCAGTCTCTAGAGCTATAAGAAGTTAATTTCTGTTCTTTATAGTCTGCTGTGTAGCACTGTTACTGCTCCTGGAAGCAACTCAGGCCCCCTCTCAAAACCTCGATCTGACTGCAGCAGATACCTCAGCAGGCACAAAGAAGGTCTCTTTTGAATGCCTCTTACTTACCACCCCTACTGAGGCCTACTGAGCTTCCTATTATCCCAGCCAATCTGTCTTAATCCTCTTAATCCTCCAGCCTGCAACCAACAGGTCCAAGAGGTTTGCGCCAGGGCCAGAGCCTTTCTTGTCACCAAGC
The DNA here is from genome assembly GCF_900095145.1 of Mus pahari. NCBI lineage: Eukaryota > Metazoa > Chordata > Mammalia > Rodentia > Muridae > Mus > Mus pahari. The sequence goes on along the minus strand of NC_034604.1, from coordinate 12,356,372 downwards.
CTCTTCAGCACTTCTCTGACTGGGCCCACTCCAAACTCCTGGCAGAAAAATAACGCTCACTTGACAAGGTTGGTTTCTGTCGCGACACCATTCAAGATTTACATAGCATAGATATTTGTTCACAGTAGTTTCTTACATAGGAAGAAATAGAGAAAGGGGAAATCAGAATCAAAGCCAGTGCTTTGGTTTGAATAAAGAAACTAGTATCCATTATCTATATTTTAAGGAGAAGAACATGGAGAAGTGGAAAGATTGAGCAACTTGGTGAGAATGCAGGACAGCAAACTATTGTATTTTTCTTTTCTAGCCACATCGCTGGTTTACCCTTCACCACGCCACACTTCGTGACATGAGGCTACTCAGTTTGAAATCGGTTATAAAAGTCGATGAAATCATGTTAATAGAAAAGGTGTTTAAAGAGTAAAGACGTTTAAGAGACTTGCAGTTGTACTGAAAAATAAATAAATAAATAAATAAACCCAAACAAAAAAACCTTCTGGGATCTTTGTTGCCAAGTTCCAGCTGCTCCCGCATTGATCGCTTAAAGAAGTGTTTACTGCCCTCTACCGGCACAGACAAAACCCTACATCATGTTTTTTGATGCTTCTGGAAACCTAGAATGGGAGACTAAATTCTTCTGTATATCCTGTATATCCGACATAAAAAGAGTTTGACCTTTTCCTCTCATATTTTCTCCGAGAGTGAATTTATGAGCCATTGTAGTCTTTCCTGCTCATTTACTCTACCATTACTATTAACTGACTTGCTGTTTACCAGAAGTGTTTACAGTCTAAGGCTGTAGTTGTGTGGATATGATTCCAGAACAGCAGGAGCTGACATACCCATGAAAGCGAAGGACCTACCAGACAGGCTGTTTACTCTAATACTGGACCAGATTATAGACAGACACAGTAAGTTTTCAATTAATTATTTATTTCCTGTGTATGTGAAATAGACTTGATTTTCAATAGATCAACTTCAGTATTGAGCCACTAATTTAATTATCTGTTCAGAAAATAAAGAATTATTAAAGTCTTTGAGTTGCTGTGTTGGTCCTGGGGTAAATCTGGGTAGAAATCAGTTATCTTATGGTTTGTCAATGGAGATAGAGAGGATCGACTCATATGCAGCAAGCTTTGGTATCCCAGTGTGCTGTAGGCATGGGCAAAGCCAGGCCTACCCTACAGGGGAGACTGTGCTCACAGGATGAGAAATAGAGAACATGACTGAAGGGAACTGCAGGCATTTCAAACCGAGCCATCTTCTGTGCACAGTTACAGAAGCAGCTCCCTGGGTTCCATACACAGTTCTCACTGTACAGGGAACAGTGAGAGTTCAATGAGAAACGGCAAAGACAAAAGATTTAAGAAGGGGCTGGTGGGGCTATGTGCAATGTCTGGATTACAGACCTCGGGTGTGACACACATAGAAAGAGAGTGGAAGAGCATGGAAGGATAAGATTTTTAAATCCTATCGTGCTTGTTCTAGTCCCATCTTATTCAATGTAAAATGACTACTTTACATAATAGAATTTGACTACTCTAAGAGGAAATTGATACAAATTTTATTCTATAAAATACATTTCCAATGTTATATTCCCCCAAAGTATTTTGATTGATGATTGTATTAAAAGTATCAGTACCAAATTTCCCCTAATGTTCTATTACATAACTATATAGTGCCTCTTCTATGTTAAAGTGAATGTGAGATAAAGCAATTTTGGAAAAACCTTCTGTAGTGCATATCTGTCAGTCTCCTTAAAGATTAATTTCCCACTATATTTTGTTAATAGAAAACAAGTTTCCCATTATAGGTTATGTATTGCCCAGTGGTTTCATTTTTAAAAGCAAGATTTCTCTTGTATTAAATAAGATTTTGTACAGAGGAGTTTTAAAAATATTCCCTCACACCTCCTTTTGTAATGACTTCCACTTTTTGCTGTCTGAGTGCATGCTTGTATAGACCAGAGAGGATGAAATGCTATGGCTAATGGCTTTCTAGCTTATGTATATTGAAGAGAGACTTAGAATTATCCCATCGTTGAGAATCCATATCCTGTCTCAGCATTATGAATTCATGCCCAGTAATCATACGTGAGTTTGGAATTCAGATGAGCTTCCACAGCTAGAGTAATTTATTGTAATGAAAAAATAGTTAATGGAAGTTTAAGACAATACCAGCTTTCACAGTCAGGTAAATTTTATTAGCTATAGATTATTGCTTAAGTCTTTTGTCTCTAGGATCTTTCCCTGCTTTCTACATCTCTTATAATTTAGGCATTATTCAATTATGTGATGTACTTAAAGTCTATGAGCATATTATTAAGACTGATATTACTTCTAAATTCACTGTGGGATAATTGCAATCCATTCTCCTATACTCTGAAAACACCCCAGATGTAGTGAAGAATGGTGTGGCATAATTTCTTTGAATTCCTCTCCTCATTTATTTCAGCCCTTCCAGAGCCAGTGAGCTCCTCTTTCCAAGGAGAACTCCTCCCAGAAATATGTTCCCCTGCGCAGTTATCTGGAAATGCTGACCTAGTAGGCAAATGACTTATCTTTTGTAAATCTGCCTACTAAATTGTTGTTCCCCCACCCACACAGTGGTAGCATGGCCCCATTTCTGTTGCAGACCTGACCTCTGGAAATAGGATAACAGTTCATTTGTAAGCTGACACTAAGCTGTAAATTTAAATAAGAAGGACTATGAGGAATCCCCTGCTCCCTTTGTTGTGAGGAAATTTGTTCACTTTTCCCATAAAGTGCATTCTCCTCACCATATCACCTGTGTAGGCTGATGCCTTCTCCTGTTCTAGTTAGCAAGCTCCCATGCTCTCTGGGCTCAGGTTATTCACAAGAAAGGCAAGCTGTGTTGGTCGGCAGGTGATTCAGAATTGCCTTTGTGGTTCCCTGAGTATTATCATAGATCCTTTAGTTAATCTTTATTTTTTTATATAGAATAAGGATAAAATATGAACAGGTGAGATGGCTCAGCAATTATAGCCTCTTGACGCCAGGTCTAATGACTTGGGTTCAATGATCAGGACTCACATGATTGAAGGAGAGAACTATCTACTGTAAAAGAACTATCTCTGAACCTATACACACTAGTTATTAAAAACAAGAGAAAGAATATACATAAATACCCATTTTCATATTTAAGCCATCTTTAAGCCTTTCCTAGTCTTAGTGAGATTTGGAAAGCTCAAAGCTGCAACTTTTTCAGAATATCTGTCCCCCAAATCTTTTCTTTACTTGTCTCTGCCTTGCTTTCTGCACTCCCTGACTGATGTCTACGGATTACATTATTAGACTCTCTGTATATCTTGCTGTCAGATTAGCTTTTCGAGGCTTAGACAGTGGACAGAGAGCTACAAATAAGAAAAACTCTGCCGCCATTGCATTCCTGCTGGCTAGCAGGTTGCGGTGGCTGTATGCCTCAGTACAGGTTAGAAAACTTACTGTGGTAGGCATTGACCATGACTGCAAATCAGTGTTAACATCTTCTGGTCTTCTTTCCCCTTCAGGGTTAGGGATACCCATGATTTCCCATAGCCTAGTGTTTCTCCACTGCTCTTGGCTTCTTTCAATACTGCTGACCCTTTGCTAATTTCCTGTTGCAGACAGACGTTTGGAAAATACCCAGTGAATCAAGCCAAGAAAAATAATTATTTTTTTCTCTAGTGCAAGTGGGACTGGTGATCTTTCTTTAGCTATAAACAAAGATAAGACCTTGAAGGTCACTCTCTTCACTAGGCAGCCTTGAAAACTCAAGACAGTCTTACTATGAATGATTCATGATAAGGGATATGCAGCACGTATCTGTATTAGTTGCTACAGAATCGGAGACTATTATCTTAAAATTATGGAGGCCAGCCAGTCCCCAGATATGCAGGCAAAAGCTGGAGGTCCAGAGAGTCACTGAAAATCTTCCAGTTTGAATTTTTAGGCCTGGGAACCAAGAGAGGTGAACATGTAGATTCAGCAAAACATCTGAAAGGCTTAAACCTGAGGAGAGTCAATGTGCTGTGATGGAGAGTGTTCATTGCCAGCATGACATGACTTAGAATCATCTGGGAGACACCCTTTGGGAACGTCTGTGAGGGAGTTTCCAGAGATAGTTCATTGAAGAGAGAAGGTTCATCCTGAATGTGGGTGATACCATCAGATGGGCTGGTGTCTCAGAGTGACTGAAAAAGAAGAAAGTAGGGCTCAAGTATTCATCTCTCTCTACTTCCTGATTATAGAACTATGTGATCCCACACATTACAGCCCCACCATGCCTTCTATACCACAATGGATTCTACTCTCCCAAACGTAAACCAAAATAAATCTTTCTTTCCACAAACTTGCATTTTGTCTGGCATTTAGTTACAGCAATTAGAAAAGTAACCAATGATTCTAATTTGAAAACTCAGACAAGAAAATCAAAACAATAATCCAACTCAACAGCTGTAGTATTGGCTTTATTTGGGCTTTCAACTGACTAGATGGGGTACTCCCATTTGAGAGAATGGAGTATCCACATCTCCTTACACTAATTCAATTGTTAACCTACTAGAGAAACACCTTAATGGCCATACCTAAAATAAGCTTGACTGGATGTATGTCCACTCTGTGACCTTGTCAGATTGATACATTATATTAACCATTGTATTTTCTTGTAACTGCTGAAGACAGTCTCTGGCAAGCAAGAAAGTGGGGATCCTCAGATCTACAACCATGAGGAAGCATCAAGTAGTAGTTCATGTTTTTTTGCATTCCAACATTTCAGAAAAAATGTCCTAGCACCCCATTCAGTCACATTAGTAAGGTAGAATTTCACCTTGTAAATATTTGACTTCTACAAGGAGGTTTTCTATGAATACCTGTTGGCTTTCTGGTCATCAGGACACAGGATTACGATATAATGGCCTCTATCTTCAAATTCCTAATTCTATTGCACATGTCAGTGGGCTCTGAGGTACCCTCCATGATTTTATATATATATATATATCATGATTAAAAATTGGCCACTTAACTGAGGATTAACTAGATTATATATATATATATATATATATATATATATATATATATATGTAATATGTGGGCTATGGTTCTTTAAAGTTATCAAACTCATTATTTTGGGCTCTTTGAAAGGTAGTTTCTATTAAAAAAAAAAAAAGTTTTCCCACACCAGAAAAGTGATTGCACTTGTTTGATAAATTCAATTGGAATAGAGCACTGGGTTCTTTTTTGGACTTGTCTCTGTCTTGTAAAGCTAAAAATGACTAGGTGATCTGTGGGTTTTCTCTGATGAAGGCAGAGCTATTGACAACAACATCCTTAGAGGGTTTACAATCAATAGGAATGGAACAACAACAACAAAAAGACACATTACTTTTATGCATGGGTCATTGCAGCACAAATCTATTTATAGTGAACTTCATCAATATAGATGATGGCCTTAAGCTACAACGTTGTCTTTAGTATTCATCAACTGGAAGCCTTCAAAGAATCCAGATGCCAAGCATATTAAAAACCATGCCTGGAACCTAGACTGTTCAAATATGAGTCACTGGGAAGGGACAACGTTTTCCTAAATAATTAATTACAAGTGTCATTGCTACTGACTGCTCTCTCCCTCACTACTCTCTCTCTGCCTTACTTTGCCTTTTTGTCTCTAGTATCCTGTCTCAGTCTATCTTCCCAAAGAGTGATTATCTTTCTGATGTACAAAGGCAACAAGCTGAGGCAGTGCCTGTCCAGTGACACCAGGTGGCAGCAGTGGGTTTTAGCCAATGAGTTCTCACTTTAGCAAGGGGCAGAAGTTGCCATGATTAAAAATTGGCCACTTAACTGAGGATTAACTAGATTTTGATTAAAAAGGAAGAAATAGATTTTCTCTTGACACTTTAAAAATCAGTACAAATATAGTATAAATACTGTAAGAATGTAAGCCAAAAGAACCTACACGGATAGGTATGATTATAATCCATGAACATTCAATGTAACATGTTAAGTTAAGATTCCTTTTCTTATAAGTAGGAAATCTTCCTTTCAGAGACTCAATGAGTTCACCAAAAACCCCGAATTTAAAACCTTAGTATTTACAACCCTCTCCTTGGGCTCTCCTGTTTGTAATGTGAAAGGGAGGAACTCTTCGAGGTGTGATTGATCTGTGAAAGGTAACTTGAACTTTTGTTGATTTTTTTTTTGCAAGGCTGCTCAGAGTTTTTAAGACTCTGGTCAAAATATCTATTAACACAATAGAAATCTATTAGTATTCCCGGAAATAACTGAATTGTATGTCAATTTTTTTGAAGTGTGAAATAAAGCAAGATTAACAATTTGTCCTTAGTTTGACATGCTGGGTCGAGAAATACAGATCATATATTTTAAGAGATCCTAACAATGTTTGCTCAGTATTTATTGCCAAGGAGTGGAACCAAACGCATAATAATGCTATCTATAGGGAAAGATGATAAAATGGGAGAAATATGAGCTGAGTCTGGGGTTTTATTATAGTTCTGCCTCTTTTAATTTATTTTGTGCCCCCAAGTGAATAATAAAACAATCCCTGGAGCGACAAACCCTGGAGAGAGAGATCGGGAAAAGCTACCCCCTGCCACACCAGAAGCCTGAGGCTGCTCTTTGGAATCCATCTAGTGGAAAAGAAAGACGGACTTAGCCACGCTATATACTGACTAGCTTACTTTACAGACTGCCCTTGAGAAATTCTGCAGATCACTGGTAAATGTTGGAGTCAAAAGAATAATTACAAACTATTTTGTTTTAGCAGGGGAAAATTATTTCTGCCTCCCCATTATTTTTTACCCTGTTCTCATTTTCAGAAAACAAACTAAAGACACTTTATTTAAAATTTGACATAGAAAGAAACATCAGGCCCAGAGAATAGAAAACTCTGATTCTGATGAAACAAATAACTGTCCTAGAACCTAAACATACAAGAGAAATGAAAGCCAGCCTATTCAGTGTTTGCTGCATAAATTGTATCTACTGCATCTTCTGAAATTACAGACTATATGTAGAGTATTTAAGGCCATCCTTTATTGAAATGTATCTTAGATTAGGGCAGGGAGATAACTGTCAATCAAATTAATTAGTTTTCACCAAAAAAACCATAGAGGGAGTGGAAAAGTTGCATGGCCAACAACATCTGCCATTAACAGAGCATTTGACATGTCTCCTAATCTATTCTTAGTGTCTTCTTAGTTATTCCTCATCACGGTATGACAAAATAAAATTTATGTGGTAGGTTATATGCAAGGGAATTAAAGGCAAGGAGAATTTTAAAATCTGGCCACAGGAATGAGGACAAACTAGGATTTGAACCCTGGAATTCTCTATTGTGAATCTTGCTCAAAGCTGTCATTTTAAGTACTTGGTCAGAGAGCCAAATTCTTTTCCTGTGTTAGTATTAAAGTATAGAAATGATGGGATTCCACTGATGAATTAATTAAATGAGCATGAATCTGTTGTTGGGCCTATCAGCTTCAGCATTTCTCTGTCTCTTTATGAAAGAATCAGGGGCTGGAGAGATAGCTTGGCTGTTAATGGCTAGGCTTACAACTTAAAAAAACCTCAGAATTGGAAAATTATTAATTTCTAACATGAGTAATCAGTTTGCAAATATCCTTGCTATACACTTCTCCACCATCTTAATGGAAAGGCTTTTTACATTTCAGGTGATATCAATTGCTTAAAAATAGATAGCAGCCTAGACCGTGTTGGAGGGTTATTTTGTTACTCTAGAATGAACTATAAGAAAAGAAGTCCCACTGGTTTGCTCAGAGAGAATCATATTCTATCTTCCTTTATTGGTCTATGCCTCCTTTATCTCTTCTCCTAATGTGCCCAACAGTTTATAGATTATTGTTGCTCAGAAGTTGCCACTTTTATTATTGTCACAACAGGAAGTAGCATAGGTGGTAATGAATGATGTACACTGTCGGCGTCAATGATTGCTTTCACGCAATACTATTTTGCTAAATGTGCAAAAAAGAAAATAATAAGAGAGAGGGAGAACTAAAATGCTTAGCTTCTAACAGAAGCTATATTGTTTAGCTGAGAATTGCTTACATCATTCATAATTTTCAATAGATTAAAAGAGCACGGGGGAAAAAATGTAGCAGAGAAGAACAGGCCTATGGGAATCATGTCATTCCATGGACCAATGAAATCTTCATTCAAGAGAAAAAAATCTCTTTGGTACTTTTATGTACCTCAGAAGCTACATTTTCCTCCTTTCCTTGACCAAGAGCTGAGGCACACCAGGGATGATCATTTAATTTCACATTTTATTAAAACACTTAATGCAAAGCCATGTTATAACTAAGGGTGAAGCACAGAGGCGGCTGCTAGGAGAACTTCCTCAGAACATAATAATGAGAGAATTACCACATTAATCTGTGTATAAAGGCCCTTTAGAGATTTTCATGCCGCCCGTGGTTTCATTTTTCCAAGGATATGTGGAATAAAAGGAACTTCAAACAAATTGCTCGTTGTTAAACATTTCACATCTGTGGGTGTAGCTCTGTGAAGACACTGCATCCATGGTGACACACAATGTGACAACTGCTTTCAGTTGAATGCCACTTGGTATCAATCAGAAGAAACATACTTTGAACCAGGACTGGCAGAGCTGGCCCTTGGTCAACAAATGCATGCTGGACAAATGGAGACTTCTCTGTTCAATAAATGGATAGACTTCTAAGTAGCCTAGCTGTGATCTGTCTTAAAGCTTGACACAGTTAAATGCTTGCAGATGAAAAGAGTTCTGGGCAGTACTTCCATAACACTATTTGTGCAAGGGGACCACCCAGCCTGAAATAACATCAGGCTGCTAGCCTCTTCTGGAAGCTTCAAAATGATGGAAAGATCGGAGATAAAACTAATTCTTCTGGAGGTATCACAATCTCTGATTTCAAGCTGTACTACAGAGCAATAGTAATAAAAACTGCATGGTACTGGTATAAAAACAGACATATTGATCAATGGAAATAAAGTGAAGACACAGAAATAAATCCATGTACCTACAGATACTTGACTTTTGGCAAAGAAATCAGAACCAGACAATGGGAAAACAAAAGCATCTTCAACAAGTAGTGCTGGTCTATCGTCCTGCAAAAAAACTCAAGTCCAAGTCGATCAAAGACTCTAACATAAAACCAGATACCTTAAATCTAATAAAAGAGTAAACTAAAGCTCTTTTCTTGTGTGCGCTGTGATGGCTAACCTTGGATGTCAAGTTGACTTCATCTGAAACCAAGTAAAACCCAGGTTAATGAGCACCCCTGTGGAGGATATTCTGATATGAGGGGACCCCTCCTTAATCTGGGCTATACCTTTTAGTATTTAGTGAACACAAAAGGACATGGAAGAAGGAAGGTTTGACTTTTTACCTGCTTGCTCTGCCTTTAGCTGGCAAGTTTGTCTGTTCTGATGCTGTGGCTTGTATTCAATCCAATTGCTTCAGGATTCCTATGCACATCAAAAAAACAGTGATTCTCTAAAAATTCTCACAGACAGCAGCAACAGATTGGGCCTGGAAAGACATCCAGTCTTGTGGACTGAACATGCACAGGACTGCCTTTCTGTTACAAGACAGCCATCATTGGACTACTCAGGTTATTATAATGTAATTCAGTATAATAAATTACATATACATTTATTCTATCAATTTTGTTACTTTAGAGACCCCTGAAGACTACAGATTATAATACCAGGAGTGGGATCTTGCTTGACACCTTTCCATTTATTCCAATGTAGATTTGGCATTAATAACAATCTTCTTAATAATTGAAGCCTCTCTTTTGCTCAAGCTTTATCTCTTATAAGCTTGCTAGTACCCTTGCCATCGCCAAACTTTACATTATTTCTTTCTGTTCTGTTTTCTCTTTTCCATTGTATGCTTGCATAAGAGTGATTACTAATAATTCTACAACAGAAATAGCATTAGGCTGTCTTAAAATCCCCTCTGTCAAATAAATTAGACAACAACTATTTTTAAATTTAGACAGATTCTTAGGACAAGATCAGAAAATAGACACACTCTTTGCCACCAGAGCATAATAATGGTCTCTACATTGGCTGCCAAAATCGTTCCATTCTAAAACCTCTTGATCTGAGCCTCCACAGTCCACATAGCTCTAAGCTTTTACCAGGATGTCTCATTAAGATCTGCTCACACCGTTGCATTATTTTTCTAGTCCAAAGTCCTAACATCTTCCTAATTCTACCAAAATACATGGTCAGGTCTGTTACAGCAATAGTCTACTGCCTGGTACTGAGTTTTGTCTTAAGTTGTCATGAAAAAATACCCTGACCAAGGAATCTTACAGAAGTAAGGGTTCACTGGGAACTTACAGTACCCGGGGATTAAGAGTCAGTCACCATCATGGTAAATCATGGAAGCAGATGAAAACACAAGGAAGCTGCAGCAGGAATTGAGAGTTTACATCTTGAACGGCACAGGGGAGACCAAATGGCTCAAGGTTAAGCTCAAAACATCTGGCCCTAGTAGCATACTTCCCCCTAGTAATGTCACACCTGCTAATACTCTCCAAATAGGACCATCAACTGGTGATCAAGTATTCAAATATATCAGCCTATGAAAGACATTCTCATTAAATTTGTACATATGTTTCTGACCTCAGAGTATTGTTCTGTTTGGTTCCATAATCATCTGAGTAGATGATAAAGAAGTGACTAATAACAGCTGGAGACTACTGGGTAAAGAGATAGGACCACTTGGAGTACCATTTGTATTGTGTACTTCTAACAGATGCCTCTAGCTGACAAAAGCTCTGAATAAGATTTCTATAACCAAGTCCACATTCAAAGGTAGTTCACATAAGAAAGATGGTGAGTTTCTTAAGGGTCTTAAAGAAGGGGCAAAACAAGAAAAAGAAGATTAAGAGGAGAGGGAACAGCATGGAGGATTTGGAGGAGCGGGAGGAAGAGGGAAAGGGTCAGGAGGAAGAAGACTAGAAAGAGAAGTGATAAAGATGTACTTAGCCTCAATTTTAAAATTTAAGGATCTGGTTGGTACTAGGCAATCTTTAAATACCTTTATAATAGACCAGAATGTGTCTACTTAGTAACAAAAGACAGTAGAGTTTATATCAGTCAAATTCAAATGCAATATGAAGACTAAGCCAGTTACCAAATGGCTCTGTTATTATTAAAATGATCACTGGGGAGCTCAAGGACTGGGGAGTTTTTTGAAATGGCCTTGGAAAACATGTTGAACGCATTGCCTTAAAGCATTTTCCCTAGTGATTGCTCTTTGTCCCGGTGCTGAAATACACAGTTCATGATAAAATATATCCTGTGTGCTTATTATGTGTCCAGAAAATGCCAAAGTGCTTAAGGCTCTGACATTGTTTTCATTAGAGATTAATACTTCAGGAAATTCAAATGCCAACCTTTCACATTTGCTATAGGTGGGAAATCTAAATGACGCCAGCTTAAAACAAAAGCAAAAACAAAAAGAAAAAAACTTGTATTGTGTGAAGCTGGAGACCTAGCATGTGTGACCAGAATGGAGAACGATACTTGTCTGAAATGGAAATAAAAACACACCACCCCACTGATGGGAATTCTAGCTAAGACCCAGTAATTTGGATATTTGGTGAATCCCATTTAACTTCAGTCTCACTGGTGGTAGTTGGCCAATCAGAGCAAGGCAATATGGAATGCACCAGTAAAAGCCTTTTAAGTTGCATTTCAGCTGACTTGTTCTCTAGTCTATCAGTTCCTTCTTCTCTGTCATTTTGCACGTATCATAAGGAGACATTTATATATCGGTGCTATTTTAGGGGTTCTCAGCATCCAAAGGGCTGTCATATGCTGTTGAAAAGTACCAAGCCACTATCTACCTTACATTTCTATGTCCTTTTTCAGTTGAGCTCATCACATTTAAGCATAAAGAGATCATGGAGGAGCTTTGCTCCTGAACACTCCAGTTTCTCTTGCAAACAGACATTATAGAATCCAAGCCAGTGATTTTTCAAAGCATCCCTGATTATCTGTGAAATAACCTTCTGAAAATTTAAATGTATTGAAAAGCCCAAAGTCATTCATTCTTAGTAGAAAGTCCGAAGTCTAGGCAGCTGGGCTTAGGCCCAACACGGTGAAAGCTGGACACTTCCCTGAAAATTTTCTTTAAGAAGGAAGCAGGGTGGGGGTTGGTATCCTTTTCTCAGGGACAATGGGATCTCTCTCTCTCTCTCTCTCTCTCTCTCTCTCTCTCTCTCTCTCTC
>NC_034604.1:12337732-12344009 GCF_900095145.1 Mus pahari | reverse complement strand
CCCTCCCTTTTCTTTCTTTCTTTCTTTCTTTCTTTCTTTCTTTCTTTCTTTCTTTCTTTCTTTCTTTCTTTCTTTCTTTCTTTCTTTCTTTCTTTTGATATTTTCTTTATTTGCATTTCAAATAATATCCCCTTTTCCAGGTTTCCCCTCCAGAAACTCCCTATCCCATCCCCCTGCCCCTGCCCCTGCCTCTATGAGGGTACTCCCCCACCAGCCCACCTACCCACTTCTTCCTCCCCGTCCTGGCATTCCCCTAGACTGGGGCATTGAACCTTCACAGGACCAAGGGCCTCTCCTCCCATTGATGCCCAACAAGGCCATCCTCTGCTACATATGCAGCTGGAGCCATGGGTCACTCCATGTGTACTCTTTGGTTGGGAGCTCTGGGGCATCAGGTTGATTGATATTGTTATTCTTCTTATGGGGTTGCAAATTCCTTGAGCTCCCTCAGTCCTTTCTCTAACTCCTCCATTTGAGACCCCATGTTCAGTCCAATGGTTGGCTGTGATTATCTGCCTCTGTATTTGTCAGGCTCAGGCATAGCCTCTCAGGAGCCAGCTATATTAGGCTCCTGTCAGCAAACACTTCTTTCCATCTGCAATAGTGTCTGAGTTTGGTGACTGTATATGGGATGGATCCCCAGGTGGAGCAGTCTCTGAATGGCCTCTCCTTCAGTCTCTGCTTGTCTCTGTATCTCCTCCTGTGAGTATTTTGTTCCCTAGAATGGGATGGTTTTTAATAGGTCATTTTAATCATGGTAGAAAAGGAATATGATACTTCTATTGGCTCAAGTAAGCTTTTATTTGTACCCTGTCATATACCAGTTATTATTGAAGGTTCTATAGAACAAGAAAGAATACAAAGTTAGGAAGGCTTAAGCTAATTGCCAACTTGACAAATCTAGAATCATCTTTAAGGTGAGACTCTGACAATGCCTGTGATGGATGTGTGTGTGTGTGTGTGTGTGTGTGTGTGTGTGTGTGTGTGTGTGAGAGAGAGAGAGAGAGAGAGAGAGAGAGATCTCAGAGAGAGATATAAAGTAAAATTACAAAATGGGAATATTTAACTGGAAGTATTAACAAACTTCTGTTGATACATTTTCTTCACAAAATAATGACAGCACAAATGTTTTTACAAGTATTTCTAATAGCAACTTCTCTTCTGTTTTGTACCACTCAGCTACATGGGTAGACTCTTAATTTAATAACAAATGCCATCAAGAGCCTATGTACTGACACGGTATGCCAATATCCAATAAAAGTCCTGAAAAAAATGTAAAATGCCCTAAATTGTACTTAAAAGCTTTGATGTTTTAAAATTTTCCTTTTTAAGTTTTTACTGTCTTTTATAGTGAATAGCTAATATCATGATTTTGAGTTGCATAATTCATAAAAAGTTAAAGTTAATGTTTGTGCTTGTATATAAGTATGCATTCCAATGTATACATGTGTTTATGCATTTGAGTACATTGATATATGTGCTCATGCATGCAGAAATACATTTGAAGATGTACACTATAGGAATGAATGATTCATGATGAAAGGAAAAGTCACCCAGAACATACAATTATAACTACTGGTATCTACTATGATGTGAAATTTTTAGAAGGAAGAATGTAGGGAAAGGAAATAAACTAATGTACATCTTTTCACATAAGATTTTAATAAAATGGAAACACATTTTGTGTGTACGTGTGTGTGTGTGTGTGTGTGTGTGTGTGTGTGTGCATCTAGAGTCCAGAGAATGACCCCAGATCTCATTTTTCAGGTGTTGTCTTCCTTATATTTCTATACAAGGCCTCTTACTGGTTTAAAGACTGTGATGTGGGCTAGACTGGCTAGCCATCAACCTCTGGAAAACCTCCAGTCTCCTCTCAGTGTGAGGAAAAGAAGTACACAATACTATGCCTAACTTTTTCTACATGGGTTCTGGGGATAGAATTCATATCATTGTGCCTGCAGGACAAGGACTCACCAAGACATCGCTTCAGTCTTGAAAACAAGTTTTCTATGTGCTCTCTATCAGTTCTACTTGGCTCTTGCTACCAGAGATTCATTTGATGAGGGATAACAGATAGTTTTTCGGACTGAACATTTGGGTTGTAAATGGAGTTAGGGATGAAGCTTGACCTCAGGCTCTTATCCTGTAGGGTGTAATCAAGACTATTTTCTCCCTCAGTGCTATGAGGGGATGGTTTCCATTTGGGCTCATGAATTTAAGAAGTTTGACAGTACTTCTTGGTCTACATGATAAGAAACAAAAATGCAAAGGTCAAAAAGCAGGGTCTTCTTCTAGAAGACCCAGTAAAAATCACTGTGGTGGCTCTGATTGGACCATATATAAGCACGTAGAGGCTTGATTGACAAAGATTGAATTCCTAAGTACCTTTCACCAGGCTGGAAGTCAGAGTTGGGCTTCTAAAAACATGGAAGAGTGAATGGATGCTGGACCAAGATGATAAAATAAACCAATTGTCCACAATACTATTATGTCACCCTTTCTTTTGCAGGGTATGGTGGGGATTTCCAAATCTCTGTCCTCAACATAAAATTTTGTGATATTCTCTGTTATTTGAAGAACTTATTAATTTTTATTCCTTTAATAACAACCTTTAGCTGGAATCCTATAGTCTAGTAACTGTGTGGTCTAACATGCTGGTCAGAGTTAAATAATTTGTGTATTGATTTAAGAAAGCTCACTCTTCAAATTAGAGTCTGAAAACTGAGGAACCTGAATCAAGAGGGCAGGGACATTTCACACAGTGATTCTGCACATAGAATTGTATGGGCATTGATTGAAAAATTCTGTATGTATACTTTTTCCACAGTGGATTAGGCTGAAAACAAACTTGTATTTATATTATTCTTGACTTTATTATTATAAAGAGAAAAGAACTAATAAAATACTGTAGTAGGTTTAGATGCTTACAACCAGGCATTACAACCTAAATTTAATCTTTTGAGTCCATATTATAGAAAAATAGAACAAACTCCTATTGGTTATATTCTGACCTTCACAAGTGCATACGTAGTGGCATGCATACTCTCACACATTCTCTCTCTCTCTCTCTCTCTCTCTCTCTCTCTCTCTCTCTCTCTCTCCCACACACACACACACACACACACACACACACACACACACACAACACTTAAAATATCTAAAAGAATAGCAACAAGCAGTATGCCACAGTGGGCACAAATATCAAGAGTCTTACTTTGAAATATTGGTTTTAACAATTGCTCATTTACTCATTGATTATAATATAATAAAGCTACACGTTTATCTTCCCCAAATACTCTATGTGTCAAAGGTAAAATATTTCCTTACTTTACATAGTTCTGAATTTATCCAAACCCATGCATTACAGACAATACCCATTCTAAAATCCTCACATAATTTTATTTTATATCGTATATTTTTTAAGATCATTACAATTTGTTTGATGTTTTGTCTAAAAGAAAACTCAGGCACAGCAGGTTGCACTAGAGGATAATTAAACCAAACATTTAAAGAAGATGAGAAACAATGCTATATAATTCCTTCCGAGAACAGAGTAGCAGGATTACATTTTATCCCTCTCTAGGAGATTGCAGTTATTCTTATAGGAAGCTACATGAAGACAGGACAGAAAAGACAACTATAACCAATATTCATTTTCAAAACAGACATAAAAATTATTGAGAAAATATATACCTAGACCAATTAGAGTTCACTCAAGTGATTCATGCCTAGTCAGTATTCAAAAGTTCTGAGCCAGACATGGTAGTGCATACCTTTAATCCCAAAACTTCAGAGGCAGAGGCAGGCAAATTAGAAAAAAAAAATATGGTTGAGATTGAAACCAGCACCATGCCCATTCCTGGCAAGTTTGACCACTGAGCTGCATCCTATTCAAAGCTTAATTTTAATCAGATTCTGATACAATATTTACTATATGACGTGAAAACCCATCTTACAAACCACGTACCATTTCCTCTTCTAGAACAAATTAGTATGTTTTATTTCATGGAACTTGTATTTTCTTTCTCCAAATTATAATAAAGAATTTGTTTAAACTCATGTTGAAAAGTTTCTGAGACAAATTAAGATAGGTCAGAGGTGTGTAATCTTTCCAGAATTTTAAGCCTTATATGACTTTTCTGCACCCCAATATGTGGGGAAGAAGAATCATGGAATTGCTGGTACCTGTCACAAGAAAACGAGTACATGTGAGCTACACTGAACAAGGAAGCCACGCTCCAGATTTCCAGTTTCTGTTATAGGATCTCTGCAGAATGTTACATAAACTTCCCTCCAGTTTTCCTGATTTTCTCAGATATTCCTTCCAAGCAGAATCAGCATGTGCTCTAATTCCAACTGGTCCTTGCCTTCTGTTCACACAGTGACATGTCAAACTCCCATGATGGGGAGGCTATACATGACAACATCATCGACTTCAAATCATAAATCTTGACTTTGATTGGAAGGTGTATTTCTGGAACCAAAGAAATCCCTCTCTAGTGCATTAATGCCAGAAGTGAAGGATTTAGGAATCACACTCTACAGTATCTTCCAAGTTATTTTATCTATGTGAGAATAAGGCTCAGCCTGAGAAATAGCAGTGTGAATGATTATTCCACAAGAATTATCAAATCCTTACCTCATGTATTACTGAATCAATTTGATGAGGAAAAATGCAAATCATTTATTCTAAGTATAACACAGGCATGAACACAGTACATCCTTCACAAAAGGTCATCAGATATAATTCCAGTTGTTTCAAAATAGATGGAGCTGATGGATTAAAAAAGATTAGTTTCCTTATCTTTCCCGAGAAATAAATTTTAAAAAATAGAATCAGAATTCTGTCAGCATAGATAAGAACTTTCCAATTGCATTCTCAAGGGTCACTTTAGATGCCTACAGTAAATAGTCTTCATGTTGGCCATAGTACATCTGTGAGCAGAATTTTTTTAAATAAGTCTGCACCTGGTCTTTGTTCACTGTCTTCATTTCAACCATTTGTATCACATGAAGATGAATGGAATTTCAAATAGAGATGTAGGATTTTAAAAACAATGTCCAGATGTCTGGAATTAGTTTGTTAAGAAATCAGACTAAGGGCTGGAGAGATGGCTCAGTCATTAAAGGCAAGGCTCACAACCAAAAATATAAGAAATCAGATTTGTCAACTGAACCGTCTGCATGTGTGTGTGTGTGTGTGTGTGTGTGTGTGTGTGTGTGTGTGTGTGTGTGTATTTATGTATTTGGATATTAAGGAAGCATACAGATATAAACACAGAGTGTATGACAGTGTGTCACAGAGTAGGGTAACCTTTCACCTTGCAGCCATAAGTTGACATATTAGAAAGTACTTCCAGTCATTTCTCACATGATGTGCGAGAACAGCAGTCAGATATTCTCCATTTAGGTTTGCTAGCATGCTAGCTTTTATTTCCTCTACTCATAAACTAACACCAAAGGATAAAATTTCCTTTTAGAGCAAAAAGAAACAAAGTGTTCTCAAAAGTGTTGCTCTGAGAGCTTCAGTCAGCACATGTCCATGGCTGTCAGGTCAAGGTGTCAGTCAGAAGAAGATAGACCAGTGTGTTCTTTTCGGTCTTTGTGTTTCACATAAACCATAATAGAAAAGGAATAATGGTGCCATGCATACTCTTGGGGTCTTCCAGAAAATGTGAGAATTAGTGAGAGCCAAGACTGTTTGGAAGGAGTAAAACTAGATGCCTGGCTCTCATCACAATCAACATAAATTCCAGATGGAACTGACATTTAAATATAAAAAGTGAAAGTGAAAAAAAATTTTTCTGAAGTAAAATGTGGGTACTTCTCTTCTTGATTCTGGGTGGGAAGTTCAGAAGCAGACATAGAAGAAATCCTATTTCTGAGTATTAACGAGGAGGCATTCTTTAAAAGCCAAAGGAAAACTGGGGAATATTTGTGGTTATAAAGAGACAATGTATCTATGTTTTGAACTGTAGGTATGAATACCTTCAGCAGAGTGATGGAAATAAGACCAATGTGTATGTGATGCATACAAAGAAACTCAATGATCAGAAGCAATGAAATGTTACTAGTAAGTACACCAACAGTAAAGATGCATGAATTCTGTCACAAAACACAACTGGGATTTTGTATGAAACAGATAATTACTAAAAAAGAAAAGATTCCCAATATAGGTGAAATATTGTAACACTAAACCTAGAGAAAATCTCCAACAACATATTGTGGTTGTAATCTATGATACAGCCCCTCCCCTCCCCTCCCCTCCCCTCCCCTC
>NC_034604.1:12321924-12337717 GCF_900095145.1 Mus pahari | reverse complement strand
CTCTCTCTCTCTCTCTCTCTCTCTCTCTCTCTCTCTCTCTCTCTCCTTGGATATTTTCTTTATTTACATTTCAAATGTTTCCCTCTTTCTAGGTATTCCCTTCAGAAACCCCCTATCCCATCCCTCCACCCCTGCCTCTATAAGGGTGCTTTTCCATGCACCCACTCACTCCTGTCTTCCTGCCTTGGCATTCTCCTACACTGGGGCATTGAACACTCTTAGGCCCAAGGGTCTCTTCTCCCACTGATGTCCATCCAACAAGGCCATCCTTTGCCACTTATGAGGCTGGAGCCATGCATGGGTCCTTCCATACATACTCTTTGGTTGGTGGTCCAGTCCCCTGGGAGCTACTTGAGGTCTGGCCTGTTGACACTGTTGATCCCTCCATTGGGCTGCAAACCCCCTCAGCTCCTTCAGTCCCTTCTCCAACTCCTCCATTGGGGACCCCAGATTCAGTCCAATGGTTGGCTGAGAGCATTCACATCTGTATTTGTCAGGTTCTGGCAGAGCCTCTCAGGAGACAGCCATATCAAGCTCCTGTCAGCAAGCACTTCCCCTCATCCACAATAGCATCCATGTTTGGTGACTGTATATGGGATAGCTAATATCCACTTATCAGTGAGTGCATACTGTGTATGTTCTTTTGTGACTGAGTTACCTCACTCAGGTTGATATTTCAAGTTCCCTCCATTTGCCTGTGAATTTCATGAAGTCATTGTTTTTAATAGCAGAGAAGTATTCCATTGTGTAAATGTACCACATTTTCTGTATCTATTCCCGTTGAAAGACAACAGGGTTGTTTCCAGCTTCTGGCTATTATAAATATGACTGCTATGAATACAGTGTAGCATGTGTTCTTATTACATGTTGGAGCATCTTCTGAGTATATGCCCAGGAGTGGTATATCAGCTCCTTTTCTATAAGCTATGAAGTTGTCCTAAGGAAATACTCCTAAGTATGTGTCAACATCTAAATTAAAAACACCTTAATATTCCTGTAGTATTAGAAACAAACAGTGAAGAAAGCTAAGGTCTGGCACAGCATTTGAGGGAGTAGGAACAGTTCAGTGAAAAAGTGCTTTCAAAAAATGCCTAAAGGCATTGGTTAGATATGTAGCACTGCCCAAAACTAGGAGAGAAAGGAGGGAGAAGAGGAAGAGAAAAGTGGAGTGGATAGGAGTGGAGGAGCTAAAGGAGAATGGGGGAAGAAAAGAGATCCAAAAAGGAGGAAAAAAAAAAGGCAGAAAGAAAGGAAGGAAAGGAGGGAGGAGAGATGGAGGCAGGAACAAAGGAGAAAGTATAAGAATGGGGAAAAGAGCCAGGCAGTGGTGGCTCACGCCTTTAATCCCAGCACTTGGGAGGCAGAGGCAGGAGGATTTCCGAGTTCGAGGCCAGCCTGGTCTACAGAGTGAGTTCTAGGATAGCTAGGGCTACACAGAGAAACCCTGTCTTGACCCCCCCCCAAAAAAAATGGGGAAAAGAGATACCCAATACAATGCTGCTAGTATAAACTGGTGTGTCTACTTTGGAAATGACTATAGACATTCCTTTAAAAACTTGATGGGACTACGTGACTCAGCCATACCACTCCTGGGAATTTTATCCTACTTCAGAGGTATTTGTACATTCATGTTCCTTGCAGTTCCGTTTGTAATAGCTAAGGAACAGAACTAGCCTTGAAACCCATCATCTGATAAATGAGTAATGAATGCAAACTTATCCCAAATGGAAATTTTCATCTATAAAAGGAAACGAAATTTGTAAGCAAATGGATAAAAACTGAGTGTCTTAGTTATGGTTTAATTGCTGAGAGGAGACACCATGACCAAAACAACTTTTATAAAGGCAAATATTTAATTGGAGTCAGTTTACAGTTTCAGAGGTTCAGTCCATTATCATCATGGCAGGAAGCATGAGAGCGTGCAGGCAGACCTGCTGCTGGAGGAGCCAAGAGCTCCTCATATTGATCTGAAGTCAGCTAGTAGAAGACTTGCTTCTGCGGGAAGCCATGTGGAGCCTTTTTCTTCCACACTGGGCAGAGTTGGAGTCTAGGATGAGTCCTCAAAGACCACCTAAACAGTAACATGCTTTCTCCAATGAGGCCACACTTAGCCAAACAAGGCCACATTTCCTAGTAGTATCAATGCCCATGGACTAAGCATAGCCAAATCACCAAACTGGAAAAATTAAACTTAGTGATATAACCCATGCCCCAAATGACTAATGCTATATGGACTCTCATATGGGGAGCCTAGCCTTAACTCTTTAGTTATTTGTATTTAACATAGAGGACTTCTGGAAGCTAGATAGGTTACAGTATAGTAGGGATATTTCTATAAGGGAGGATAGACAGTAACACGTAAGTACAGTGGAGATGGAGAAGGGGGATATTGAGGATATATATATATATATATATATATATATATATATATATATATACAGGAAGAGGGGTTAGGATAAGGAGATATAAAGTGGCAAAAATGAGGGAAACATAATCTAATTAAACAATACAAAAGAGAGTTTGGTAGAATACACCCTAGGTCCTAGAAGTAATAGATCCCTATATGACCAGAGCCAGTTGTGAGATACACAATGGGAGTTGCTGATCATGAACCCTCCCAAGAAATCTAGGCTTTTGCCATTCCTCTTGGTTGCCCAACTGAATTGATTGATAAGACATCACAGTGTTTGGATACAAGATGCAGAGAAATCAGTCTTGAGCTGAGCTAGAAGTCTCTCCATGTTGACTAGTGTCCATAGTTCTACATGGTGCAATACAAGTTGCTGGTAAAGAAGTAACAGTCTTAAACATCTCTGAATTCAATGAACTATATACTACTTTGCCAGGCAAGATGTGTCCACTGTTGCATTAGTAGCACAACTGTTAGGAGGGTAACCTACAACTCCATGACTAGAGGTGAAACCTGCTCTCCAAGGGAAGCATGTCTGGTAGTATAAACTCAGCTGAAAACCGACAGTGGAGAAGGTCTCAGGTTTGGGAAGGAAACCTACTACAGCTACGTAGCTAAATTGTTACACATCAAATTTCCTTTTAAATGTCTATGTTTCTGTCCATCAGGCAAGGTTGGATAAAATGAAAGCAAGAGCCAGAAGATGAGGGAAGGCTTGCTAAAGGTCATTTTCTAAGGATTAAACTGCACAGACGTCATGAACTCACGGTAGCTATGCCCACTGTTACTGAGCATGAACAAGTCAGGCCTATCCAATGGTCAGCTAGGGATAAGAAGGGGCTCATGGTGCCCTAGCACTTCCTGTTTAACTATTGCTAAATCTCAGGTTATGGTCGAAGAAAGAAGAGGATATGTTATTCAGCTGTTTGTCCACTGGTAGAATGATCATGCTCAGGTGGGTACTTTCAAACACATAGTCACACCAATGGGTAGAGTTAAACTGTATGAGAATGAAGCAAAGCAAAACATATGTATATAGGAAAGACTATTTTAGTAAAGAAGCAGAGGAGAGCTGGCAGGAGTTGGAAGGAAATAAGCAAACATGCAAGGAGAAGGGGAGAACATTTAGAATGTACTACATACATGTAAGAAAGCCACAGTCCCCTTTTGCTGCCTGCTATAGGAGGGTTCAGCTCTACTCCATTCTTAGACATGGGGGCTTATGGAGAGGCCTTTGGCTGCATCTCTTTCGAGCTTTTTTCAGACATAGTTTCAAGGACAGAAGGAAACTTTTGTGCTCTTGGTACTGGAGAGAAAGGATTTGGATATCAAGGTTTCTCCATTCACAGAATTATTCCGGGATTCATATGACAGGATAGCAACTTCACACACCATAATGGCACTGGCAGCAGATCCATCTATGGGGGAAATTTGGGAATGAGAGTGTCATCCTGAAGCATATAGGTCCTGGCATCTTGTTCATGGCAAACCTTGGAATAAACACAAATAGTTCCCAGTTTTTCATCGGCACTGCCAAGACTGAGTTGCTAGGTGGCAAACATGAACTTTGGGAAGGTAAAAGAAGGCATGAGCCTCATGGAGGTCCCGGAGCATTTTGGGTTCAGAAACAGCAAAACGAACAAGATGATCACCACTGCCAACTACAGTCACCTCTAATTCTTCTAACTTGCTGGCATCTTACCCACCAGACCTTCTGTAACTCAGGCAAGCACCCCACCCCATCTGCTCTCAGAACCCTGTAATCTCTGCTCTCACTGAAGTTCTTTGGCTCCATATTTTCCTCATTCTCCTCCAAGTTTAGCTGGATCACAGTTATGCTTATGATTCTGAATAAAAACTATGAAAAATATTAATACTAAAATAGTCAAAAGTCATATTTTTATTTAAAACACAACCTTCCTCTTTGACTTTCCATTAATGGGCATTCAGAATAAACTTACTTTAAAAATTCATTCAAAAATCACACTTAATATAAAGTCATGGCAATGTATTGTATACTACTTAATTAGAATGTCTTCATTTTTTGGGTGTTTATTTTTAAGCAGTATTTTTAAAGTATTTCAATTAGTAATTTTCTTCTAATAATTTCATTAGCTAATTATGTGAGACCAAATAATGTTTAGTCTTTGAAATTTTGAATTTTATGAATGTATGCATGTAGTAAGTGACATTAACACATACTTATTGCACCATTAAATACTTAGATTTATGTATTTTTCTTTATTGAAATCAGAAATCTGAGTTTCTATGTATGTAAAATAACAATAATACATTATTATGCAAAGTAACTGATATAATATCTCCATATCATTTTCTTTGAATACTGAATTCCCTTATAACTAACTTGAGTATCATGTTAGATGTCAAAACTCAAAAAGTTCTTTCTAAGACTCTCCTGTACAAAATAGGACACTCCAGAAAGATATAAAAGCCTCTTTCAATAGCTCATAACATTTAATCTTAACACAGTGAATCTGAAATTCTTTTTAGGGTATTTATTATTCAACTTCACTCAAAGGAATGCAATTCCTCCGCAGGGGAAAATTTTTTGCTTTGTAAATACATAAAATTATTCATTGCATACAACTGGTGATTAATATTTATAATAAAATGAGTGTGGTAATAATTGAATTAAAGACATGCTTGCTCCAGTTTTCAAGTCTGCAATATAATACAGTTCATTGTAAAAGTTGCTAGGGTTTGAATGTTGTCTGTATAGAAACTGAACCTTTTTATACATAATTTGGTTCTGTTTGAGTTCTCAGATGAAGCCCATACTTGCTAGATAAGTGGATCTATCACAGAGTTATGACCTCAGAATAAAAAGGTACCTTAAAATTTGATGTTACCTATTTTAAGATGGAAATTCACTCTCTGGGGACTGGACCATAGGCATGAATATTCTTGTGTGATTATAAATCCATTTTTAAAGTACTCTGAGAGAAGATCCTATATGTTTGCATTTCTTCCCATAACTCATTCCAACTCTACTGTTTGACTTTCAAACTTCTGTTCTTTGGTTCCGTCTCCAGAAGTTTCAGCCTCTTTCATTTTCCTTCCTATCAAATGATGGTATAGTATTAGTTCTAACTTCCTCTTCTCCTGGTTATAATGACTGTTGCTACAGAAGAGGAGTAAAGAAAGCCATTTGAATCATCATTGTTATTTCCTTTGGTAATATCCATAAACTTTGCTATAGTAAACAATCTCACGACTGAAGCCAAAATTTACTGCAAAACCATCAATTTCTTACAATAGACTTGCAGTCATGGCTTTGAAAAGTAGCACTAGATGTCATTTATAGGCTGGGCCGTGCCGTTCTCATTTCCATCTATGTTGGAAATAGTTTTAGAGTGATTCGTGTAATGGCTAACATTTTCAATTTTGCCAGTATACACAAAAAATGGTCATTTTAAGTCTTTGTTATCAAGGTGCTTATCAGCTCCTCATGTGCCACAAGGGTTTTATTTCCTTCTCTTCTCCTTTCTAAGGTACATGCTTTTATTTTTCTTTTGTTTCTGGCTAATTAATGTGGAGTGCTGAGCACACATCTGAAAGGTAACACCTTTAGCTCTGTAGGCTTTTATCCCAAACATCTGATAATAATTACTGCATAAATAAATTCAGAACACAAGTCAGTT
This sequence comes from Mus pahari, assembly GCF_900095145.1. Lineage (NCBI taxonomy): Eukaryota > Metazoa > Chordata > Mammalia > Rodentia > Muridae > Mus > Mus pahari. The sequence goes on along the minus strand of NC_034604.1, from coordinate 12,331,645 downwards.
AGAAGCAGTCTAATTGCACCAATTAATTTGTAGACTCACCTAATTAAATTTCCCTAGCCAGAATGTGTTGTCTGCATACATCAAAGTTTACAAAAGAGAAGTAACAGAGCAGAATAAAAAATAATGCTGTCCCTAATAGAGTCCCCTGAGGAAATTCTAAGGTTAAAATAAAAATCTATCAATGCTGAACAGGAAAATGTGCAGTTCAGCAGTAATGATGGATGGCTCAGCTAACCTTCATACAAAGCGATCATGGCACATATTATTATTGAAATAGAAATGAGCATATCTTTGTCTATGTTATTGCTTTTTTATAAAGTGGATGAAATGGTCTGGGTGTCTGAAAACTCTTCTTTCTATTGTACTGGGAAACATTAAGATGATCCTAATCTCTGTCTTCCTCCTGAGGCTTCCATAGCTTCTTGCTTATCTGTTTCCTGCCTTCATGTATGAATTGAGTTATTGCAGAAATGCACACTGAAGAGAGACAACTGCACAGCATACACTTTCCCTAGCACAAAGCACTTTTCCATCACGGGATATGAGGGCAAATTACATTTCCAGCCCTGGAAAATTCTATGTGCAATATATGTATCTGACAAATAATATAATTTTTTTTTCTGTTTATCAGGTATATATGTAGGGGCATGCATGTGTGTGTGTGTGTGTGTGTGTGTGTGTGTGTGTGTGTGTGTGTGTGTGTGTAGACAGCAGGTTCACATTAGGAGGCTTCATTAATTGCTCTCCAACTTCCTTGTTGTTGTAGTAGGGTCTCTTAGAACACACTAGTATGGCTAGGTTAAGCTGGCTAGCCAGCTTGCTCAGGGACACTCCCTATCTCTGCCTCCTGTGCTGGAATTACATGGCCATCTGGCATTCATGTGCATTCTGGAGATCTGAACTTAGGTCCTCACACATGTGCACCAAAAGTTTTAAACACTGAGCCTTCTCCTTTTCCCTTAAAATTGATTTTTAAAGGAATAACTAAAATGGTGGCTGAAAGGAAAGAGCATGGGTTAATTTACCTGGGAAACATTACTACCAACATTCTTAAATGGCTTCTCATTAAGCCATTGTTTAAAAGCCTTATTTTTGCCCATATTTTTCTTTTTATTACTTGATCTAACTAAACTTGTTGGTATTTACTAACATGTGTAGAACTCCCATCTTCAAATTTTTGATGAAATTATTTTCTTTTATTAAACAAGAGGTTTGTGTGAAGGCTTTTTGGCCTGGATGCCTACCTGGACCTCCGGTCTCCTCCTCTTCTCACTCTTTCTCTCTCTTGCATGTCAATCATCACCTCCATATGCTTTGCAGACCTGTGGGAGCTGCTGAAGCCTCTTGAGGAGGGCCGGGTAAGTACCAGAGGTCCTCTGTACACTACCCTTGGAAAGACTGGGCAGAGAGTCACTCCCAGCTAATCAAATTTGGGAGTGGGTGTAGTTCACCAGCACACTGCCCACCTGTGAGCCTTCCCCTCTTACTCCTGAGCAAGTAGCATGAGTTTTCTTAAAACCCTTCAGTAGACAATGTCAATAACTTTTTGTCACTAAAGGAAATATTGTAGAACTCTTGGTCAGGGGATAGAGTTTCAATTTCAGTGGCAAATTACAGTATGCTTTTATCCTAGCCCTCTCTACCTTGAAATGTAGGTAAGAGTTAGAGGCCAATGAAGCAGGGCACTTGCAAGAACGTTACTCTGTGTAGTGTAGAAATGCACACTATTCACTTCCAAATAAAAGAACTGATATCACAGAGAAGGTGCTTAGAAACCACATCAGAGGTAAGTGATGGAATGCTTTGACCTGTTGCAAGGATTTTTTTTTTCCATTCCATGTAAAAAAACACTTTTTTTTTTTTTTTACTTTGAAGTAAAGATGTTATAAAAAAGAAAATAAAAATTGTTGGCTTCCACATCAAACCCTGTATTGACATTATTTTTATCTCCTTAGTTTTCTATTATGTACTTTTAAACCAATGGGATTCCCCTACTACTCTTCTTTCTTACCTTCTTAGAAATAGTCTTTTTACAGAGCCAACCTAGTCTTGAACTCTGGATCTTACTTCATTATCCTCCTCAGTGTTGAGCCACCAGGTGTGCACCACCACACTGCCTCACCAAGGGAACACTATATGATAATTAAAGTCCTGACGACATGTCAGGATTCTTTCCATGTTGGTAAGGAAAGAAGGGCATTGTGCTTTCTATTGACCTCTATTTATGTCTCATGACCTATATTAAATAAAGTGAAGATGGTGAATGAGTGTGGATAAATACAAGGTAAAACAAACAGCAAATAAACTCTAGAAATTTTATTAAGTTTTATTCAGAATTTTAGGTCTATTTTCAGAATATGAGTTGTACTCAAATTTACATACAAATGTAATGGCATATCATATAAAATACCAATGATCTTTGAGCCTATTAACAGTAGATTATTACTACCCTTTGCTAGAGTAGTAGCTTTCAATTCTTGTACCCAGGACCTGTTATTTAATTTATACATTTGAATTTAATAAATTTAACTTTGAAATACGTTTGCCATAGGAAGGGTCTTACATATTGAATTCAGGTCAAAATATAATGAAAAGCAACTCCTGTTTCTGATGTCAATTAAATTAGAGACTCTCTGTGAAATAAGATGAAAATGATAATGAGGCTTTGGCAGTGGGATCAACCTTCCCTTTCTGACCTGCTTTGAAATAGCTTTCTCCATTTGGCTTCTGTGACTCAACCTCCATTCTTGTGCTCATTCTGGTTACATTTGATTGCCTCATTTCCACTTGGACCTCCTTAAGACTTTATACCCTTCTTGGTCTAGAGAACTGGCTTACTTACTGAGTTACCAGAATCAGTAGTGTCAACAAAACTTGTTAGGAATTTAGACTTTTAAGTCAGACTCCAGAAACTCACACTTTGACTACTAGATGATAATTCATGGGAATGAAACTTGGCAATGATCCGTAATTTTACAAACCCTCCAGGGATTCTGAATGTACCTACAGGTTAACAATTTATCTTAACTCTCTTCTGATTCTTTCTGGATCTAGATTGCTGCTTCCAGGTAAGACAGATGGCTCAACCTGAGTTTGATTCCTAGAACTCATGTTAAGTTGGAAGGAGAGGACCAAAGTGCAGAGTGTAAACATTTGACATCCATATGTGCATCCATATCATGTATACATGCAAAATAATAATAAATAAAGTTGAAAGAATAGACTTTGCATCAATCTATGGAGAGCACTTGAAAATTTACACAAAATGCTTACAATAAGGGAAGCCAACATTTATCAAAATTATCATTGATATAGAAAGAAATTTTCTCCGAACAAATTTTAAGGAGTTCAAGAAAATTGTGAAAAAATTTAGCTTATTAAATAAATGCCAGAAATTCAGAATTCAGGTGTATTTATGACATGGTATGGTGAATATGGTATAATCACAAACATCACAAGGTTAGGTTTCTTCAAATATATTTGGTAGTTTTTAATTTATTATTATTATTATTATTATTATTATTATTATTATTATTATTATTATTATCGAGGCAGTGTTTCTCTGTGCAGTCCAGACTGTCCTGAAACTGACTCTGCAGACCAGGCTGGCTTCGAATTCAGAAATATGTCTGCCTCTGCCTCTCAAATGCCAGTGGAATTAAAGGTATACGCCACCACTGCCCAGCATTGGTAATCTTGAATATTAAAAAGAAAAGCTTTTATTTTATGAGAGAAATTTACATAAATCCCAAGGTTAACAAGTGATACACCAATTGCATGTTAATTCAATTTCATTTATGCATATCAATGAAAACTTAAATTAGCAACAGAACCTAATATCCTCATAAAAAGAGTACATTATATAGTGGCCAAGTAGAGTTTATGATTTAAAAAAAATCTGAGATAATAAATATATATGGTTATTTCTATATACAATAAAAGTGTGTTAAGGCTTGCTACTATCCGGATAAATGGCCAAGAACTTATGTATCATATCTTGGTCCGCATATTGTTGTTAGGAGGTAGCGGTGGGTAGGAAATTCTTAGACCATATTGGGCATCATCTTGAAGAGATTAGTGGGGTCCTGGCTTCTTTCTTGTTTCCTATTCACTACGTGGCCACATGATAAGCAATTTTGTCCGTCTGCATGACCTCAAAGATGTGTCACCTGACCACATTTCAAAATTATCAGATAAATCTGCCACAGATTTGGACCTGCAAAAATATTAGGCCAAAAAGTCCTTCCTTCTTTGACAGTTAATTGCTGTATGTATATTACTATGGTGATCAACACCTAGTTAATATTAGCAATTATTTATTATTGAAAATAGCCAATATTGGAATTAATGTTTTTCTGACATTTTATCTGTATACATGTTACATGTGTGTATGTTACCTCTGGTCCTCTGAAAACTGTGTGGGATATTTTCTACATATTAAAAGTGACTGTCTGCATCTTCCATATTGTTCTGTGAAGTAAAGAGTTGTGCATCCTTAGAGATTTTTAGGTTGAATCTTTAAATCTGTGATGCTGTTGAAAGATGTGGCCTTTCAGAAGTGAGATGTCCATGAGAGTAGATTCCTAATGAGTGAAATTGGTACTTGCAGAAGCAACAACATGGACGGCTTGCTTCTTCTCCCTGCTTATGTTTGTTATTTTCCAAACAGAAAATGAGTGTCCACACAAGAGATGTCATGATAACAGAATCTACCAGAATCTTAACCTTAGGCTGGCCAGCTTCGAGGCTTGTGAGCTATAAAAGTTGTGTGTTTAAGTCACGCCACCTCTGACAGCTGGTTATGAAAGACTGATCATACCTCTGAGAAAGCCAACAGTGGCTACCTCTCTAGATGTCATTTATCACTCACCTCCTCATTTGCTAATCTTTGGCCATCACAAATAAGACTTTTTTTTTTTTTTTTTTAAAGTTTACCAAAGTCTCTTGAACCTATGGGCTTTTATTATCACCCTTCCTTGAAATCTCTCATCTCCATTTTTAGTTATTAATGTATTCATATACTTCATGTGCTATCTCCTATTTCACTCTCTCAAGGATGCATTCTCTGACCTTCAGAATTTGACTAGACATCATCCTATTCATCCTTAGCTGTGAATCGTTTATATATATGTATATGTGTTATAATATCTTTTCTTGTGTGTTTTGAAGAACTTAATTTGCTTGATGAGTATGTTCCTCTAAAGAAAAAGAATCAAACAGTTATTACTCAACTAAACTTTGTGCTGATGCAATGCTTAGCACTCTGGAGTATCTAAAGAATCAACAAACAGATGAGTGGCCCAGGACACTGATCCAGTCTTTCTAAGTTAAAACATCTGGACTGAGAAAGGAGATATTTGGGCTCTTTTTCTGTTACATTCTATTAATAGCTCTTGATTTTCACAATCTTATTTTTTTATATAATTCAGAAAATATATGTCACAAAACAGTCTTGAATTTCAAAGGAAAAATATGTGTTTATGTCATTAGCACATTTGCATCTAATACCTAAACGGCCTTCTACTAGAATTCGTAGCAGGTTCTTAGTGCTGTTAATTCCTAATATTGTTTCTCAACTTTATGGTTAAAGGTGGAGTTTGTAGCTATTCATGACACAATGCAATATGAAAGTTTATCAGTCTCCAAACACCGCAAGATAAATTAGTGGAAGCACCATGCATGGACCACTGTCTGAACTTCAGCTCTTCTGCTCAGTGACTTCAGGGTCTTAATGGTACACTGAGCCTCATGAGCCTCATCTACAGAAAGCGAGTTGGAGCTACTTCATGGAAGAGTAGACACTTAACATTAGAGTGTTATTTTCTGGCTGTAATACTCTATATTGATATGTGTTAATATATATGCATTTAAAATGAAGGATATACATATTACTTACTGCGCTTGTAGCTGATTATATTCCAAATGCTAATTATGTTCCCCCACAAAAACCTGTTTGCACAAGAGGGTCTGCGCGTAGCTTCTGGAAATCTGTCCCCAGTTGTTTCTGATTCGTAAATAAAGATACCAGCAGCTAATAGCTGGGGAGGAGAGACAAAGGAGGAATTTGAGGGCTCCTGGGTTTGGGATTGGGAGAAGAGGAAGAAGGGAGATCTGTTATGCTCTAGGAGAGGTGGAGAAAGGGGGAGGAGAGACGCCATGCTGGGTGAGTGTGTAGAACAGAGAGGCAGTGCTGCCACATGAAGGGGCCAGGAGAGGTTGCCCAGGGGGCTTCTCAACTGTGTCACGAACGAGCGGCCAGGGTAGAATTAGTAAATAATAACTTAGGATTCCCAGTGGGAGGTAGATTCTAAACAGCATGGAAGTTAGGCAGTAGTCCAGCTCTTGTGACGTTTAAGGCATATTAAAATATATAAGGCTGTGGGAACATAAACTATTGGGATGGGTAGGAACATAAATCCTCTGCCAGGATTTATTAATTACAATTTATTAAGTATAATACTTAATTCTACATCTACCATGACTATAAGAATACCTGTTAGAAACAAAAGAGATTTATTTTGGCTCTTGATACCAGATTCAGCCCATTGTCCCTCATTCCAGTTATTTGTGTCAAACATTGCTCTGATTTTAATGTCTGCTGTAGGTAGACTGTGTGTGCATGGCATTATTTTCGGTAATGTAGAAACTAGCAGGTAAAGCCCAGCTATAGGACATAAATAACTGAGTGGTGAGGCATACTCTTGGGGGCTATAACACCCTCAGTATCTTCCTCAAGATCTTCACATCCTGTCTACCATGAGGTTAATGGCCTTTTGCCCAGACTTCTGCCACCATGATATGTAGCCACATTTGCTAACTCTATTTCTTTATAAAAAGAAAGTCTATGGTGAATGATGAATGGCAGATCATACACATCAAGGGGAACATGACTAAGAATCTTTGAAGACATTAGTATAACATTATAACTTTAATTCTCAGTGAAGTATTCTCAGACACAAAAAGATTATTGTCTTTGTACCTAAAAGTTTTATAAATATGGATTTAATAAACCAAAATGTGCCTGGAACACCAAAAATCTGTTCCTGTCATTATCCCTTAAGTCAAAAATGTCCAGCATTTTTACATTTGTTTCATGACATTGTCATCTACAAAGTTCATGGTTAAGAGTCATGCAATAAATTTCAAAAGTAAGTCACAAAATTTCTTACAATGTTTTAAGCTAATTCATGATTCTGTCTTGGGCGAAGTGGGTATTATTGGCTGCAGGTTGCATAGAAGTCTAAATGATGCAATTCAACAACCATTTCTCTTTTTAACTTATTATGTTTTTGATATAATAAGTAATTTAGAATTGATGTAAGGTATACAGGAAGACATGATAGGTTACATGAGACGTTATGCCCTATTTTATGTAATAAACTTGAATATCTGAGGATTTGTGATATAGAAACAGTGGGGACGCAGACTCACTTCACTGATGACCAAAGGAAGGACAATTACACACTGAATTTTATGTGACTGACTTTAGATAAGAGTGTGTTCCTTCTCTCAAACTTCTAATATCTCCTATCCTCCATCTGTACAAGTCTAAACCCATTCCTAAATACTAAGCAAATGTTTTTTAAGGATCCCTGTCACTTGGGTATTCTGAGCTTCTGGGCTAATATCCACTTATCAGTGAGTGCATATCATGTGTGCTCTTTTGTGATTGGGTTACCTCATCAGGATGATACCCTCCAGATCCATCCATTAGCCTAAGACTTTCATTAATTCATTGTTTTTAATAGCTGAGTAGTACTCCATTTTGTAAGTGCACCATATTTTTTGTATCCATTCCTTTGTTGAGGGACATCTGGGTTTCCAGTTTCTGGCTATTATAAATAGGCTGCTATGAATGTAGTGAAGCATGTGCCCTTATTAATTGTTGGATCATATTCTGGGTATATGCCTAGGAGTGGTATTGCTGGATCATCTGGTAGTACTAAACCCAAATTTCTGAGGAACCACCAAACTGATTTCCAGAGTGGTTTTACCAGCTTGCAGCAATCCCACCAGCAATGGAGGAGTGTTCCTCTTTCTCTATATCCTTGCCAGCATCTGCTATCCCCTGAGATTTTGATCTTAGCCATCCTGACTGGTCTGAGGTGGAATCTCAGTGTTGTTTTGATTTGCATTTCCCTAATGACTAAGGATGTTGGACAGTTTTTAAGTGCTTTTCAGCCATTCGGTATTCCTCAGTTGAGAATTCTTTGTTCATCTTTGTACCCCAAGATACAATTTGTAAAACACATGAAGCGCAAGAAGAAGGGAGGCCAAAATGTGGATACATGATCCTTCTTAGAAGGGGGAACAACATACAATGAGTTACAGAGACAAAGTATGGAGCAGAGACTGAAGTAATGACCATTCAGAGACTTCCCTATCTGGGGATCCATCCCTTATACAACCACCAAACCAAGAGACTACTGTGGATGCCAACAAGTTCTTTCTGACAGGAGCCTGATATACATGTGACCTGAGAGGCTCTACCACAGGAGTGGATGCTCACAGCCATCCATTGGATTGAGCACAGGGTTCCCAATGAAGGAGCTAGAGAAAGTACCCAAAGAGTTAAAGGGGATTTGCAGCCCCATAGGAGGAATGAACTAACCAGTAACCCCAGAGTTCCCTGGGACTAAACCACCAACCAAAGGAAACAAATGGTGAGACTCGTGGCTCTAGCTTCATATGTAGCAGAGGATAGCCTATTCATTCATAAATGGAAGGAGAGGCCCTTGTCACTGTAAAGGTTCTATACCCCATTATAGGGGAATTCCAGGGCCAGGAAACAGGAGTGGGTGGGTTGGTGAGCAGAGGAAAGGGGTAGGGAATGGGTGGTTTTCAGCGGGGAAACCAGGAAAAGAGATAGCATTTGAAATGTAAATAAAGACATATATAATGTATATCTAAAAATAATAATAAAGAATCCTTGTCACTGAACTCAGATGATAACCTCCAGCACAGATTGGCAGGCTGAGATGACTCACACATGCTAAGTACCATTTTGCTTTCTAGAGATGAGAACTGAAGGAATAATTTTTTTCCATGTTCACCTCATAGTGATAGAAAATGGTCGTAGAGGACAGATAAATAAGGATGGGTATATAAACATGTCTCTGCTTAAAGTTGGGCAAGCACAGCCACATAAACTTGGACAGGATCACTTTTACACTTTGTTTTGATATTGAATGAGCAAATATTGTGTGATGTTAGAGTGTAAGAGTTCTTGGGCTCCATTATCTCTTGGGCTGAGCTCCTGAGACCATAGTGAGCTTCCACCTAATCTCAAAAATCCTAGAACAAAATGTAAAATGATTCTAAGCATGTAGGGGATAGAGAGATGGCTCAGTTGCTAGAATGCTTTCTGGACAAGCATCAGGACTTTAGTTCCCATCCCCTTAGCACCCATGTCAAAACTGAACATAGTGTTGTACCCTGTGGAGCAAAATTGTGAGTTGTTCCAAATTTTGGGAAAACGAAGACCTATAGATCTTTGGAGCTAATTTGTCATTGGCCAGCCAGCCTAGCCAAATTGATGCAAGACCTTTCCCAAAACAAGGTAAGAAGAATAAGTAAGAAAGATACTATCATTTTCCTCTAACCTGCATACACATGTACACACACACAAATATACATGCATATATGTACACACTTAAATGAACACACTTGTTTAATACACAAGATATAAGAAAGAAGAAGGAGAAGGAGGAAGAGGAGGAAA
>NC_034604.1:12300725-12321748 GCF_900095145.1 Mus pahari | reverse complement strand
AAGAAGAAGAAGAAGAAGAAGAAGTAGAAGAAGAAGAAGAAGAAGAAGAAGAAGAAGAAGAAGAAGAAGAAGAAGAAGAAGAAGAAGAAGAGTGAATTTTCTAGCTTAACATGAGGGTAATTCTCTGGTCTGTTTTTATTTTCTCCAGTCTTCTTGCCATCAGTTTGAAGTACTGCAATAGATTTCACCCACATCCTGTACATCATTAGTCTTACCAGAAGGGCCTGGGCAGCCTAGACATATCCTATGGAAAAAGCATTCCTCTTCATAGTGAGGTAGTTCTATGTACAAAAGGGACAACTTCTCAGAGTGCTAATCTATCATCTACTCCATGTGATAAAGGGGCTATTGAGAAAGATCCTCTTACTGCTGGAAAATGATGGAGATAAATACAGTGTAGAAAAAAGTATCTAATTTCAGAGGATGTGTACCTTGATTGGAATAGTGGGGAAGCTAATACACTTGATAGAATGTAACCTTCTCTGCTCCTCAGTGGGGTTTCTTAAGGAAAACACCAGCTAATTATGGCTACTTTGGTCCTGCTACCTCTAAGTGTTAATATTTCCTTTATTTAAAATCTCCTAGATGTTCTATAAGAAGTGGCATCTTGCCTCTTCTTTCTATAAGCTCCCTGTAAGCTTTCACAACTTTTATTAATACATCTAGTCTGTTCAGATGCATTTGTAGCTAGTGTATCATTCCCTTTTCCATTTAAGTGAAAAGAAACTAAACTTGAAAAGAAATCTTTCATCTCATTGCCTTTGCCTTGAATGAGTGTGCTGGGCTTGAACTAGCTTCTCTGCCACTCATGACTGCTTGTGTAGCTGTTGAGTAGGTTTTCTTACAAAGCAAGCTGATGTACTTTGCTTTTTGAGAATAAAGAAAGATTTCTCCAAATACCATTCATCATCAAGTAGATTTCCATTAGCACAGTGATCAGTTTCATTAAATAGAATGAATACCTCTATTGTGCACTAGAAGCACTCATCCTGCTTTCAAAAATACATTGAAAATAATTTGATGTCAATTTCCATGGTGACAGGGAAGAAGGATATCTCTTAGAACTGCAACAAGTACATATATTTCTGAGCTATTGTAAAACACTGAATTGTTCCCTTTGTGTCAAGAGTTCTTTGGGTTTTGTTACTATTGTTTCATTACCTGAGGCAGGGGGGATATAGCTCTTAACAAAAAATGTGGGGCAATCTGTGAATGTATCCTGCTTCATATCTTGCTAGCCAATCAATCTTTTATGAGATAGTGCTTCAAAAGAAGGATCTTAATTTAGTGCTTGTGAAAATTTTTGATAATGTAACTTCATCTTGATGGATAAGTTATATGTAAGATGTCAGTACCCAAGAGGTCCTTGCTTTGCCTGTTGCTACTTTGTGTGACCCTTTAACCCCAGAGGAACATAATGTCAGGATTCTACAGCTGGAGGCACACAATGAGCTTGTGAACTTGAAGTACACCTTCCTATGCAGACAAATAGGCTTTTGCATCAAATGCTGGTAATAGGCTCCCTGTAGTTTTGTGGCTCTCTAAGTTACACCTCTGTACTTCATATATGCTATTTAAAAATGACTGAATAATGTTGTTAGAAGAGAAAGTTCTTGAAAGAGAATCATCAGAAGCTCCCATGATTAACCTATGTCATCTATGTTTAGTCTGTACATTAATCTGAATAATAAATTTGAAAGAGTAAGAAAATTGTGTACCAATCCCTTACTGCTATGTAATAAGTAGGCTGATATGTGATGAAGAAGGGCAGAACTTTGTCCAGAGGTCTTATGAGTCAGAAAGATATTACAAGCTAACTACTTATTCAAATTTCATTTCTGCCAGTTTTTTCTTTTTTCTTTTTGCATGGTGAACAAATTAAGTTAACTTTCTGGGCATTTGAAGTAGCAAGTGTCATGAAAATGAGTAAATAATTATGAAAATAAATAAATAACATATTGAATAGTTAAACTGTAAAACCACAACCAAACTCCCTCGTTTCAAAATGGCCAAAGTTCACTTGGAATATATTGAATTTGAGAATGGGAAAGTGATTGAGTGGCTTTCTTAAGCTAGCTGTTTGATATCTTTATCAGTGAGTTAATTAAAATAAAAATAGAATTTATATTTTAGGAGAAATATTCTTATAAAAATAATGTGCTACCTTTTTGAAGATAGAACTCTTAAGTTCATTCAGAGACATTGAGTCCTACCATCTGCCAAAAGTATACCTAACTGAGCCCACACAAGTGGAACCAGTTGCATAATGGATGAGATGTCATAATCGTGGATCTAATTTCAGGATTATCCCAAGAGAAAATCTGATCCACATTTAATTTGTTTGGGGAAAGGAAAAACAATCTCTTTCTGACAGTGTACGCATCAGGCCATCTCTGTTCTTTCTGCCAGAGGCCAAATGGCTTCAGCCAGCTGTCTTGGCCATCCAAAAATTTTTCAACCCTGTATTAGCCAGTCTCCTTACTGATTACTACCTCTGGCAGACCCTGGTACAATAGCAGGCGTGCCCTTAATTCAGAACAGCCTGATAGATTCTGCAGGTACAAATTTACTTTCACTGTTAGAACCTGTGTAATCCTAAATGAATTGTGATTGTGACGGATGAACTTGACTTTCATATTAGTAACCCACATAAAAGTCTTTTTATTTGTTGGCAAGATTATGCCACAAAGGGGAAACAAATTTGACAGTTTTGTAAACACTGCTCTCTTTATACATATGCCCTTTTCCTCCAGCTCTTCAGGACATTTCTATTCATAACTTGTACTCATTGGTAAGCTTAATTTGAGCACAGTTGGGGTCGTTGAATAGAGCAATTGATATTTACTAAAATAATTTTAGATTGTCTAAAACCAAAGATAATAAGATCTTTTAAATATCCCAGAGTCATATGTTTACTAGAAATTCATGTTGAGATACTGCTGAGGACATTAATTCATTAAGAAAAATGAGTCACTGGGTGTCTACTGAGTTTCCATTTCTTACATTAGACAGGGGTTAGATTTGTAAGATTCAATGTTTCATGGAAGGGCAGGCAGGAAGGAGGAGGAAACAAAAGAATTCAGATCTAGTGAGCAGCCCTGTTTCGGGCTCCCGACATCCGGGCACCTTCCCTGTCAGAGGAGAGGCTCTGCCCGGGAAGGCTCTGACTATTGCTCTTATTTTTTAAAGAGCAGAAGAATGCCTTTTACACTAGGTCCCTGGGCTATTCAGTGTCTGTTTTTTTGGTCACCCAAGTAGTATTAGACACAAGCTCCATCTTGTGTAGTGGGCTTAAGTCAAACCAGATTTTGGTTGGTTACTCTCACAACATTGTGTCACCATTTCACTACCATATATTTAAGGCAGAACACCAATGTTGATCAAAGGGTTTGTGGCTGTGTTTGTTGTACTTTTCCTAGCACCATGCAGAATATCTTCCTGTACCTAAGATGTTATTAGATAGGAGTGAAGAATCTACGTAGTCACCAGATAGACTTCTACGTGTTCAATGAGTTGAGTTGTCTTTAGTAATAGGACCTTGCTGACAGGTGGTGTAGAGAAACATATAGCCATGGTAACAGCCTGAGTTCTTTGTAGATTCCCATGTGAACCATTTGAACATCTCAGTAAGATGTAATTGAGTTCAAATACTGGAAGCTTCTTTTGGTGAGGAGGGGTATCCTGTTAAAAATAAGTCTCCTTTGTTATTTAGTCACTTCACTTATATGTGTACTTGCATTCATACGTATATATTTTTCTATTATGTTTGTCTATTTGTTATCTCTCTAATCTCTGCATCAACTAATATATCTTTCTATCATCTATCAGTTATCCATCTATCACACATTTACAGCTATTGTCTACCAATCATCTTTTGTCTATTCCCTTCATTCTATCAAACAATCAATATATCAATCACATATGTATTTGTGATTGATTAACTTATCTTTTAACCATCTAATTATCACCTATCTTTCTTTCAGTCATCTATTTTCATCTGTTTCTCTGCCTCTCATTTCCTTTTTAATTGCTCTAGCTATCATATGCAAAGGGAAAAAAACATTTTCTCAAAATAAGCAGTCTTGAGGGTCATCATTTTGTTTTCAGTCCCTCAGTGTCTGATTCCAAAAGCTCAAAATTCAGATATGTAACAAAACCCACACTGAATACCCAGTTACAGCCACCTCAGCAGTACATTAAGGAGATTAAACTATCCTTGGCCGCCACTAAAATCAGCTACTCTCCATGTTAAGTGTGGATGTAGCTTTTATGGAAGTTCTCTCTTCTTTGCTAACCCACTTTCATTATAAGATTGAACAAAACACAGGAAAATGGTGCCCTGTGGGGCATTGACATTCACATAGCCTCAGTCTACTTAGCTCCCTGTCCATTTGTATGTTTATGGACATCTCTTTCTATAGGTTAGGGAAGTTTTCTTCTATAATTTTGTTGAAGATATTTACTGGCCCTTTAAGTTGGGAATCTTCACTTTCTTCTGTACCTATTATCCTTAGATTTGGTCTTCTCATTGTGTCCTAGATTTCCTGAATGTTTTGGTTTAGAAGTTTTTTGCATTTTATATTTTCTATGACTGTCAATGTTGTTTTTTTTTTTTTTAAAGATTTATTTATTTATTATATGTAAGTACACTGTAGCTGTCTTCAGACACTCCAGAAGAGGGCGCCAGATCTTGTTACAGATGGTTATGAGCCACCATGTGGTTGCTGGGATTTGAACTCTGGACCTTCGGAAGAGCAATCGGGTGCTCTTACCCACTGAGCCATCTCACCAGCCCCCAATGTTTTTTATGGTATCTTCTGCACCTGAGATTCTCTCTTTTATCTCTTGTACTCTGTTGGTGATGCTTACATATATGACTCCTGATCTTTTTCCTAGATTTTCTATTCCAAGGGTTGTATCTTTTTGTTTTCTTTATTGTTTCTATTTCCATTTTTAAATCCTGGATGGTTTTGTTCACTTCCTTCACCTGTTTGTTTGTGATTTTCTGTAAATCTTTACGGAATTTTTGTGTTTCCTCATTAAGGGCTTCTACTGGTTTACCTGCGTTCTTCTTTAAGGGAGTGATTTATGTCCTTCTTAAAGTCCTCTATTATCATGGGATGTTATTTTAACTTAGAGTCTTGTTTTTCCGGTGTGTTGGGGTATCCACAGCTCATTGTGGTGGGAGAACTGGGTTCTGATGATGTCAAGTAGCCTTGGTTTCTGTTGCTTATGTTCTTGCCCTTGCCTCTCGCCATCTGGTTATCTCTGGTGTTAGCTGGTCTTGCTTTCTCTAACTGTGGCTTGTCCTTCCTATAAACCTGTGTGTCAGTACTCCTAGAAGACCAGTTTTCTCCAGGAGGAATTTGGGTATGGAGATCTGTGACACAGGGCCAGTTCTGTGTGCAGACAGAAACCTGAAGGATCTTGTCCCAGGCTACTACTCGGTTCCTGTGTCCTGAAGGTTCCTGGCGTGTCCCTCTGAGCAGAAGGGGTGGTCTTATTTGTGGTCACAGGCGTGTCTGTACTCCTGGGAGACCAGCTTTCTCCTGGCAGTATTTGGATATGGAGCACTGTGGCACAGGATCAGCTTTGGGCTCTGTGGCATAGGATCAGCCACATGTGAATACAGTGCATTCTGCCAGCTACAAAAAATTGTGTATGAGAACACACATACACACAAACACACATGTATACACATATACATACACACACAAATATACACATACACACAAATATGCACATTCACACGGTTATACACATATAGACACATATACAATAATATACAATAAACACATGGATATACACATGTACACTTACACAAAAGTATATATATACACACACATATATACATACACACAGATACACACATACATATATACACACATACAGGTGAATATATACATACATACACACAATATTTGTACATGTATAAACATGGATACACACAAACACACACACTTGAGAGATAAATTAAATGATTTAGAGAGAGATTAAAAGGGGAAAGGGGATAACCTTGGAAAGAAAGACAGGGGTACACATATCTTCAGATCTATAACTAAACCAATGAATTCTGATTATATTTTAAATACAGAAAATTCTTAACTTATAATGAAGTTATAACCCCCAGACTCATTGTAAAATAAATTGTTATAAATGGAAAATACATTTAATACCACTGAGTAGGACAGCATAGGCTAACCTAGCTAGTCTAGCTTAGAGTTGGGCACAATAGTCCAACACAAAATATAGTTTATAGGAATGTGTGGCATATCACAGCTCCACACAAGCTAGACATTTTTTAGACATAATGGAATTTGAGAGCGTCAAGCCAGTATCTATGCCAACGGGATTTACTGCAGACTGTCGCTTCCCCTGCTGATTATGTGGCTTCCAGTGCACTATAATTTATTGTCTTTGCCCTGCACAGGGACATTCATGCCACAGATGTTAAGTTTGGAGAGAAATCTAAATTCTAAATTTGAAGCATTATCTTTACTGAATGACTACTGCTTTATAGAGTTGAAAAATCATAAGTCAAGGAGATGTATATTCTGGAATATCCATTAGAGGGGGTATTTTTTTGGCATGTCCTATGATATAATTTCAGTTTTAAAATATCACACACCCCCTACTTTTGCATAGAAAAGCTTGGAGGAGATCAAAGGGAATAGCAGATGTAAATGTAATTGTCTGCTAAAATCGTGTATAGGAAAATAAAAATATATGACCTTAATTTTAGTGCGGGGAGTTCTGTCCAAGATTAATCTTTTGACCACATGTGTAATTATTTCTGAGACTTAATTTTGTGGTTTTGTTTACTTGAGATAGGTTGATGTGCCACCGCATGGCAGAATATTCTCGAGCCTATGAAGCTAACACTTGGGATTGCACCCAAAAATCTGGTAGAGAATGTCTTTCCAGAGAGTGTCAGAATACATAAAACAAGGAAAGAGTCTCCAGGTCCTTGCTCCCAGTAGGTTCACTAAAGTGAAGAGCTTTCTTTGCCCCTGCCCTTGTTTCCTTTAGCTAAGCTTTCCCAAGAATCCTCCTAAATGAGCTTAGTGACTTTAATGACTGATTAAATTCATTGCCCTTAGCTTTCAGCAAAAGTACTGTTAAGCAGGACATTGGTCTAGCAAGGATTCTCAGAATTGGTGTTTCCTCCCAGCAATTTTCCATCCACATACCACCTCCTACCTTTATAATATTCATTTTCCTTTATTTTATTGTTACTTGAGCCTCATCTCTCTCCCTTAGTGTGAAGCCTTCTTTGCCATAGCTCTTAGAGAGTATGCTTCATCCATGCACAAAATTCATGTCAAGAACTAATGCTTTTTGTTTTTTATATACTGGGAAAAACACAAAAAGAAGTTGACTGGAAAAGAAGAAAAGTAGCCTGGGTTACCAGGAAATGAGACAGAAATGTATAAGGAGGAATGGAGAATGGAAGCAGTGAGCAATCATGGTAGTAAAACCAGTTGGTGACTGTATATAGGATGGATCCCCAGGTGGGGCAGTCTCTGGATGGTCCTCCCTTCAGTCTCTGCTCCACACTTTGTCTCTGTCACTCCTTCCATGGGTATTCTGTTCCCCCTTCAAAGAAGGCTAGAAGTATCCACACTTTGATCTTCCTCCCTTTTGAGCTTCATGTGATCTCTGAATTGTACGTTGGGTATTCTGAGCTAATATCCACTTATCAGTCAGTACATATCATGTGTGTTCTTTTGTGATTGGGTTACCTCACTCAGGATGATATCTTACAGATCCATCTATTCAACTAAGAATTTCATAAATTAATTGTTTTTAATAGCTGAATAGTACTCCATTGTATAAATGTACCACATTTTCTGTATCCATTCCTCTGTTGAGGGACATCTGGGCTCTTTCCAGTTCTGGCTATTATAAATAAGGCTGCTATGAACATAATGGAGCGTGTGTCCTTCTTACTTGTTGGATCATCTTTTGGATATATGCAAGGAGTGGTATAACTGAGTCTTCAGGTAGTACTATGTCCAATTTTCTGAGGAACCAGCAAACTGATTTCCATCCCACATACAATCACCAAACCCACACAAGACTATGGGTGCCAACAAGTACTTGCTGAGAGGAGCCTGTTATAACTGTGTCTTGAGAGGCTCTGCCAGTGTCTGGCAAATACAGAATTGGATGCTCAGAGCCATCCATTGGACTGAGCACAGGGTCCCCAATGAAGGAGCTAGAAAAAGTACCTAAGGAGCTGAAGGGGTTTGCATCCCCATAGGAGGAACAACAATATGAACTAACCAGTATCCCAAGAGCTCCCAGGGACTAAACCACCTACCAAAGAATACACACAGTGGGACTCATGGCTCCAGCTTCATACGTAGCAGAGGATGGCGTAGTTGGTCATCAATGGGAGGAGAGGCCCTTGGTCCTGTGAAGGCTCTAAGCCCCGGTGTAGGGGAATGTCAGGGCCAGGAATCGGAAGTGGGTGGGTTGGTGAGCTGAGGAAGTAGGAGAGGATAGGGGGGTTTCAGAGGGGAAACTAGGAAAGGGGATAACATTTGAAATGTAAATAAAGAAAATATCTAATAAAAAAAGAGAGAGAGAAAAAAACAGTTGGTGATATGGCTTGAAAACAGAGACCCTTCATCTGTGCCCCAACTACTCATTTATCCTCTTGATTGTTTTCAGAAGGGATAAGCCACAAAATTCTTACCTTTGGTGCCTTCTGTTCTCCTTCTCCTCCATACAACCTTCTTTTCCTATTAGAGTAATAATTTTCCTTATATCCTACAAATCTCTTTTATGCTGAAAATTCTGTAAAACTAGAAATACTTTGATAAACTGTGTTCACCTGAAGAAACAAATTAATTCTGTCTCACAGGATCCAGGGGGAAATACACAACCACTCCTGTGCATGTGTGAGTACGTGTGTGTGTGTGTGTGTGTGTGTGTGTGTGTGTGTGTGTGTTTGGCGTGTGTGGTGTGTGTGGTGTGTATGTGTGTGTGTGTGTTCTCTCTCTCTCTTTCT
The DNA here is from genome assembly GCF_900095145.1 of Mus pahari. Lineage (NCBI taxonomy): Eukaryota > Metazoa > Chordata > Mammalia > Rodentia > Muridae > Mus > Mus pahari. Next base: position 12,312,732 of record NC_034604.1, on the reverse strand, counting down.
CTCTCTCATGCACACACACACACACACACAGAGGGACATACACACACACACATGGATAGGGACACACATATATATATAATCTTGTGACTTTGGTTAGGAGTTTTCATTCTTCACTTAATCCCTTAAAGACTTAAGTCTTAACTGAATGAAGATTTGGTCTGACAGTACACATATCTCTGAAAATATATTAGTAATTACTAAGATCACTTTAACATTGTTGTTTCCTCCACTTTGGGTGGGTTTTGAGTAGGTAGACTAATATTAACTTAAAATACTTGTGATTATTTTCAGTTTTCAAAAATAAACTTCAAAGAACCTTCCTTGGAGAAAATGTGTCTAGAATAAGGTTGTCTGTAATTCTGTAATATTTTCATCTCTTATTTTAGAATTTTGGTGGCAATCTGTCCCAAAAGGTGAGTGGGACCGGAGCACAGGATGAGTTCATTATTTTGTGTGTCAGGCATTTAGAGTTGCCATTCTGATGTCGTAACAAGCCTTGTGAAAAGAATCTCTCAACTACCCAATGGCTCTGGTGTTGAAATTACAGGTATGTGGTCAACAGTCGGATCAAGTCTTTTCATCAGTGAAACTGCTGAGTTGTATGAGAACCCTCACACTCATGCAATCACACAGATATCAATCAGTGATCTAGGGTTTTGTACTCTTGAACGGAAATAAAATCCAACCACAGCATTTATCATCAAGTCCAGAGGACATACTGGGCTGGAGTCTGCCTTTTCACTAAATCAGAAAGGGCTAGTGAAAAAAATTATGAGGGAGGGGAATTTGTTGGTTTTTGGGTCTTGAACAAAAAGAAAAGGTGTCATGTAAAAGTCTGCAATAGATATAGAGCTCTGACGTGATCAGAGAATGGTGCTGTCATGGATAATAAAGCTTTCTTAGACTCTTACATTTAATTCATATGAAACATAGCTTATTTCAAGGATATAGCTTTTATTTTTAGTTTCTGAACTTGGAGATAATGACAGTTTTGTATTTAATACTTTCTCACATTCTAATATCTTTTTGAAAAATAGATTCTTTGATAAATTTACACACACACACACACACACACACACACACATATATATATATATATGATCATATCCATCCCCATTTTGTCCTCAAACTCCTTCCACATCCTTCCACTATATCCCCTTGTCACTCTGTCTTTAAAGTCCAGTGAGTACAATTGGTGCTGCCAATATGAGCATGGATATAGGGACACCTACTGATACACGGGGCAACCTACCTAGGGCCACAATCCTGAAGAAAACTGGCCCTTGTTCCCTCAGCAAACCATCAGCTGCCAAAAATGGCTTTCATGAGTTCATCTCTGATACACACAGGAATTTTTATTTTCTTCAGACCTTGTGTAAACTACCACATTTTCTATGGCTTTCGGGGGGCAACGGTCCTGTTCTGCCTAGAAATTGTCATTAACAGTTATCTTCCCAAACTCTGGCTTTACGATTTTGACAGATCCTCCCCTACAATGTATCATTAGCCTTGGGGGAAAAGGGCTTGATATTAATATCCTATTTTGACTGTACCACAAAGTTACTTAGGCCCAATTATAACAGCATAAGTCTTTTAATTTTCTTTGCATGGCAGATGAGCCTAAAACAAGTGAAAACAAGCCACCATTTCTAAGCATCCCAAAACATTTTTTACAAGGAAATAAACATCTAATGATTATAAACAAAGTAACTTAATAGTATTGTATATAGAGGTATGTAGGTGTTCAGGTGTGCATAAGTAGAGGAAACATTGGTTTTCTTTAAGAAACAATATTCATGTGACCATACTAAGTAGCAATGCATTGGTTATGTAAAAGTCAACAGGCATGGCAATCTCTTGTTCTTACAGAACACCCACATAGAATTGCTTCTCAAATCCTAAAAGCAAACAGAATACATCATCTACATGTGTTGAAAAATTCTTCAATATTGTGTGGAGTTGAAATTTATTTATTTTTCAAGCTGAGTTATCACCAGTATTGTGTGTGAGAGAAAAAGCCTGTCTGAGCATAACGTATGACTCTCGTGCCTATTCATATTGTTTCCTTGTGGAGATCTACCAGAGAGATGGACTTTGCATTTGTAACTGGTCAAAGAAATTAATTAATTAAATTCTTCAGGAAATCATTATATAAATATATTTTGGTTATTATAGGCATAGACTATAAAATAAGTTAAACAGTAGTCATTGCTGGGGTTTGGTATCTCAGTAATATTCAGTAATAGAATTCATTTCTAATGAAAATTTTAATTAAATAATTTTAAACCCAGAGCTCTCACATAAATACATGTCATTTGAAAACATTTGAACTAGATAACCATTAAAGAATAGATTACCATAATCAGAACTTTTCCAACTTTTCTCATGTAACATCAGAATAAGGTAAATATGAGCCCCTAGGCAATGAACTCTCATGTTCCATGATTCAAGTATGAAAATTCTGTGAAGTTCCATAAGTATTCATCAGTGCATTCTGAATATGAGATTTACATGCTTACTTCAATACAAATTGTCATATCCCTGTGTCTTTGAATAAGAAAATATTAAAACATAATCCAACATTACACCCTGGTTTCCAGTAGCTACTCGAATTCCACTTGAATCAGCAAGGTGTGTTCTAATCTAGAGTCTCTGAGTGACTTGTGCTTTGAGTCATAGCCCTTAGAACATGTTAAGAAGGTCGTTCATAGTGTCCTTAACTCATAAGGTTATGTGTTAGGACTTAGACATTTTAAGAAAACTGTTAAGTTTTAACCTTCCCATGCCAAGCCACTCTGCTCTCAAAGTGGTCTGTGGCTGCCCATAATAGAAACGTACTTCCTTGTCCAGGGCTCTCAGTGGAGTAAAAACACAATCAAACCAAGAAATTACCTGTTGAGAACCTCAGTGTTGCTCTCACCCTAACCCAGACCAAGAAATTTAGAGACACGTTGTGTAAGACTATTATACATATGCTCTGATAATGGATGCGAGGTTGAGCAAAAGGCTTATCTATCCAAGTCAGTCCATGTTCTAAGTCACTCCTGTAGGTATGCATACATTCATCTAAGCTACAGACACTAGGTTCTGAACATACTGTGAACAGTTGTCATTTGCTGGCAGAGTAGTGTTTAGTTGTGTACTCTGCAGTTTTTGCTTACATTGCCTTAGAATTAGCAAATGGAAGAGATAGACATGTAAATATATAAGATCATACATATGAAAACTTCTTCATCAGGATATGTCCAGTCATTCAGCAGTGTCAAAATGAGAGTGATCACTCAGGGAAGGCTAATATTAGGAGAGAAGGTATTGAACTCAAACTGCAGAAGTGAGTAAGCGTTTCCACCTTGACCAAGCCACAGAAAGAGGGATGAATGAATTGTTCAGGGACGGTAGTTTGCTTTCTCAGTTGACTATCTCCAATTGCCCATGAAACCATCCAGGGGGCTATGGGTAACAGAGTTAGAAATTTGATCCAGTCCTCACTGGATTAAGTAGAGGAATCTGTGACATCTGACATAGATATCAACAAGGATAAAATCAAGAATCTGCAATATCCCCGCGATCGCCTGTTCTTCGGTTGTTGGAAATGAAATCAAATAGAAATGTGTGATGTAATTATTATAACTAATAAGCAAGGAAAGGAAAGTACCTGACACAACACAACACTGAGAAAACACTGTGACATGAGTGTGTGTTGTGGGGGGTGGAGTTATTTTCTCTCAGCTCTTTTGTGCTTCCTTAAATCCTCTGATTTGACAGAAGAATGATGCTAATTCTGTTTTTCCTCTGATACCCTAAAAATATCCTTACATTTATTTGTACATGTATGCATAAATCTGCTGCTATGGTCACCACAGTTTTTATGTGTAAGGATTTTGAGAAACCTGTGATATGTGACAGATATTATATCTGTTAATGTATTATACATAAGGCTAGCTTAGATCTATTTTATCTTAGCTCTTGCCATCTATTCAACCGTGAGTTTGCATAAAATACCTATTCCTGCTACCCTTACAGTATGCGGCATTTTCTCAAAAGTGACCTGTGTGCTCCTGTGTGTTTCTGTGGCAACGACGCCTCAAGGGTTCCCCCTAACAAAGAAGCCCAGGCTTCTGAGAAGTTAATGTTCTCTCTTTTGAAGACTGAGAGTTTGTGAGATCACACACTAGGTAACTGAAGCCTGCAACATCATAAAGGTGTTTTCAAATTCGGGCATTCTGTGAATAAGACATGAAATGAATTTCATGCACATCAGTTCCCTGGAGCCTTGTCACAAAAGATAAGGCCAAACTGAAGGAGGCCATGTTATTTCTTGTGGGCTACTGAGCAGCAGAGTTAATAACTGAATCATAATTTCACTCCAGGACACAAAGCTGCTACATCCTGTCCCCTCCCGATCCTTTATACATAGTGGTAGAAGCAGAATTTCTTTTAAGTCAGATCAAATGGTGAATGTATCTATACGTATACTCTTACAGTTGGTTTAAACGTGTATGTAAAGATTCCCTTTGTGAATCTGTCATAAATTAATATTGCCATTATGGACAACATATTTCACTTATGTGGTATATTGATATTATTATCTCAGATAGTCATTATCATCATCTCAAACATGAATCCTATGCAAAGTGTTTAGTGGTCCTTAGGTTTCAAGTAGTGTGTTCTCTCAATCCTGATTCAGTGTTGGATCTTGTATCTTGATATGGCCAGTGATATTCCCAGCCTGTGGTGAATGGGAGAAAATGTCTGGGGACGTACTCAGTCATTCTCAACTCCTCTTTTATTCTTGATGTTTTGTTGTGAGAATATGTATAGCCTTGATGAATACCAGGGAGTCTTAGGGGGTACATGTCCCTACTTCCCACTATAGTCAGCCTGCTACCAGATGAAATTCTGGCAATAATAATCTGAAATGAATGAGACTGGCTAACTCTATTGAATTCAACCAATGTCTGATGAAACTTAAAACAGATGCATCAAATTCATATTAATTATCTGAACATAAAGATTTATTTTTCTTACTTAGTGTGCAGCTGCACTGTTCCTGTGTATAGTTGATGAGAACTTATGTGCATATACCTGAGCATCCACAAAGGACTGCTTCTGGGATTTGCCCATGGATACTGAAGGGAGCAGATGCTCATTTCCCTTCTTTGATGTATCATTTGCATATAATACTCTAAATCATCTCTAGGTGATTTATAATGCACAATAAAATGTGAATAAATGTATTAGCAGCTTTTCTGTATTGATTTTAGACTAATGAACAATAGAAAAATGGTCTTACATGTTCAACATAGATGTAGGATTTTTTTTCTAAAATAGTTTTGATTCCTGGATGGTTCAAATATATAGAGATATTGATATAGAGGACTAACGGTATTTATACTATGATTTATAATATTTTCTAAGTTGTATTTATTTTATGTATGTGAATACAGTGGTGGTCTTTTCAAACACACCAGAAGAGGGCACTGGATCTCATTACAGATGGTTGTGAGCCACCATGTTGTTGTTGTGAATTTAACTTGGTACACTTAACCACTAAGCCATCTCTCTAGCCTATGATTTACAATTTATAGTGCAGAGATATATTTCCATTGTACATTTTCATGTGTATTAAATATTTTATTATCCTCTTGCAGTCTTATCAGTTTTATATAATGATTTTTTTCTTGGAGATTCTACAAGAATCTCCAAGATTCTCCTTCAATAAATTTTACCAAAATCACTTTGTAGACCTGGGTTATACATATGTTTTAAAGATGGATTAACTATTGACCTGATAGAAGCTGAAAATAAGAACGTATATATAACCTGAATAAATACATTCAAATGAAGCATTATGCTAAGATGCTTGCTTAATATGAGGTCACAACTGAAAGATGGGAAAGGTCTATGTGGGGAACATACTTATGAGAACTATGGTAGACCATGTCCATGGTTAATTTGCAGATAACGCAGATAGTAAAAGAAAACCTGCTATGCCTCGTGAAGCACAGGTAGGAAATCTCTTTGCCATCATCAGAAGCCAGGAAGCTGTGCATCTTAGTGGTTTCTTATCTCCAGTCTCAGTGTTCCATATCATTGGCATGGATACAGCTTAGACAATAGTACAATCTCTTTCATTTCAGTAAATAGCCTGGCTTTACCCCACTTACTTTAAAGTATTTTTATGGATAGTTAAGAAGGACATTGATAACTCCCTTAAAGAAATACAGGAGAACACAGCTAAACAGGTAGAAGTCCTTAAAGAGGAAACATTAAAAATCCCTTAAAGAATTACAGGAAAACATAAACAAACAGGTGAAGGAAATGAAAATAACCATCAAGGATCTAAAAATGGAAGTAGAAGCAATAAAGAAATCACAAAAGGAGACAACTCTGGAGATAGAAATCATAGGAAAGAAATCAGGAGCCATAGATGCAATCATCACCAGCAGAATACAAGAGATGGAAGAGAGAATCTCAAGCACAGAAGATTCCATAGAAAACATGAACACAACAATCAAAGAAAATGCTAAATGCAAAAAGATCCTAACTCAAAACATTCAGGAAATTCAGAGAACAATGAGAAGACCAAACCTAAGGATAATAGGTATAGATGAAATGAAGATTTTCAACTTAAAGGGCCAGCAAATACATTCAACAAAATTATAGAAGAAAATTTCCCTAACCTAAAGAAAGAGATGCCCAGGAACATACAAGAAGCCTACAGAACTCCAAATAGACTAGACCAGAAAAGAAATTCCTCCCAACACATAATAATTAGAACAACAAATGCACTAAATAAAAATAGAATATGAAAAGCAGTAAGGGAAAAATGTCAAGTATTAGAATTATACCAGATTTCTCACATGAGACTATAAAAGCCAGAAGATCCTGGACAGATGTTATAAAGACCCTAAGAGAACANAAATGCCAGCTCAGGCTACTAAATCCAGCAAAACTCTCAATTACCATAAATGGAGAAACCAAGGTCTTCCATGACAAAAGCAAATTCACACAATATCTTTCCATGAATCTAGCCCTTCAAAGGATAATAAAGGGAAAATTCTAACACAAGGAGAGAAACTACCCCTAGGGGGAAAAAAAAAAAAACAAGAAAGTAACATTTAAACAAACCTAAAAGAAGATAGCCACAAGAACAGAATCCCAACTTTAACAACAAAAATAATGGGAAGCAACAATTACTTTTCCGTAGTATCTCTTAATATCAATGGACTCAATTCCCCAATAAAAAGACATAGATTAATAGACTGGCTATGTAAACAGAAACCAACATTTTGCTGCATATAGGAAACCCACCTCAGGGACAAAGACAGACACTACCTCAGAGTAAAAGCCTGGAAAACAAATTTCCAAGCAAATGTTCCCAAGAAACAAGCTGGAGTAGCCATTCTAATATCGAATAAAATCAACATTCAACCTAAAGATATCAAAATAGATAAGGAGCAGCACTTCATACTCATTAAAGATAAAATCTACCAAGATGAACTCTCAATTCTGAACATCTATGCTCTAAATGCAAGGGCATCCACATTCATTAAAGAAACTATAGTAAAGCTCAAAGCACACATTGCACCTTATACAATAATAGTGGGAGACTTCAACACCTACTCTCACCAATGGACAGATCTTGGAAACAGAAACTAAACAGAGATACATGGACACTAACAGAAGTTATGAAACAAATGGATTTAACAGATATCTATAGAACATTTTATCCTAAAACAAAAGAATATAAGTTCTTCTCAGCACCTCACGGAACCATCTCCAAAACTGACCATATAATCAGTCACAAAACAGTCCTCAACAGATACAAAAATATTGAAATAATCCCATGCATCTTATCAGATCACCACAGACTAAGGCTGATCCTCAATAACAACATATATAGTAGGAAGCCCACAAATATTAGGAACAACACTAATGAATTGAACAACACTCTACTCAATGATAACTTGGTCAAGGAAGAAATAAGGAAAGAAATTAAAGACTTTTTAGAGTTTAATGAGAATGAAGCTACAACATACCCAAACATATGGGACACAATGAAAGTATCCTAAGAGGAAAACTCATAGCTCTGAGTTCCTCCAAATCGAAACTGGAGAGAGCATACACTAGCAGCTTGACAGCACACCTGAAATCTCTAGAATAAAAAGAAGCAAATTCAAGAGGAGAAGAGGACAGGAAGTAATCAAACTCAGGGCTGAAATCAACGGAGTGGAAACAAAAAGAACTACACAAAGAATCAACCAAACCAGGAGCTGGTTCTTTGAGAAAATCAACAAAATAGATAAACCCTTAGCCAGACTAACCAGAGGGCACAGAGAAATTATCCTAATTAATAAAATCAGAAATGAAAAGGGAGACATAACAACAGAATCTGAGAAAATCCCAAAAATCATCAGTTTCTACTATAAAAACCTATACTCAACAAAATAGGAAAACCTGGATGAGATGGTCAATTTTCTAGACAGATAACAGGTACCAAAGTTAAATCAGGATCAGATTAATGATCTAAATAGTCCCATGTCCCCTAAAGAAATAGAAGCATTCATTAATAATCTCCCAACCAAAAAAGCACAGGACTAAACGGGTTTAGTTCAGAGCTCTATCCTTATAAGAAGACCTAATTCCAGTACTCCTCAAACTATTCCACAAAATAGAAACAGAAAGTACTCTACCCAATTCATTCTATGAAGCCACAATTACTCTGATACCTAAACCACACAAAGACACAACAAAGAAAGAGAACCTCAGACCAATTTTTCTTATGAATATGGATGCAAAAATACTCAATAAAATTCTCAGAAACCAAATCTAAAACCACATCAAAATGATCATCCATCATGATCAAGTAGATTTCATCCCACAGATGCAGGGATGATACAATATATAGAAATCCATCAACATAATCCACTACATAAACAAACTCAAAGACAAAAACCACATGATCATCTCATTAGATGATGAGAAAACATTTGACAAAATCCAAAACCCATTCATGTTAAAAGTCTTGGAAAGGTCAGGAATTCGAGGCCCATACCTAAACATAATAAAAGCAATGTACAGCAAACCACTAGCCAGCATGAAGCTAAATGGAAAGAAACTTGAAACATTCCCAGTAAAATCAAGGACTAGACAAGGTTGCCCACACTCTCCCTATACATTCAATATAGTACTTGAAGTATTGAGTATTGTCCTAGACACAGCTATTAGACAACAAAAGGAGATTGAAGGAATACAAATTGGAAAAGAAGAAGTCAAAATATAAGCATTTCCAGATGATATGATAGTATACATAAGTGAGCCCAAAAATTCCACCAGAGAACTTTTAAACCTGATAAACAACTTCAGTGAAGTAGTTGGATAAAAATTAACTCAAACAAATCAGTGGCCTTTTTCTACACAAAGGTTAAACAGAATGAGAAAGAAATTAAGGAAACAACACCCTTCCCAAGAGTCACAGATAATAAAAAATACCTTGGTGTGTTTCTAACCAAGGAAGTGAGAGATCTGTATGATAAGAACTTCAAGTCTCTGAAGAAAGAAATCAAAGAAGATCTCAAAAGATGGAAAGATCTCCCATGCTCATGGATTGGCAGGATTAATACAGTTAAAATGGCTATCTTGCCAAAAGCAATCTACAGATTCAATACAAATCCCATAAAATTCCAACTCAGTTCTTCACAGAGTTAGAAAAGGCAATTTGTAAATTTATCTGGAATAACAAAAAACCCTAGGATTAAAAAAAAAATCTTAACAATAAAAGAACCTCTGGTAGAATCACCATCCCTGACCTCAAGCTGTACTACAGAGCAATTGTGATTAAAAACTGCATGGTACTGGTACAGCAACCAACAGGTAGATCAATGGAATAGAATTGAAGACCCAGAAGTGAACCCACACGCCTATTGTCACTTGATCTTTGCCAAAGGAGCTAAAACCATTTAGTGGAAAAAAGACAGCATTTTCAGCAAATGTTGCTGGCTCAACTGGCGGTTAGCATGCAGANGAATGTGAATTAATCCATTCTTATCTCCTTGTACAAAGCTCAAGTCTAAGTGGATCAAGGAACTCCACATAAAACCAGAGACACTGAAATTTGCAGAGGAGAAAATGAGGAAGAGCCTCGAAGATATGGGCACAGGGGGGCAATTTCTGAACAGAACAGCAATGGCTTGTGCTGTAAGATGGAGAATCAACATTTGACCTCATAAAATTTCAAAGTTTCTCTAAGAAAAAGGGCACTACCAATAAGACAAAATGGCAACCAACAGATTGGGAAAAGATGCTTACCAATTCCAAATCTGATAGAGGGCTAATATGCAATATATATAAAGAACTCAAGAAGTTGGATTCCAGAAAAAAACAAATAATTCTATTAAAAAATGGGGTATAGAGCTAAACAAAGAATTCTCAACTGAGGAGTACCAAATGGCTGAGAAGCACCTAAAAAAATGTTCAACATCCTTAATCATCAGGGAAATGCAAATCAAAATAACCCTGAGATTCCACCTCACAGCAGTCAGAATGGCTAAGATCAAAAACTTAGGTGACAGCAAATGCTGGTGAGGATGTAGAGAATGAGGAACACTCCTCCATTGGTGATGGGATTGCAAGCTGCTACAACTACTCTGGAAATCAATTTGGCAGTTCCTCAGAAAATTGGACATAGTACTAACAGAGGATCCAGCAATATGTCCTAGGCATATACCCAGAAGATGCTCCAACAATTAATAAGGACAAATGCTCCACTATGTTCATAGCAGCCTTATTTATAATAGCAAGAAGCTGGAAAGAACCCAGATGTCCATCAACAGAGGAATGGATACAGAAAATGTGGTACATTTTCACAATGGTGTATTGTGCAGCTATTAAAAACAATGGATTTATTAAATTCTTAGACAAATGGATGCGTCTGGAGGATATCATCCTGAGTGAGGTAGCCCAATCACAAAAGAACTCACTAGGTATGCACTCACTGATAAGTGGATATTAGTTCAGAAACTTAGAATACCCAAGATGTAATTTGCAAAACACATGAAACTCAAGGAGAAGGAAGACCAAAGTGTGGATACTTCATTTCTTCTTAGACCAGGGAACAAAATGCCCATGGAAGGAGTCACATAGACAAAGTGTGAAGCAGATACTGAAGGAATGACCATCCAGAGACTGCCCCACCTGGGTTTCCATCCTATAAACAACAACCAAACTGTTTTGCAGATGCCAACAAGAGCTTGCTGACAGGAGCCTGATATAGCTGTCTCCTGAGAGGCTCTTCTAGCACCTGGCAAATACAGAAGTGGATGCTCATGGTCATCCATTGGATGGAGCACAGGGTCCTCAATGAAGGAACTCAAGAGAGTACCCAAGGAGCTGAAGGAGTTTGTAGCTCCATAAGAGAAACAACAATATGAACTAACCAGTAACCCCCAGAGCTCCTTGAGACTAAGGAAAGAAAACACATGGTCTAACTCATGGCTGTAGTTGCACATGTAGTAGAGGATGGCCTAGTTGGTCATCAATGGGAGGAGATGCCCTTGGTCCTGTGAATGTTCTATGCCCCAGTATAGGGGAATGCCAGGAACGGAAGCATGAGTGAGTGGGTTGGGGGGCAGGGGTGAGGGGAGGGGATAGGGATTTTTCAGAAGAGAAACTAGGAAAGAGGATAACATTTGAAATGTAAATAAAGAAAATATCTAATAAAAGAAAAAAGAAAAGAAAGAGGGACAGAAGGAAAGAAGAGTGGAGCAAAGACAGAATCAGAGGCAGATATCTACTCGCAATAAACATCATGAGGTGATCTATTAATTCACGACGGTTCGCAAAGCAGAGGCCTAATATAAAAATTAACATTGGCAGAGCTTCCCTGGAACATTCTTTTATTTATTTATTTATTTATTTATTTATTTATTTATTTATTTATTTATTTATTTATTTTTTATTATTTTATTTATTTACATTTCAAATGCTATCCTGAAAGTTCCCTATA